>NC_054057.1:14865313-15180729 GCF_017639655.2 Falco naumanni | reverse complement strand
TCTCCTCACCCGCAAATTCTATGGCTATGCCTGCTAGAGGTGCAGCAAGAACAGCCTCTTGTGCTCTATGAATACAATCAGAGCACAGACAGAACTAGCAGGTCCCACGCACCTGAGCCAAGACAGCATCAACCCCTGAGCATCAGCAGCTAATGCATCCTTTGGTAAGTAAACGCCCACACCAGGAAGGAGACAGCATGAGCTTGCGAATGGTGCCACCCTGCAACAGCCTATTTATCCCTGGAAGTGATTTTCACCCTGCTCAAATGTATGCCAGTCCAGACATTTCGCAGTGCGAGTGGAATACCAAGGGTATCAAGCATCTGTTCCTTAGTTAATCTTGTATGTGGCAAAGATTCTGGTATCAACCCTATGGCTTCTGAAAAAGGGCAAGAACAGGCAGATGAATGGGAAATTTTCACACTCTGTTGAAAGGAAACTCCCTTCTTCACGCCCTGACCTAAACCCTGGTTAGGATATCCCAGCCGTCAGGACAAAAACTTGACGGGTTGGGAGAAAGCAAAGATGACTGCTCCCTCGCGTGCAAAATCCTTAGAGCATCTGTCTTTCCAGGGTCTGCCCAAGCTGGCTTGTTGTTCATTAGTGACACAGACACAGCCTGGCTGCACTGGATGGTTTGCCATCCTTCTACTGGCCTCTCAGGCAGCTGATCCCCTTAGAAGCATTGTTTCTTTAAAAGGAGTACAAAAATAATGCTCAGTGATCAGGAATGGGTCCGTCAGCAGTATGAATTGCACAGTTGTGTAATAATATGTAGAGCCACATTGGGGTGTGCATTTATCTTGGTTGAGTTTGGATTAGCTGACCTTGAGGATCCAGCCAAGGGTTGCAAGGGGGAGAGGCAGGAGGTTATTCCCCAACAAACCCATTGCTACTGAGTGTGCAAGTGGCATTACACATCACCACATAGAAGTATAATTCATAGTTTGAGGGGCTTTGCCCCCTAATAACAAGTAGGGCCCACATGTGAAAACACTATTACTTTGGTTGCAAGGGATTTGTAAGCTAGTAATAAGGGACATTTAAATAGGTGTTCCAGAATATGAGTATAAATTTCCCTTCATTGTAATTATGGGGCTAGCAATTTAGGAAAGTGCTAGGAGCACAAAATATCACAGTTCAAGCAATGTAATGGATTTACGCAAACAAGTCTATAGAAGTTTGCGGTAAACCAGTTGTTGGGTGCTTTGACAGGAATAGAGGGTAGACGTAACAATGCAACTGTAACCTAAGCGGTGCCTCTACAGGTACCCTTGTTCGTTTAGCTGTTACTGTTCCTGACATATTCCCCTGTGGCCCATCCTTCTTCCCTCCTCCCAAGCGCAGAACACCATATTACAACTCTTCAAAAAACCCAACAAAAACAATCAGGGCAGATGTTTCCCAGTTGCGCAATACCTTTCATTTGAAGATACCGAGAGCTCAGTTAGTATCCTGTGATGGCAGTATTACCACACTACTTACAAACGAGAAAGCTGAGCAACTGCAAAGGCCAGATCCCTGGTTCTGGTGTAGGACAGTGTAATTCTAAGTTGCTACTAGTGTACCCCACTAGGAGAATGCATGTGTATAAATGGGTCAGGGCAGGAGGTAAGCTGGCATTTTCATCTCAAGTCTAATTGCAGCCTCACATAAACTTACCTTTTTTTTTTTTTTCCCAAGGGAATATTCTTTACTGAACATGATTATTCTTTTTTTCTTTAATTTCTAGGTTGCTCGGTGCCCTGCACAACCTTTCACATCCTGTTCTGACCTCATCTACGAAGTTGTTCTCAGCAGAGCACTCACCCATCGGAGAGAATCACTGTATCTCCTACTCAAACACCCACTTGACAGAGGAAGCCTTAAGTGTTCTGTGTTTATTTGCTTCTTGCTGTGACAATATACACCCTGATTTCATCTAAAAATAAAGCAAGATTTGTCAGGCAGCCTAGCTCTGAGCATCACAGGTTTTAAGTTAGACATTAAAGCTTCGCGATACCCAGCAGTGTATTAGGATAGCATCTTTAAAATAAAGCTGAAAGAACAACATATGACCTAAATTATTTGGAAAATGACATTATAGAACAACCACCCTTCTCTGTCCTCTCTCCTACTCCCTTCTCATGCCTTGAAACCTAGCTTTGTTTGCTGGCAGTAAGTGCAATTCAGCTGAATTTAGGCCTGCATGGGCTTGATGATACACCTAGCATCCCAAACTGTCTTCTTAGATGTTTGTCAAGTGCATGAATAGTACTATAAACCCCAAAATTAGTAAACTTCTGCTAGAGATACATCTCAAACAAACTCAAAACCATGCAAACAACTTTAAAAGGAAAATGCTGTCACATTTAGCCTTGCACCAATTATTTAGCGAGCTGGAGCCTTAAATAGTGGTACTACGCTAAGTTAGAATTGCAAAAGCAGTTGTATCCTGTCCTGCTGCTGCAGTGGAAGGAGGAATATCAGCCAGATTACTGTGGACAGGGCTGCCTGGATCTGAAATCCACATCACTTTTGCAGTGAGACTACAAAGTTACACCTGCAGAATCAGCAGATGACAGTAAAATTTGTAACCTGGGAAGTACTTAGAGAAAGTTGGATCTTCTCATAATAAATATTAATAAAGAAAGACTCGTTTTCTAAAGTACCAAGCACCTTTCCATCTCAAAGTGTACTGTTCTTTCACACTCTGTACAGAGAAGATGGTGCTGCAGCTGGCTTTTCTGCAAGGAAACAAGACAGTAAATAACCCATCTGGTCCAGCTGATGGGCTTCTGGATAAATGCACACCCGCCTCATTGGAAGTAGGTCCCAGCAATACACTCTACGCAACCTCCTGATCCCAGGTCATGTATGAAAGCTAAAAGCTCCATCTTCCCTGTGACATGACACATTTTTAATTAGACATAAATACCATGTTTCTGATACTGAGTTGTTCACAGGTAAGGCCTGATGTCAGCTGTCATCATCTTCCTACAGTGTTATGCCTCCCTCATCTGAAACAGCTCTCCCGCTGCGTCCTTACAACTGCTAAAGAGGATTCCTCCTTATGAAGATTTTCTTCAAATATTTGTTTCAGACAAACCTACAAAGGCATAGGGCACCTGCAAAACCTCCAGGGACTTCCAAAGCAGTATTGGACCTCAGGCTTGTGGAACCTTTCTTCTTCTCTTTATGAGAAATCAAAAGGAAAAAAAGAAAAATAAACAGCTGTCAGTACACTGTGGACCTTATAATTAGCGTAACCAGTAAATTTCTGCTTCCCTTGAGGTGCATCATAATGTGTATTTAATGTAATTTTCCCTATATCCTTTTCCCTACATCCCTAGCTGTTTTATATACTATAAATTATGGATGAGCTTCTGTTTATATATGCAATCTTTTAGCTGTAAAATAAAGATCACTAATACAGCACTTAGAACACACCAGGATGCCTGCACTCCATCAATGTTTAAATGGGATACAATATGCCAACTGGTCGTTTGCTCTCACTGGCAGTGATATACCGGGGGGAAATGGACTAAGACAGTGGAGGAGCACCCACCCATTGCTCTAAGCTCCTCCTATCCCAACATTTTACAGACTTCGCTTACTGTTAATGAGAAACAGATGGTGCCATCCATCTCTTTTTATGAGATGGGGAAATAAAATACTCAGCCTTGTATCACTATTTTTAGCAAAAAAATCTAAGGAAAAAACCTGGAAAAGACAGTATCTATAGCTATTACCACACTACAGCACTGCCCTTAACAATCAATATATTTTTCAGGGAGATACTCTGTGTGTGTGTATTGCTCCTCAATATGAAGATCAATAGATTTTTCTCCAGTCAAGCAGGTTTCATACAGTTGGTCTCTTGGCATTGTGCTGTCTCCAGCTTACACAGCTCGTGATCCCTGCATACAGCATTTACTTCATACGACAAAGAGGCAGTTTAATTTATTCAATTATGATTTCAAAGCAAGTGATTTTGAATGAGCAGGGAGGTAATGCAGGGCTTCCAGAGCCCACTGGAAGTTTCTGGCTGATATGGATGAACTGCACACAAACAGCTGCGATTAAAAGAAAAATTGCTTGGCAGGTACAACCACACAGTTATATCTGGGTTTAGTACTGCTCTCCTCGCTTTCCCCTCCTCCACTGTAAAGCAAGTGACTTTGGTAATAAAATGCAATGCAATAATAAACATAGGTATCTAAAGGCCAGTGTTATAGCATACAACTGCCCTAAGTAACTGTATGTTACTAGCTTTATTGTGCTGGCAAAACTGCATGGATTGTCTTCTATACAGAAGACAAACAAAAATATTTGCTGTAAGATAAATTTCCAGTTTTAAACTTTGAAATTCTAACTTCCTTAAGATTTGCTACCCCTACCTCCCTTTCCTCTGCATGTCTGTCTTTCTGTTGATCAGTTTCCTCCCTTTTATTTCATCTATCCTGCTTCTGTTTGCTTCAAGTACTAATTTGTTTGCCAGCTAACAAAGAAAGTCTTAAACAGAGGAAGTCCTACTTCAATCGTCTCTATGGGGAAACATGTTCACATACATAACTCTAACCCAGTAACAGGCAACTTGGGTAGCAGACAAAAAAGCACTTTTTTTGTTTGCTTCCCTTAGGGTTGCTGTGGCCACATTGTCTGCAAAAACCTTGGTTATACTAGGAACACCTGCCCTAATAAATCTGTTGCAAAACCCCCCTTGTTAGCTGTGGCATGTACTAATACAAAAGGTTTTTTATTGTTACAGGTAGATCTCTGCTCAAACTCAGCCAACACAGAGCTCAATGGTAGGATGTGTACACAAACCAAGAGTCTGGGGTTCTTTGGTCAATATAATGTCATCAGTTAGGAAATAATAGAACTTCATGTACTGCAGTGGAGCCCATGAAGATTTGCTGTTACAGGCTTAGACTCAAGAGTTCCAAAATCCACCTGGGAGGGAAGAAGAAGCTTTGCCTGCAAAGAGCATGTGGCCATAGGGCCTCTCTACCAGCTTCCATAAAAGCTAGGTTTTGTTTTGGAAAGGAAAAAAAAAAAGCAATTCTTTTGGCAGAAAAAGTAACTTTCTCAAGTGATATACAGAGGCGAAACTGATGCAGTGTAGTCCTGCAAGTCTGCCAACAGATGCATACTTACCGTTCCTAGCTGAACAAAAGCAAAGTTGACTGGAAAGAAAGCTCAGGAAAAGGTATTTAAGTTGTTTCACTGCTGTTGATAAGAATCAGGCTGGCTGTAACTGCCCTATGTTTGCTCTGCACAAATTGCCTTTCAGTACGCTTTCCAGTAGACCCTTTGTTAGGGCTTCAATGACTTGACTTCTGCTAGCCTAACAGGCTAACGTAACTGCAATGATGTTAGCTACGGGAGCAAATGGAGCTACAGTACCTTTCCAAGGGTGTCTGATTATACTAAGAAAATTCTCCTCTATTCAAAGCAAAGCAAAAATAAACACATGCACACTTCAAAGGCAAAAGAAAACAATAAAACAATGCTAGCAAAGAAAAAGGCAGAAACTGGATTTATGGGAGGGGTGAGAGAATCCAGAGCAAATGGCCAAATTCATTCATGTTCCTCCACACACTGTGGGAAGACAACTGGACCAAATGGTGACAAACACGGTGAAAGACCCTGTAAAAAGGCGGAAAGTCCTTATAAAGCACTGTACACATCTGGACGTCTAGTACTGACTGATGGCTGCAGAAATTTTGAAGCTGTTCATTGTGGCTTTTCTCACCTTAGTGTGATTATTTCTGCTACTCCAGTATTTTCCACAAAGTACTATTTCTCAAACCAATGAGCCACCCTCTGGCAAAAATTTGAGCTCATACTTGTCACTTCAGAACAGAATTTCAACATGTGCTGAGTTCCAGCTTAACTCTCCAGATGCAGACAAACAACAAGCTACTGTTGTAGTAACTGAGGATTTGAGCAGCATTCTCCTAGGTCCTGTCCTTAAACTCCAGAAAGAAAACTCAGTTGAGTCAGACACCAAATTAACTCTCCATCTCCTGGCTCTTACGTCCCATAAACAAGTTGGCTAGGAGCTACAGAACAAAGTGCTTAAACATGCTCACCCTGACTTGTGGTCACTTGGTTAACAGCAGCAGCTTGAAGGCGTTGCTCCTTCAATTTGGAAATAGATGGAGGGTGAGAATGTGAGTCTGTATCTCTGCAATTTTCACTGGCAGTGTAAGCCGGCAAACTTAGCTGGGAACTAAGGCATGACACATCCAATTTCCGTGGCTCTGCTCAGTGACAGAGAGGTGGTTACTGGTGAAGTAGCAGGACACTTGGGAGCAGCAGCTTAAAAAATACTGTATCAAAATGCACTGGAACTCATCTCTCACTGTCCTCCCTCTCCAATTGTGGAACAGCCTATCCAAGCCTATAGCTTATTTTCACTTCTTTTCTCTTGCTGCTCTTCTTAAAATGTTACTATTACAGCTTGTCAGATTTCCTTCAGCTTTACAGCAGGAGCTAAAGGCATTGTGCTGAGAAATATGTGAAAGGAGGAAATATTCTTTAATGTGAGACATAAATGGTACTCTGCAGTTGGGTTTACTTTGTTGTTGGCTGTTTTCTTTAAGATGGGCAAGGAGAAAAGAGAAATATTACAGAAATCTAACACTGTACAAGAGAAAATATAACACTCAGTAAAAATCCAAATAAAAGCTAAGTGAGCATAAAAACTGTTTTAAGGAATAAACATCGAGGCATTGAGTTCTATTAAAATCAAGCAGCGAGGTTGCTCATATCACAAACTGAACCCTCCCCAACACACTCACCAATACAACATCTGTGATGCACTTCCATGACCCATGATGGGATAGGAAAGCATGCAACTGAGCGACAGTTTGTCCAGACACAGGCTTAATGCTCATCCTCTGCAAGTCTCTACTTACCGTTCCAGGCAGTAAGTGTACTTATCCATGATGTCAATCTTCCAGTTTTGTGCACCAGAAAACATCAATAGTTGTGCTAAGTCACTCACCCATAACGTGTAAGACCCCCTACGGCTCCCTGGAAAAGTCAGCATACTCTGATCTGAGACAGCAACCGATGCCAGGCCACTGCTCCTGGATGGTGGCCATTCAAAGTCAGCCTCGGCCTGCTCAGTTTTGCTTTTCTGCTTCTTTATAATCTGTAAGGTAGGGGGACAAGGGGTGGGAGGGGAAGGAAAAAAAAAGAAGGATCTTTGAAAATAGTGTCTGAGCTGTATGGAGAAAAACTACATTAACCCTGTCTTAAGGTAAACTGCCTAGGAAGAACGTGTGAGAGTCTCCCTCTGCTTTTGCTCCAGTTCATGTCAGGATGATTCTGACAACTTGCATGCATTTCTCCTCATCTGAAGTCATACTGCCTGCAAATGCATAAGCATCGACACAGTAAATCATAATCAATGGCTGTAGGAACATCAGAGATGAATTAAATAAACATGGAAACCTGTTCCTACAGTAACACTTTAAACATTAGCAGCATCTAAGTGTCAAATACTTTCTCAAAAAGAATTTTTGCAAAGAAACACAAAATACTAGGTGTGAGGGGAATTTCAAAGGCCCTCGTGGCATCTATACACATTTCTACTGAAAACAAAGAGGCACTGTTTTTGTTTTTGAAAATCTACACATCTTAAGAGTGAGAGAAGATCATATAGACTACCTGTCTCTCTACACTGACAGACTATATCCTGCCACACTTCATTTCCACAACTTTTCTGACTCCAGTTTAAAATAGCTACAGAATATTAGTCTATGGCATAAAAGACTTGGCAGCTTTTGACAAGAGTGGTAGTAATTCAAGCCTGGCTGAGGTAGGCTCCAGACTATCAAAGATCTGATAAGCAGAACTCATCTCCTAACATTCCTAGCAAAGAAGGTGGCAGATTATTTTTCATTGAGTTGCTGCTTTTCTGGCTTTTCTTGATAGCTTTATGGACAACATGTTCCTCCTCTGGTGTGTGATCCATACATTGTTAAATGCCACATCCCATACACAGATGTGGCAATTGGATTAGTTCACATGGAGGGAGACTAAGCGGAGTGGTTATTTTACTGATCATGGGAGCTCAGCAGCACTCTTCACGCTCACATTGCCTTGCTCCCAACTGTCCAGGCAAACCCAAGGGGTATTTGTTCCCACAAGCCCTCCATTCCTGTGCTGCGTCAGAGCTTTGCAGGGAAAATGAGCTTTCTGGAAAAATCCACACAGAGGGTTCTGTGATGTTTTGGGTGTCCACCTTACAGCATCATTAACAGAATTCTATTTTAATGACAGATATTTTCTTTGTATGTGTTGCAGATGCAGGACTCAGTAGAAGGTATGGTCAAGAACCACACTTGTTTACATTTGAAAACTTTGTGCCTTTTGGGAAGTGCAGAACAGATGTAAAACTCAACTGAGCAGCTGCCTCCTTTTCCAAGAAAGGGTAATGCAGACCTGAGGGAGTGGTACTTCTCAGCTCTGAGGGTGTAGGCCATCAGTTTAGGCATCGGATAAAGCTTATTTATAAATTGATTTTTATGTCAAATGTATCTGATTAAGCCTATACCGTGACAGTTGAAGTTGAAACTTGTCATTTACTCTACTTTCTACATGGGTGTCATCCTTTTTGCTGTTAGCAGGGTTGAAGCTCACCAGGCTAAAGGATTGTGTTTTGGCTATTAAACAAACTAGGGAAAAAAACACATGCAATACCTTCTGCACAATGGTTGTGGCCAGCTCTTCTATGAGGTCCTCCTTGTGTTCCTGCAAGTAACAAGCCTCATTCTGCTTGTCCTGCATGAAAATGGATATCTGTAGTTGCTAAAATCACATAAACCCAGCCTTTCCACAGAAACGGTACAGATCAGGAAATGGGTGATATGCCCTATTGGCACTGTGGGAAGAAATTACAGGTACTTATATTGCATGTCACCTTCTGAAATGCAACATGCACCTTGGATACAAGTTCACAAAACCCACACCCAGCTCCTCAGGTATGGCATGAGACAGTCACTACTTCTTCATGTTTTCTTTTTTGTCTGCTTGGTTTTGTACCAGTACCCAAATTAAAAGAAACATAACTGTTCTATTAAAATTACTGGTGGTTTGTTTTTTTTTTTTTGAAAATGTTACCAGGCTGTCACTGTAGGTCTCTGCCTTAGAAATAGCTTCTTCCACTGCTTCCTCTGCAACACGTAAGGCCACAGCAAGGGTATCCATCATGCTGTGTCCTAGGTGAAGAATAAGATAAAACCACCATGTTCTTTATATATGTACATTTTGCATAATGAGTTCCAAAATTCACTCATATTCCAGACATATATTCAAATCTTGAATTGTTCATTACAAAGTTCATTTTCTCAATCCATAATTACACGCAGTAAAATAAACACCTTAAAGACAGAGAAATTTGTCTCAACCTCTATGTTACTTCTTAAACATAAATATTAAATACAATAAACCATAGTATTTTTATGTTGTTTATTTCAGAATCCAGCAATATAGTTAGCATGAAATCATAGGAAGAAAATTTGTAAACCTCCTACAAACACCAACAAAATATAAGAAAGAATGAAAAAACATACAAACATAGGAAATGGAAGAGAAGTAACAAAAACTGAACATGAAGAAATTCGCACTAGAATAATACTGAAGCAAGATATTCCAGCATGGTACACAAAGGATTTTTAGTATCTGGCTAAATGTTTCAGCTAAAAGATCGCTGGAGCTGTGAACAAGACTTATCAGCACTCTAGGCTATTTGTCCAGTAATTCAAAATGTAAGGACTGTGTTTTAATCAAACTGGGTTTTAGCAGCATACCTTCTGTCTGTTGGTAGAATGTAGAATCACTCCCACAAATGCTTCCTTCATTTTCAAAGCTTCCTTCAAAAAATCCTCCTTCTGCTTAAAAGAGACAGTACTGTGCATTAGTATAAGAAGTACCCATCAACAGCAGAGGCATGATTAGATTAGAATATTCACTCCAGATACGGTGACACTGCACACAGAGAGTGATAACCAGAAAATTCCTCCTACCTTTTGTATAAACCATGACTGCAGCAGCTTTTGTATAAAACTTGACTGCTTTTACACAAAACAACTCTCATTCATTTTCGATGGAGAAAACTATTTGCACGGTAAAAGAGAGAGAGAGAGAGAGAGAGAGAGAGAAGGAAGCTACTAGGTATAAAGCTTACATGGCAGAAGTGCAGGGAAGTTGCCTTTAATATGACATTTGAGGTTGAAATAGATTTTACATTTTAAAGGGCAATGCTGTATAAATAAGCTCAAACCCAGACACGTATACTAGTATTTATCTTCAAAGGGAACAAAAGGTTTACCTAATAGTCACATACATGGAGAGCAGAAGAAAGTTAGCAATGACATTTAGACTCAAAGGCCTTCCTTAGAAAGGTCTCACAGAGAGTGCACATGCCACTGCCACTCATCATTGCATTCTTCACACTTCCATTCAAGGACAAATTCAGTTAGACTACAGCTTAAAGGTAACACGTATTCAAGTTTGGAAGGATCCCTCCCCAGTTTTTAATTCCATTGTCCCACTGCTGTCCTCACTGATACGGATTTTCTTCATACATACTTGTTCTCAACTGTTAAGGAATCTTCTTGAGAAAATGAATTTGATAGAGAGAAAGCAAAAAGACTAATAAATCAGAATTTAATTTACAGATTGCTTCTCCCTAGAAGCTTTATGCCAATTTTTGTAAGAAACACCTGAAATTTTCACTCAGGATCAGAGAGTCCACTTACCTTCCTACATAATTTCAGAAAAAAGACAAAGTAAAGCGTATAGAAAAACTATAATCTCTGTACAAATTTTAAAAGAAGTTCTTTAGGAGATCATCTGGTCCAATAAATCCAATGAAATCTCAAACATTCAGCTAGCTGTGTTTTGAGTGTTTGCTAAAGTTACCAGTGTGACACCAAACATTGTTTCTTCTAATCCATTTTATACGTCCAATTACTCTTCTCATGGGGTGAGGCATTGTAACACCATAGGTAAGGGAGAACTATCTCTCTTCATTTAAAAGGGTGAAACCAACATTTAATCAGCACTGTTTAACCATTTACAAACATCCATACAAAAGTAAGGTGTGGCCAGTGTCAGATGCTTAAGCATGCAAAACTCTTAAGAGAGGACAATCTAAGTTTTGGTAAACTTGCATAGCGAATGTATCCCATGTTAACCAAATTTTGCTTCAAACACCATGGAAATGTGCTTTAAGGCCAAATGTTGAATGCAAAACTGTTTTCTCATTCACTGACTATGCAGAAGCATGATAAATTTTGGAACACAGGCTAGAATACAAGCTGCAATTTACTTTACAGACTGAAGATAACAGTTCCTCTGTATCAGTGGCATAATTAAGATTAAACCTTCTTTGGATTCTTAAACAGCTGTCTAGACACTCACTCCACTCTTTTTTCTCTCCACTAAGCTATTTATTTTAAAAAATAGCCTTAAAAAAAAATCTCTTTTGAAATAAGCTCAGAATTTCCATTGTCAGCTTTTGTGTTAAAGTAGATAAGCTAGTACAGAATCAACACAGTAATTCTTACCTATTACATCAGGACAAACTCCGCTCTCCAGTCTATGCTTCTTGTATAAGTTCTTCAGGACTTTGGCACTTCCAAAACACTTAAAGCGGGTTTTGACATTATTATAGTACCAATCCAGAGACTGGGTCCTCAAAAGCCTAAACCAGAAAAATAAACTACATATTTGGAACGATTCTACAACAAATAAACAGTCTACTATCCTTTTATGTAAAAAAAGGACCATTTAGAGCTCAGAGCACAAACATACTACTTTCTGAATACTTCTTTACTGTTTTTACTTTGTAAGTGTCTGGTATACTGAGGCAACAGCCCCACTCCCCCCACCCTAACTGTAACTCACGAGCAAGTACCTGCTTCACATGACTCAAGCTTTTACTTGGTTTTGCTACTATCAGAAGAGATGCTCTCCCCTTTTACATTATAATGCCAACACTACAGCCTTTTGAAAAATGTGAACAAGCCTTGGAACAGCACAGGAGGGTTTTGAAAAATAGCTTTTATTTACAGAGATTTACAGGTAATGTAAAAAACTTAGCCCATTAATGTACTGCAAAAAATAACATTTTCATAAAAATATATCACTGCTTTTATTTGCGGAAACCAATAGAGTAGACAAAGCCTCATGTGAGGACCTCAAAGCAGAGTAAGCACAGAATTGTAGACAGACAACCTTTCTGGGGGGAAAGGACTCACAACTGTAGTTTGGTTTCTTACTTTCAATAGTAAGCATCACTGACATCAGTGATTCATCCTAATAAATTTTTCCCCAGAGCTCCTATACTTCTATAAAGCTGTGAGATACTGTCAAGTTCTGTATTCTTTTCCACGTGCCAATGGGCTCTTGCTTCACCTGCTACTTCAGCAGTGGGTGGAGAACCTGTACCACAGACCCACGCAACACAGCCAAAGGTGACTGCAGGGTGACCCAGGGCAGACCCACACGTTTCCTACCAAGAGCACCTATTGCTGGAGAGAGGGATCCTAGGGTTCTACCTATAAATTAAAGCTTATTTACCCAAAAGCCTCTAGAAAGGAGAATTAAGCCTGAGCCAGTGAACATGAGCTAATTCTGAGTGCTTCCTTCTCTGTTTGAGCCCATTTGTTCCTCTGCATATTGCCACAGTAGTTTATTTACTGCACTTACATTGCAGGAGCCAAGGTATTTTTATAGGACATGATACAAAACAGTACCTTTGCAGCCTGTACTAAATAATTTCCCTTTTGCAATAATTACAAAAAATCAAGGTCTTGGAACTGTAAGCCCTGTGGAGCTTGTTACATAGCTAAGCAAAGAGAAGATTCTTAACACCAAGAGTTTAGAGAACGAAAGGTTACAGTTAGTGTCCAGTATCAATATATGAATCCCTAAAGAAATGATATTGCTATCAGGAGTGCTCAGCACTTCCAAACTTGAACACATTCAGATGATTTAATTCCATTTTTTAAACCTGGGGTTGTATGTGAAAAACACTAACCTTTACAGTTTCCTTCAGGGACTCTGAACTTTTCTTTATGAAGTGCAAAGCAAGTGACAATCCACAATTTTTGTTTAACATACACCATTTCATAAGCAAATAAAATCTTGCTAGCAAGATAAAGTTCTTACTTGCCACTGAACCTCAGGAGATACTCGCTAACAAACAAATATGCTGAGCCTGGGGTTTTTCCACTAAATGCATTCAGTCCGACTCTGGATTTTTTGTTTCACTATACTGCTTGAAAGGAACATCCACTTCACGTAAAGTAGAACACCATGATATAGTCCACTTCTCTGTTACCACTAGAAAGTATTTAGTAGCAGACATCAGCAGCGGGAAATTAAAAATAAAAATCAATGAAGCCTATCATATTCAAACTGTAAACTCTTCTTAAAGTTACATTAGTTGCTCTATTGAAGACAACTGAAGAAAAAGCACATAATGGAAGAGGCATATTTTTCCTGTATGCTGTGTCAGCAAGTAGATGCAGGAGAGATGTTCATAGATAATGTAAGAATATTAGCCCTTTACTATCTATTTGCACAGTAATATCCCAAAGGTAGCTATGGTTCCCAGGAGGCTCATTAGTTCCAATATTCACCATTTTACAAGTATCACTAACATGTGACAGGGACAAAAATCCTTTTTTTCTGGAAAATGTCCTTACACACAGCGCAGGGATGACAAACACCTGATGAAGCGCAAGTGGCTGCAGGAGCACAGGGAAGCATGCCTAGGTCTGTCTGTGAAGCACAGGATTTCTGAATCCCTGTAGTGCTGCCACCGAGAAATCTGTTACGATGCCTGTCCAAGTCCTGACCCACTGAACAGGGTTGGCTGCTGGCACAGTGATGAATCTGTGAATGGAGGCAAATTTCTCTCCTAAACCTGCAATTCTTTGGAATTTTGAGAACCTGCATTCTTTGTGGGGACCACTTGCTCTCAGAGAAGCTGCATCAGAGAGGTACAAATGCTATGTTGTCTGCTTGCTGAATTCGATTCACTTTTACCACTGAGTTTGTACAGGTGCTGGGAGTGTAAGATTGCAGTCAACAGCACAAAGTCACAACCATTAAGATGGTTTAAACTCAGTCTGCATGACTGGGTGGGAAGTGGCTTAGGAGGAGGAATTGGCCAGGAAGGACACTGGGTATCTGCCCAGTGAACACAGGGCTCTCCATGCTGTCCACAAAATAGTATCACAGTACTATCACCGCTGGTGGACTCACAGCACTGTGAGTCCTCAAATACATTTGCTTTAGATCTTTCAAGACCCCTACCAAATACCTCAAGCATGTTTACCAAGCAAACTCAGCTCCACTAGCTCAAAATGCTGATCTTGTTATCTTCTTGGAAGCCAAGTAGACCCAGTTGCTAATATCCAGACGTAGTGGCAAGGTAGAAGAGTTTACAAAATGACCAACAACCAAAATCAGAAAATCACTCACCTCATTGTACACACTGTATGAATTAAGATAGTTATGAATGTTGACCTGGCAACTTGGGGAAAAAGGAGAGATGGGACCCACTGCAAGCCTGCTTCAACATCATCTCCCCCATGCTACCATGTTTTTCTGGGTCTGATCAATAACGTTTCTGTAAAAACAGAAAGCTAACAGCACTGATTTCTTAATGAAGTGAGAGTGTTTTGCAACTACCACAATTTTAGAGACAGGTTTTGTATTTGTAATAACATTTCCTGCATGTGAACTTTGGGAGAGCCAAAAGGATAAGAGATTAGACATATCAAAGCAACAATGAAAGAAGAGATGTTTTCTTCTTTGTACTGGTTAATCTGGTGTAAACACAAGGAGTGGGATTTTTTTAAAAAAATTCCATCGTTGCTGCAGGATTAACACTTTGTGAGTGATCTAATCATCTCATGCTTTTCTCCTGTGTGTTGGAGAGCTACCAACTCCAAATCCATGCCTTTGTCCTGCACACATTTTACAGCAGATTACAATGCCTCCTCTAAAGCTTTTTAGCCTCTTAACTTTCAAGTAAGTCACAGTGTCCCTGCTGATTTGTCCTGGGGAGAAAAGATTTGGAGAAGACAGCAGGTTTTTTTAGAAACACTAAAATAAAGGACCCACTCAAAAGAGAAATAAGAGCATTTTCGCCTTATTTTAAAATACTTTAATGTTGACCTGCATTTGAAAGCTGTATTCTGCAAAAGCAGTCCATGAGCCCAGACTAATGAAAGACTATGACAGCACTAGCATTAAATTGTTAAAATGAAACACTTCCCTTATTACCTCTAAAAGAAAGCCTGCCTGAAATGAAACTTCACACTTAAAGGATATTAGTTATATACATTTTAAAGAAGCAGGAATGGCTGAGGCCATTCCTCTCTTTCTGTGCCATAAAGACCGCTGTGTCCTTATTGCTAAATAGCCTTAAATGCTAAGGACATTATTTATGTTCTATAACATTGCCATGGAGTTGAGTTGCATTTTGATGTGCTTTTGGCAGAGGGGAATACTGTGATTTTAAAATTCTGCCTTACTAGAAAGTGTGAAAGCTAGACAGACACTCTTGGTTTAATAGCGTTAAAATTTGAATGAGTACGATAAAGCCCCCGTCTTTTTTTTAGTGCAGCAGCGTGTTTGCCTTAATCAAGTAGCACCATAAGAGCAACAGATAGACCCATTAAAATGTTTACAAGTGGTTTTCAGTACACTACTTCTCACCTGCAGCCCCAAATAATCATTTTTTAGCCTTGTCCTGAGAAAAAAAAGTACACCAGCTGTGCTGGGGAGTGGGGACATGAACCACCTCTCATTTTTCGTGATGATCGAAAAAGATCACGTGAAAGATGCCACTCATGCATGATGACTAGTATTCACTACTCGGTACAGAGGAGGCTGTTTAGTGACTGATTTACCACTTTATAATTTTTTTTTTCTCCTAAAAAGTTGTGAGGTTTTACTTGGTCTAAAAGGCAATATAAAGCTTCTGCAATAAATTTCCTCTAAAAGGTAGTATCAACTTCATGTTCATGAGCTTAACCTCTACTCATAATGCAAGAACTTCAAGGAAGCATTTTATAGTGTTTTTTCATTTTTCCATGAACTTCCTGAGTTTTCTCCCACAAGAAGAACTTGTAACTTACTGAGTTACAGACTAGTTTCTGTAAGTCAGGAGGTGCTTCTGGAAATCTGAAGTTACATTTTTTTAAATGTCAGAGTGAATACACAGTCACTTAAGGTTTCCTTGCTGTTGTCTTGCATAGAAAGCTGAAGACTCCTTTTCAGCTTTCCACTCCTATTTTACCACATCTTCCATAGCTTTGTGCCGATAGCCAGGACAGTAAATTCTTCGTGGCCCTCAATATGACTCCAAAATCAGAGCCACAAACCTCCATGTACATATCGCAAAATGTTAGACAAGTTTCATGCCACCCTGCTAAAGCCTCTTACATTCACTCAAGGTGGAGGTGTTCCCTGGAGCTCTGGCTGGCAGCTAAGCCTCGAGGCCAATTCCTCACCCCTTGTGCATAACCTTTTCCATCTTTCTACCAGAACAATGGGAATCATGCTGTAGGTTAAATGACACTATCTATCAGCTCCTGCAACACCACTGATTCTGTCGATGCTCCATAACATGTTAAGATACAGGAAATCTGACTTTATGACCCTTAGGTACACAATGACAGCAAAATAATCGCAGAGCAATATCTTTAAATATAAATTCTATACTTCCTTTTGACAGGAAAAGGTGCTCCTTCAAAAACTCATTTATAACTCATTACCATATCCCCAGCTTTACCACTGTTATTTACTAGTAGCAGATTCATGGATGGCTGCAATTTTCATTACAAACTCCAGGGTTTCCAGACTTAGTTGAGATGTTCCCCATGGTTCTTACTTTGTAAAACATGGAATAATAAAAAACATCTAGTAGCAGACCACTGAAGTAATGTCCATCGTAAAAAAGGTCTCAATAAACAGCTGCTTAATATTCTTGAATGGGCATCAGCACTACTCAGCCCTTTAGTGCAGACATTCAACAGCAATTTCTCAGACAACTGATCATCAACTAACAACCGATCAAACTCAGTAGAAACCAAATAAAAGAGTTGCTGAAAATAACTTCTATTGGGGGGCGGGGGGGGGGGGAAGGCTTCGAAATTTTTTGCCCGCTGCTGTGTGAATGCCCTAGTGTGTGACATCCAACCTCAGGTCACCCAAAATCTGCACTCAGCAATTGGCTAGATTCACTCAGGAAGGGAGCTGCTTTACAATTCCTGGACCTTTTTACTTTTGTGGATGTGACAATTTCTTTAAATTAAGTAATGAAAATTTAAAAAGCCAAAGAAATGCATCTCTGAAATACAGGACTATCCACAGATCAGAACCGCTGCTCTGTGGGAGACTCTAAAATGCAATGTAACCACATCAAACTGAAGAAATATTAGAAGTGTAAATTTTCAGTGGAAAAGCAACATCAATGCTAAGTTTTCATAGTTTCGAAGCACTCTCAAGGCTCCTTGAACTGCTTGGAGGCTCAGCAATGAGTGAAGAGATGGAGAGACTGGGAGCCAGAAGAGTGCCTGCTGAGCTACGGCAGAGCTAAGACACTAGTAGACAGGTCCTCTCCAAAGCAGACGTGCTTAGCCACGCTGCTGGGCTGGAGGCAAAGACATGCTGCAGTTAAATATTCTTGTCCTTAACCGTGATGTTCCCTGGCAGGCAGGTGACCGGTGCTGCAGGACCAACATCCTTGGAGCCCTGCTCCTCCTGGGGAGCTGCACGTCCATCACCCTCCAGCTGCACTGGCACCCTGTTACGCATCAGTGGCTGGGAAACGCCAGCTAATCCAGATTATGCTGTCTCAGGCACACCGGCTGTCATAGCCCCCCCCGACAAGGGCTCTCTCCCTGTCCCAGTCTCACACAAATACAAAGCTCAGGGCCCTTCTTTTCCCAGGCACTGAGTGGCCTCAGCCAGGCGCCCAGAGAAACTAGGACAATTTAGCCTGCCACTTCTTATTTACTTATTTTGGAGTAAAATTGCTTCAAACTCAGCATCCTGAAATACTCTTTCTCTGCCAACAGCAATATGTGCTTTTTCCTCTGGGCTGATGTTTTAGAGCTTGTAATGTACTGCTTGTTATAAATTGCTGAATTAAAGTATTTCAGTTCCTTTCAGTTTCAGTGAAATCAAACATACTACCAGGTTCAAGAACGCAACTTCACCTTCATTCCCTTCAGGATGAATATTTACTATAGCACATGAGCACCGCTCACATGAATGTTGTGCCAATGCTCAGTTCCCTAAAAATCAGATTTAAAGAAAAATTTATATCCTGAGATAGTTCGGCCCCCTGAAGCCCTGAACAGGAACTTAGGCCAAGCCCATGTCATCCTAAGAGGGGACTTATATTTCCCTGATTGTTTTGCATATATCCCCTGCCTGGGAAAGGCAGTTGTTCACACCACAAGAACAGCTCCTAATCATTTAGCCTAGCAGGCCACTGTTAACTCTTTGTGACACTTCCTTCCCAAGCTTCAAGTTGAATTCCTATTTATTTTTTTCTTAATGCCATTCTGCAGATCACCCATCACTTAAGAAGCGCTGCTCCAGAAAATTTCTTCCTCCAATTAGAGCAGAGGGCTGCACCCGTATTACACCGTGACACGTGAAAGCATGGCTCATTACGGGAAAGGCTGCAGCAGTGCGCGATGCATGCTATGCTCAGTGGGCAGCAAAATCCAAGGAACAGCAGGGGAGAGGCCCTCTCAAGCTAAAGCACCTACCCTAAAATGAAAACTGTCCAACCCAGTGAAAACACCATCTGTCTTTCCCGCAAGTGCAACAAAACAACTGTCCATGTCCCTCAGAGCGAAATCGTGACTTTCCTGCGCCAGCAGAAATGAACCCAGCTCGGTAATTGCATTGCAGTCTACAGTATGTTAATTATTCAGAGAGCTCAACCACCAGTATCGTACTATATAAGGCATTTCCTAAAAATACACATCCTCCCGACCATTCACTGAGAAATTCACTGCCCCAGTTTGGGCTTTTAAATTCCAACACAGAACATAACAAGAAATAACAACTTAAGGTTAGCACAGAGAAAAAGAAGATTTTTGATTTGTTTACAGAAGACAGCTGTATGTGCAAACCCTCAAATTTGCTTACTCTGTCTCCTTCACCTTTGAAATCAGCAGTCAGGAAGTTAGATGTGGGAGGGAGAGAGAACAGGTTTTATACAGAGAACATAGATATACTTTCTGAATGGAAGAAAGATCAAAACTTGTAACAAGTTCCCCTAATCCTGATGATTAAGGGAAGTACTAACGGGTCTGCCATCTGGGCCCTTTAAACCAAGCCTCAGTGACTTTCCAAAGGGAGATGACAAGGATTGCTCACTGCATCGTGCGCCAACGTGCAAGAATCACTCACTGCATTATGCAGCAGGCCACGGTAAGTGATTGCTGGCTCACAAAAATAAGATCATGAGCCATACTAGTTCAAATAAAACATTCACCTAGCCTCTTACTCTGTCTCCGTCTATCAGCAGATGCGAAGGAAGAGATGACAGGAAAGATGCAAGTGTGGAGGGACCCTGCCTTTGGCACTCTCTGCACCTGCCAGCTCAGGACACCATGTTTGACATTACAACTGACCACCCTCAAAAGACACTCATTGATGGACTAATCTTCCACAAATTTGGCTATACCTTACCTAAATAGAGGCATACTTTTGGCCTCCTCCAAGCTCTCTGATGATAGTCTGCAGCTACATGCCACACAGAGATGCATCACCTTTCTTCATTTTGATGTCTAACTCCTATTCCTCTGGATGCCTTACGCATGCCCTGACATGGGATGCTGCAGTAGAGGAATGTATCACTGCCATGCAAAACTGGAAAAAAAGCTTTAGTGAAAATACAGGCATCATAGAATGGCTGAGGAAAACAAGTAGGTTTCAAAATGAAGTCAAAGTCCACACAGAATCACATTTCCCTCTACTGGGCAACTTTTCAAAGCCTGCTAACAAACAAAAAATGTCTTAGATATATAATATGCAGAATCCACTAAAACCCCTCTCTCCAATTCACACACATTTCTCTGTGCCATGGGTTTGTGACCCTTACTTGCAGTGGTAGCTTGATCATCAAATCTACACTAAAATAAAACATGACATTGCTCATCTTTAAACATGTAATTGAATTATTGGTCAGTAATCAGCATGTAAAAATCAGGAGTAAAACATCTGCCTTTAACAGTCTTTTTGAAAACAAGAATGGAAAAGATACAGGTACCCCTGTCAAGAAAACACCAGATCTAACCCATGCTTTATTTAAAAAAAAAAAAAAAGAAAAGAAAAAAAAAAGAAGTTGTAATTTGTAATCCTTATACTAGTAAAGCAACACTCCTTGGAGATCACATCTAGCCTGCAGATAGTAGTTTGCGTATATTTGCTGACAGACATTACATGCAAAGCTTAAACACTGGCCACATGCCGTGAGAAAAACTTGTTGGGTATGGATTGTGTTTGCTCAATGGTATATTGTGATTTTCCAGAACTGACGAGTTCAGCTGAAGTCAAGTCCATGAGATACAGGAGGTCTAGACCTGAGGTGAACACACCTGTAAACTCCACTACGTACCTTTGATGGTTCCCAAAACCCAGTCAGAGCATTTATGTCCTCAAACTCTCCCTGAGAAATGCCAGACCTGACATACCACCTTCAGCTCTGATTTACAGCCTTTTGGCATTTATACCTACCCATGCTACCACCTAAGAACAGATTTTCACTCACCCAGCACCATGTGTGCACTCCTCCACCACTACACCCTCCTCCCTCCTCTTCGGCAGTCATCTGCATAACTAACATCCTTTCCCTATGAAGCTATTTGAGTCTTCCAATTACGTTTCCCCAGAATAAAAGAGGTTCCTTCCACAGAGGTTTACTGCAACAAGACACCTGCTTTTAATTTAAGATTTCTGCAAAGAATAAGACTTGAACAAATGGTGGCTGAACGTAGGTCAGGTTCAGTGGTTTTTGCACATCGTCCCAAGTTAATCTTCTCACATGAAAATGGTCAGGCTAAAAACATCTTCTGGCTTAACCTGGGCACAAGAGTCATCACTTTGGTTTGTGAATGAAGGCTGTGAGTGCGACTTTGGTGAGGGTCATTTTCAGGTCTGTTCCCCACAGTGGATAAGTGTTCTGCAGCAGGTGAGGAAAACACTGAAACAGTACCAGATATACCTGGAGATATGGTTTGATTCTCCAGTAGGAATATGGTTTGATTCTCCAGTAGGAAAACACATCTAAAAGTAGAACATGTCAGCATTTAACTGAGCTATACTGCCTTGTATTTCTGCCGTGAGACTGTATGTCAGGAACCCCGGCTCACAAATGAATGCATATTTGGCATATTAACCTGACCTGCTGCCCCCAGGATGCATGTTGTGTTTTGGGATAACTCAAGTGAAAACAGGGGTTTTGCAGCAGTTATAAAAGTTAATTTTTAAAAAGAAAAGGGTTTTCAAACCCAGTGCTCCACTGTAATTTAGCTGACTATAAACACCAGACATGAAATCATGATCGTGAGAGTTAATGGCAGTTAAAGCCATGACATAAGAGGGGCAAGACCTCTCTTCAGGCATGTACCAGCAGTAAAAAATGTGAGAAGCTGTATCCAACACAGCTCCTGATGTCTCTCAGCAAGAGCTAATAAGCTTTTGCCAGAACAACATGTTTATAGGGATGTTTGCATGTCTTACAGCCATTAGTGAATATTCTTTCTCTATCTTCTCTTTTTAAAGTAAGCATCAGTTGACTGATGCTTATTTATTCAGAGCTGACTTCTGAACCTAAAAGTTCAAAAGGCTGCATTGCAGGGGAGCTTGCAGAGAGCTTGCAGTACAAGTTACTGCTGCTTTCAAACCACTTTGGCAGAGCCTTAGTCCACGAAAGAAAAGGGATCACATAGGTGTTCCCCTTGCCACCACACATGATGAGCAATACCTAGATCACTCCCAGCAGATACACAGCTAGCCTGTTCTTACTGACTGCTGATGCTGCAGAGCTCTCCCAGCCACCCCCTTTCCACTTCAGTATTTTCTTATCCTAATGCTGAAAGTTTTTAACATTTAAGCCATATCTTCCTTGTTTCTATTTAAACTAGATAGTTTAAGATGTTTGCTTTTTTTTTCTTTTTTTTTTTTTTTAAAGGCTGAAGAATCCTGTTTCATCCCAGATCATCTTTTTTAGCCATCTGATCATTCCCACTGTTTTTTTGCTGGGACAAGGTGCAAAAGACCCAAATGGTCTGTAGCATTGCTTAAATACAGATCCCAGAACTGGTAATTTGAGGCTTTCCCAGTACTCTTTCAAGAAAAGTCAAATGTAACTGTCGGGATACGACTTAGCACAGTGCAGACCCTATGGATGAGATCCCAATGACAGCACCAGATATGCCATACCGATACTGAATCTGGGCTACGCAATGCTGTGAGCCACCCATCTGTCAAAGTCGTGGTTAGACTCGCAGTGTAGAAACTGCCAACTCTTTAAAAAGAAAGATCCTGTTGAACAAAGTGAAGGGTATTTTTACTCCACCTTTTCTTTTAAACTGACAATTGCATGGATGCCACTTTCAGAAATGAGTTTTAAAGTGTATCTCCTCACTAGCCGGCAGATACACTAATGGGTTAAAATGCCACTTTTGTGGGAGAAATCCAGGCACTCAGCTGTTACACCTTCTTATCAATCAGCAAATAATGCTCCCAGATAAGAAACCCAGGAAACCTATCATTCACAAGATGCCTTAGGTCCTATCTGTACCACTGCCACTCCACTTGCACAAAAACCCGACCTCTCTTCATTTTACTCCCGCTTTCATTTCTAGGTCGGTGTGTAACAAGCCCCAGATGCTACTGCAGCCACCGTGGATTAAGTGCATAAAACCAGTCTGTAGTCATCACCAGTAGTGTAAATGGAGGCCAAGAACTTGTGCCCTTCTTTTCTCAGCCCTGCTAGGTGTTTCATTCAGTGCCTGGAAATCACTTCCCCACCACACTGTCATGTATTTTCCTCTTAAATATTTAATTAAAATGCATATCTTTAAGCAGCTGATTAATACTACCTGTTAAGACAGACAAAAATTAAATGAGCAGCCACTGGATATTTGAAACCAAAAGGAAAAGAGTCCAAATGCCTCTGTAAAAGCTGCAACACTCAGGTATTGCTGAAATAGAACATTCTACATGTTCACTTCAAAGTGCTTTTTATGAGGATATTTTAAATTACAGGACACATTCATGACATTTGTATATGATCTATAGGATTTACTTAGTGACATGAAAATCATAAATATACAAATAAAAATATTACCACTGAAACAAACTGTTTGCCCTTAAGAAAAAGGAAATACTTCATCTAAATCTCTTCTTCCCCAGAAATGTAATTTCATGTAAAATTTTGCATTTTTTTTCTTCTGTCTTAATTTGCAGTAAAATACATTTTCAGTATCTCAGTATTTTTCAAAGGAAAGACATTCCATATCCTGGTCATCTGGTACTAGACAGTTTTTCAGGCAAATCATAAGAATTAATCGATACTGCATCATTAGTAAATTTATGACACTCATATGCACACAACATGCTGAAGCAAAATACAAATAAACATGAATCAAAGCAAGTTATTATAGCTACACTGAACACGAATACATTGTCTTTTACTGTCATATTTGTTTTGCTTGCTACAATACATCAATGCAATTTTTATTTCAGATTTCTGAAGGAAGACAGGCAAAAAGAACAAAAATCCACACTGACAGTGCCTCAAAATGAATACATCCTGCTGCTTTTCTTAAGAAACAACAGAAAGAGATATTCATAAATTCTCAATTGGAGAGGCATTTATTTCCTGCTGTGCTGTTACTACGAATTTATCCTTTGCAGCTACCCACCAAAGTGAAGGAAAATTCATACAGAAACCTCATGTAAATAAACTTCAGAAGGCAGAAAGCAACACCAAAACACTCTCACGAACGTTTGGTCATTGACCTTTGTGTTCATGTTAATGAAAAGAAAGTATTTACAGTCAAAACACAACAGAACATAAAGGGCTACAAATAAATGCATCGTTCACCCACGAAACATGTTTTCCGTTACTGCAGCAGGTATCAAATGAAACAACAGAACATAAGCCACTTTGATTAGTTATTCAAATTACCTAAGTGAAGGCTTTTCTTTCTGCAAACTTCATTTTTAATCCACAGATTCTTGAAAAACAGCTGAACAACAAAAAAAAGTAAGGTCGATGAAGCATAAAAATTTTCACAAAAGAGATAAAAACGCCGCTCCATCAGAAAAAAATACCAGAGGATAAACCATGCAAATTAATTCTGTAATCCTGATTAGAAAAATACGCAGAGCTTTTAATATAGAGTTCAAGAACACCAAAAAGACAACAATCCTTTGCTTTAAGATCTGTTTCTGTTCTTATATTGCGAGAAAAATGTGAGCTAACAGCTGTGAAATGCCAGAAAAGATGAGAAGATTCATCACCACGTACAATCAGAGAGAAAACTGGGCTCATTTCAAGATTATTTAAAAAAGAAAGGAGGAAAAAATTTTCAAAAAAGCCAAAAACCTTAGAACCTTGCTGGGGAGCAAAGATACATGATTTCAGTTCCTGTCTTTTGTACTAATTATCTCCCTCTGCAAACCCAACTTCTGCTGAAGTAGGCTGCGCAGTTTTCTTCTGGGAGCTGTGCACACAGTGACCCCACCACCCCTTTCTGAGATGACACGTATTTGTAGCTTTGCAACTCCACCAGCCACAGAACAGCTTAAGAAACACATTGTTCAGCTGGAGGCATGACAACTCCAAAACCAAGTCCCATGCAAGTCCCTAGCTGGGAGGTGTAAGGAACGGATTTCCTTGCCACCCACCCACCCGCCGCGGTAGAAGGAGGAGCGAGGCAGGGTGATGATGTGCTCCCCAGATAGCAAACCACCCGGACACAGTTCAGATGTTGATCCAGCAGTTTACGCAAGATTTCCTTGAATTACAGTGGAAAATGGGCTAGATGGGGACAGTTCGCCAGACCCAGAAGGTGGGCTCAGTCAACCACTGCACCTCAGCAGCTCTTCCCAGCACAGACCAAGGGCACATAAGGACTGTGTGAGGGTATGTGATGCTGTGCAACAGTACTCTGTTGCTGCTGTGTGCAAGTGAGCATCCCAAGTATACCACGCCTGTCTCCTAAAGTTCCTTACCATTCTATTTCTGCTTTTGCAGAAAATGAGCCTTCTGTATGTTGTGCTACTTATGAATGGAGCTCTCTTTGATTAAGGGCACATTTTCCTTTGTTTTCTTCTTTTTTTAATAATTTGTTTTTTCAAACCAACTTCATAGCTGCTGCATTTAAAATGGTGGGGTTTTCCCTGTTGCACAGGAAATATTTTTAGCTGGAAGCTTTATTGTGCAAGCTGTCCAGCAGTCTGACAAAAGCTAAATTCCAGCTTATGGCTGAAAACCGTAGGAAAAATTCCAAAGCCTTTACAAATTATACAAATGAGACTTTAATCCCAGCTGGCCTCACTAACAGGGGCTCTACATCTCTGGGCACACATACAAATGTACTTTTCATATGGATTTTCAGCTATTTGAATAATGAAAAATGGAAAAAAAGCACCCTCTATTTTTGTAAATACTTGTATCACAATAATAAAGCCAAACAGTCCTGCAAGCACAGATTAGCCAGACTGTCAAGAGAAATACAGCTGTTCCTCAAAACCGGTCCTGCTCAGAGCTTTTGGGTAAAACTGATCTGATGTCCAGAGAAGGATTCAGTTCTTTAACAAGCAGAAAGCTTCAAAGCCATGCAATCCTTCTGCCTTGTCCAGGGCAAGCTTATTCTCATCTGCACAAGGCAGGGGGTATCCTCACAGGGCTACCCAGTTGTGATAAGATGCGTGTTTGCGTGATACCATTAAGTTTGAACAAGAGCAATCAAAGAAAATATGGAAGGAACTAGAGGAAACAGTCTATGAATGTGAGGGGTGACAACAGGAAGAACTGCAAAGCTACCTGGTCATGCACATGGAGATGATAGTGTGCAATGGGTCTTTGAGTCCCTTAGTGCTGGCTGGCAACTGCTGGCAGTGAGCAGAGGGCAAACATCACAGCTCTTCTCAGATACATCCACAATGCTCATTTGAGAAGAGCTCCTACCTCTCTCAGAAAAGAAATGCATGCCAAGGATTTTTGAATTCCTGTTAAACTGGGAGGAAAATATGGTAGCCAAATGATGGATGTTACTTGCCTGAGATGTCTCCTCCTGCCCTGCTTTAATTACACGAGGTATCACTACCACAGCTTTTTATGTTTAGTTAAGCAAACCCACAGAGGCAATTGTCTAAGAATAAGGAAATCAAGTTCTATCTAAAGTTTTTCCAACTGTGCTCCTTAGGCCCTCGGTCAATAAAGGGATTTAATGCAGATCCACTGCATACAAACACTCTTGTAATTTCACTTGACAGTGGCAGAGAAGGTCCCATTGCAAGAACAGGAGGCATCTTTACTCAGGTATCCCTCCCGTGTGTCGAGACCACAGTGAGACAGGGCCAACAGAAGCTATTTGTCATTTCTGAGACATTGCTTACTCTCACCTCTTATCAAAGGGCAGGGAATTAAGGTCTCCTCTCAAGCATAACTCCTCCCATAAAGAGAAATTGGATGGCATTTTGGGGAAGCAATCCTAGCTGCTAGGATTTCCAGCTGAGCAGGCTGGTTGTACCGTGAACTGCTGGCTGCTAATATGGCTCATGGTGCAGGCTGCCAAACGGCTGCTGAGTCCCAGTGGATTGGAGACAGAGGGGGGGATGTGTATCTGCCTGCCCTTCTGTGCATCTGATGTGGATGCCTTAAAGAACAAATTAAAATGTTCTTTCTCTCTGCACATACACAGTACTTTTGTCAGAGGGGTGTAACTAACTCTCATGCTGCTCCTGCCCCTTTTTCTTGCTGTTCTTTTCTCTCTATTCTTAATTTTCCTTTGGCAAACATGGAGATGGGGTAAATGATTCTCTTGCATTGTTGAAGACAAATTTGGGGAGTACTGGGACAGGCAGGCAGAAGGCAGTGCATCAAGAACATCTTCACTGTTTGTGCTGCTCCATTAATGTACTGACCTCCTTTCCGGTGGTCAAACTACAACGAATCACCAGTCCTTGTCCAGCAGATCCAGGGATATGAAAAAGCCTATTATATATAATGGTAAAATGATGAAATTTCATTTAAAAATGCTCTCATTTTCTTCAGAAGTTCGTTTTTGAAAAGGAGTAGAGACCCCAGGGGTAGAAACAGCAGGGGAGGAGAGAAACCAGAAAAAAAATATCAGACACCCCCTCCCCGACTTGAGTTTCAACATGGAAAAAAATAATAATAATAATTCTTCACTCCCAGTCCCCAAAAGCAAGAGGTTGTACCAATATAAATCATTAAGAGCATCTACTTACTTTCAGCATAGTAAGGAAAACAATAAAAGGATCTACGTTCATGGACATGACTCCTAGGATGAATCATACCCTGAATAATGACAGGTTAGTACTGCTGCTTTGAAGTATTTGGGTTTTATACATGTAATCCATCTACAATATTAGTTAAATAAGACAACCTGAGATGATAGTATTAAAGACTCCACAACTGCAACAATGGGATTACTTACTGAGAGTACCTAAAATAAAATCACAGGTAGTGAAAAGAGATTTTCCAGAAAAAGTCCAGAAACAGAGTTAAAAGTAAGAATTTCTTTAATAAATAGTAACAGAAGTAATTTTCAGATCAGAGTCAACTTCCAAATCCTGTGATACAACCTATGATCCAACCCCTAATTTTTTGAGAGATTAACTCTTCAAGGGGCAAAGTGCCATAACTCTTTAGTAAGTGAAGCAGCTAATAAAACTATTTTACATATATCCTATTTCATGCTTCATTATTATACAGACTTTTAATACTCTTTACAGTCAGTAAGTATACGACATATATCACAGTTATTTAAAACTTTCTAGGTCATTGACAATAATGCCATTATCTTAAAGCATTTAAGGTCTTTGAAAGGAAGCTGACAAAATCTCAGCAAGTAAATAAAAGAAATGGCCAAATAGCCTTTAAATCCATTTTATGAGGGAAAAACTGAGGCACCAAAATACTTGCTTCCATGTGCTTTGGAAATCTAGCATGTTGAGAAAGGAATTCCGTTATTTGACTCTAAAGCCTTTGTTTTCAACTCAAGTTGACCCCTCTCCCCTTCTGAGGCATTAAACATTTGTCTTAAAGCTCTGTTTTTATATCTGCAATTTTTTCAAATTAAATATTTTACATTAAATACTTGTGTTGAAAAGAAAAAGAAGCCAACACTCTCAAAATCTTTATGCATGAAGAACTGTGAGCAAGATCAAAGGGTTGAATAAGGCGGTGTGACAATGCATGCAATCCTCTTCCAAATCCACTAAACAAGCAGCATATCTGAACTTGGAAACAGCCTGCAAGCCAAGGATTTTGCAGATTGTTTTGGTAAGATATACAGGAAGAATCATAAATGGCTGAATACATGATGACAGATGCAAATCTTGAAAAGTGATCATCTGCATTAAGCCTATTGAGCACTGCTTCCACTACAACAGCTAAGGTGCTTTGCTCAGAAATGCGCCACAGAAATAAGACATTCACATTTCACAACCAACGAGCCGCAAACACACACCATGTATCTCAGCCAGCTTCTGCCATACAAATCCCTTTGTGCAAGCCTCCACTCTCTATGGCCCAAACACTGCCTTTATTCGCAGAGGATCTGGGATGACACAGGAACCTACATGCCCATACCTACAGGCTTCTTCAGTTTCTCATGCTGCCTCATTGAGAAAGACCATCATTGCTCAAGAGTGCAATTATCAACAGGGCAACATCTTTTAGAAATATTTTTGGCCAGTTTGATAAAAAATGCTCCATATTTACTGAGACATCACAGTAGCAGGAGTCAGGTTAGCCTAGCTGAATGCTTTTAGTTATATTGCTCGTGTTTTAGAAACAAGATCATCACTTCAAGTTTGGGTTTACTGAAAGTGACTGAAACCTAGGCTAATTGACAGGTCCATACAGTAGGAGACTGCAGAAGAAAAGGGAATTGCTTCCTCCCCTGATATCACCCCTCAGATCCACTGTCACCTCCGAATCCATCTGTAGCATGTTATTTTGGGTAAAAGCTTTCATAACAGTCTTCAATCTTGTTAGAGAACAAAACATGCAAAATTGCTGTATATCCTTGTCAGCCAGATACATCTGCCACTGTGCCAGTAAAAACTCACTTAGAAAATTGACATCAGGGCTCTGATTTAACTTTCACATTAACACACAAGTTCAGGAAAATCAGCCACTGTATGCCATTCATCAATACACAGGGCTATGAGAATAGCAAGACCACCAAGAAAAAGCAGGTGATGGCGCAAGCACTATTATATCGAGCTGTACAGCACAGAAAGGGACTGGAATATCCACCTGCACTCCAGTCAAACTCCTTCAGATGCCCGTATGTATGCCACAAGGCACAGGGAGGGAGCACACAGCCACACATCACAACACACGTGCATTTGTTGTGCAGTACCATAGGACTGCAGTAGGTCTACATATGCTGCTTTGGAGCTATAGAAGTCTCGCATTCAAGACTCCTCTGCTTGCCAAGTCAAACTACTACAATCATGACCACTCAGTTGGGTTATGTCCAAATTACCCATCACTCAGGGTCTGCACTTACTGGTTACTTTGCACGATGATGAAGCTTAATTGGTAGAGGACCATGTTTCTTCATGGGGACCATCATTTCTGTTCACCAAACCTCTGACAGCAAGGGAGCAATATGTTGCTGCCTTTGGAATTGAGTCACTTCAGTAGGAGGACAGAGAGGATGAAGAGAATATTGAAAGCTTTTTTCAACATTAAGTCTTCAAACACATCATAGCCCAATTTGTAAGGATGCCAGCCACTCCTTTCGGCAGACTGCATGATGTCTTGTATTCTGCAGCCAATTTGTTGACTCTAATTAGTAATTTGGGAAGAGAGTAAGAAGAAAAGAGGAATAAAGAGTGCACCATGCCAGTTACTACAGTGGGACACACACTCTTTCATTATTATTACTATGTTTTTTTAATGTAGCTGAACATAGGTTGCATCCAGCTGTTTCCTCAAACCAGCCATAGGTGTGAGTAGCTCCATATGACATTCGACTCTGGCTGGGTAAATACCTGGTCTCTTTTCTGTGTAAATGTCACTCGTGACTTCCTGGATGGGCTCCAATGGGCAACCTAGTATGTGAAACCAGGTGTCAAGGACCACCTTCCCCCCCCTCCCTTCTTTTTTATTTACTATCTCTCACACTTCATGTTTCAACTTAATAGCAAAAACCTGGGCCTCTCAAAATTATTCAGTTGCAAAAAGCACTAGGAGAGCGCTACCATGCATAAGCCAGCTATTCATTGTGGCTTAAAACACATATCAAATCCAAGTTTAGCAAGTTTCGCAGTATTTGGTTTGCTCCTCTAAAAAATCCTTATACTGTAGGACTTTCCAGCTTTTTTCTAGCAACAAATGAAACAAACTGTTGATGTTAACACACTACATAACCATAAAAGATACTCACACAGTCATGATATTTTCTCACATGAACCACCAGATTCATGTCACTATGTCCTCTGACATGAACCACCAAAGTATTTACACCAAATAGCTCCAGGATCCCATGGATTTTGCCAAAACGATCTTTTAAAGTAAAAAATTAAAAGGCAAAAAGAGAAAAGACTGTGATGATCAAGCAAAGAAAACACAAGAAGTGCATCTATATATTTTTTTTCCATTGTACCCAGGCCTCCTTCAGGTATCTTCAGGCAAAAAGTCCCAGCAGTAGGTGTAATCTTTCCTGGGGTTTGCTACACACTAGCCATAAGCCCTTCCTTTGCAAACAGATCTTTTGGGCTTTTTTGACAAATTTCTCCTACTTGGAGAAATTATTTTTTCTCACAGCTGGAAAACTGATAGTTCATCACCTCTCTTCAGCTAGATGCATGGACTTGCACTGCCTGCAGACGGCCTGTTTTGGCTGAAAGGGAAGAAGCCAAAGTCATGTAAGGTCCTCAGCTGGCTTTTACTTCAATGAAACGAACTTTCAGTCTGCGGCTATGACTCTCCCCTGATGCCTTCCCCAAGCCCTGCTCACTTGGGCTCAGGCATTTCACTGCAGGAGCGGCAGCCAGCTCCCTGCTCTCTCACAGTTCCATGGATGCTCCTGCCTCTCTTTGAGTCTTCAGATGCAAGCTCTGGGTACCACTTCCCATCATGGGCTATGGCTACGAGCCATGGTATCAAGGAAAAGCAGCCTCTCTTCTCCTGTATGGATCACAGGTAGCACGTGCCTCATATGAGATAATGCAAAAGGAAGTCTTCTTTCTGATGTTTTTTCAAAGACATTTTCCAACCTCTGTTCCCTTTACAGATGATGGGGGTGTGGGGTGACAATCACAAAAGTATGAATCAGTGCACCTAAGACACTTTGGTATGAACATTGCTTCCAAAAGACTTTCTGATCCACTTTACCATGGTCAATACTGACATCTACACTTTCCCCAATGTCCTTCAAACCCTTCTTCTTTGCTCTCTTCACTTTCTAATGCCACACTACCCTGACACATGCAAAAATACAAATGGAATAACTCTCCCTTCTTCCACCACTGCCTTTCCTCTTTTGTCAAAACTCACAGGTTTTATTTTTGGGAAAGACCACTGCTATCACAGCTTTTGTTGGTGGCTGAGTACAGAGCACTTCAGTGGCACAAGTGGCTATAAGACGCACACCCGTGCTGAAGCAGTTTTACAGAATTTCTTTCTCAACAAAATCAAGTATATCTTAAATAGCTGCCTTTAACAGAAAAGGAGAACAAGCTGAAAACTTGCAATGGCTTTGGTGAAAATTGCCATTATAATGTCACAAAGAGCCATAAGAGTGCTCACACGGCACTGATGAGCATGTTAAAAACCACAGAGAATGGAAAAGTAATAAGAAGTTTAATTACACTCTTTATAGTAACATTTCAAATTAGTATTTTGAAAATATTGTACATTCCTAATGAGAGATAACATTTGATTTTGAAACACTAACTCAGGACAGTTAGCCATGAATATCTGGCTGCTAAGTCATTTGTATCTCTTCCAAGAAGAAAGAGTTCCCAAGGGGCACAATATTTATATCAAAACATTCAAATTTACATGAACACAGTAGGATTAGATACAGAACACTCACAAATCTTGGGCAATTAAAAAGACTATAAAATCAGTGTGCAGAGTTTCTCTCTTTTCTCCTAAACTTTACCTTCACTCTTTCCTCATAATTCTGTTAGGGCAACAGCTCACTGGCATGTGGTGGCACTTCTGCTAGGCACAGGCTAGCACATCCACTGGCCACGGCAGCCGCACCCCTTGGGCCAGCTCACAGATTTTTGGCATGCCCAGCAGGTGTTTGGCAGTGGCTGACTGGCGTACAGCAACTAGGCAGCGATCAGACGGTCTCTCTAAACAGGCAGACTCCTCATTCTGGCCATCAAGTCTAGAGTCGAGTCCAATATGTGCAACAGCTCTCACTAAGCCTGCCAGCCAAACAGGTTACGAACACTGCAAGAGCTGTGGTCTGGTGGCGGGTAGAAGATAGGGAGCACAAGGCAGTATTGGAGGTATAAACATAGGGAAGAGTGATAGATGCAACCCAAACTGGCTTGCTTTTCCTTGTTGTGCATTCCTGCTCTAAAAGATTTATGGCAAACCAAGCTGTACGTTTTTACTATTTGTCAGTGTCACCACAAGCTACTGCAATGTATCAGAGCTATTGCAATAGACAGGTATATAGCAAGAATCCCTTCCCCTAGGGAGAAAGCACAGCGAGTGCCACTAATAATCACCTAGGTCTTGGAAATTTTGCATGCCTCTATGTGCCTGTTCTAAAAGCTCTGGTGCTATGTAAAAAACCTTAGCTTTACTTTGGAGACAACAAAGAAAATGGGTTCACTGTGAAAACAAGAAACAAATCTAAAAGTTTTCACTTGATGGGTAAAGAAATCCACTTTGAGAGATCTGCATTATTTTCTGCACATTCTGGGATTTCCTTAAAGGCCTGACTCATGTTAATGCTTCCACGTGGACCTAGTTCCAGTCCTGACAGCAAGACTAACATGCTGTCACTGATGGGCAGGTGTTATGGTAAAACTGTAATACAGCTTCTGGAGATGAAGTGTCAGAGGAGTGAGAAAAGTGGTTTGGATTCACCTGTGCTCCACTTCCTCCATCCTCTCACCATCCTTGTTCTAGTTATTTTGCAGTCCAGCTCAGAAAGGGGTGCCAAAACCCCCCAAATCCTCCCTCAAAACAAAATGCCCATTGGAAGTCTTATTTCTGTGCATTACACCCACTATGCCAAATTCACATCAACACTTTAGCCCACCAACACCCCAAGCCTACCAAACCCTAGTATAATTAAATGCCGCCTCCCACCTTGGCTTCAACAGCTGATCCTTCTGTGTCTGCCTGGCTCTTGCTTTGCATTTACTGATACTCTCCTTACCTATCAAATTTCAAAGAAAACTAAAAAATGCAAAGATTACCTGATTACACAAAGTCTTCTCCACTTAAGGACCCACTTACATATTTCCAACTAAGACTTAAGGTCTCGGACACTCGTCAGCAGCTTGCTGTTGACACTTGGTATGCTGGCATGAGAGTTAACTGAGGGTGGCCAAGAAAACCAGCCACCTACTGCCCACATCAGACTGCCTAAAGCGCCTGCTGGAACAGAATGCCCCCCACTGTCAGTATGTTGGTAGCGATCTTGAGAAATGCAGGAAAAAAAAAAATCATCTAGTCCATGTAGCAAAGAACAAAATAAATTTTATTTAAGTGTAGTTCAGCAGTGTTCCAAGTGGTCAGGAAAGCTGAAAGGGTAAAAAGCCACTGAAACTTCTTCCTCACTCTTTTGAGAGAAAAGGGGATTGACTGCACTTGGTATAGCACTGAATTGGCCAACTGTAACATATCTGAGACATTATGCAATTTGCACATTTATGTGGATTAAGGTATTTCAGTAGAATCAGTGTCTTTGCAAAGCTCTTTACATATATGAAAGTTACATATAGGTTTGTCCTCTTCATTCTATATTAACATCTTTGTTAGTGCTGACACTTTCAAATTTGTCTTGGTGTTATTATGATCAGAACTGGATTCCTGGAACTGCACAATATTCGCTGCAAGAAGGTGCTGCCGTAGGTGTAAAATTTGCTTAGACTTTTATTGGAGTCTTTGATGAATAATAATGCACAGAAAGCTGTTGCGTAGGAAGGGGAAAATGACCACCAAATCACAAATTCCAAAGGCTGCCAGTAATGCAAGTCCCAGAGAGGGGCTTTCTCCAGAAAACATGTAGAAATCTATGTTGGGTGGCAGCAACTACTCAGAAAGGCAATGGAGGTACATGGCTATTATTACTTGTTATAGTAGTATCAGTAACTCAGAAAAAAGGTTGATGGCTATCCTTAGCTTTCAGTACAAGATCTAATGAATTCTTTATCATTTAGCACAACACTTTATTTTTACTATGAGAAACATCCATTTACAAAGTCTCCACTAACAGTAATGCTATTTTTAACCTTGGAAGATAGGTGACATGAACACCGGTGTTTGATGATGACTTCTCTATTTCAAATGAAGTTGCCTTTGTACCAAAGTGATGATGCTTATATTCTTTCCTAGTCTCAGGTGCACCAATTCTCCTCCCTTTTAGCCTCAGGTTTGCCCATTCTTCTCTTTTGCTTCCCCTTTCTTTTTAACAACCACTAGACCTGAGTTCCTCTGAGGACTGTAGTTACCTGCCATCCCAATATGGAACGAGCTGCCACCTGAGTACCTGGACTCCTCACTGCATGAAACAAATCAGCCCAGGGCCTGCAGAAGCCGTGACATCTCTGACTTCAGGAAAACACACCCACTAGGCACGGTTGATGCAAAGCCCCTGGAAGCTCAGGATCACTGATGCTCAGGCACCCTCAGTGCTGCTGATGGACCAGCCATCCCAAACCAAGGCAAAACACCATCAGGTTTGCAAATTCCACCAGGAAAAAAACAGAAGTGCCCCAGTGGATATTTTCTGCCCCTTAACAAACACTCCCCAGACCTGGAGCACCACACAGAGACAACACAAACAACAGGTTCTTCCTTTTTACTTTGCTCATGCTGTCCATTGAGCAGGCATAACTTAAGCGAGTGTTATTTCAGATATAAAATCTGGTGGCTCAGCATGGCCAGCAGGCTTTCAGCTATAGTACTTAAACATTGATACTGTTGTTTGTGCAGGACTTCCTGCAGAAACAAAAATTATGAACATATTCATGCACAGAGCATAGAGGTAAATTTTGCAATACAGGACAGCAGGCAGAAGCTGAATTCTCCAAGAGCCAGAGTTCCTATAAAGTAATGAGAGGAGGAATTCTAAGCTACAAATGCTGCTGCACTGAGCACGGTGTAGTACAGCACAGGTACAGTGCCTAATTTCTAGGCAAAACATCAGATAAATCAACTGCACGCTTTCTTGAGCCTCCAGGACATACAGAGTCCTTCAGTAGCATCAACAGAACCAGTCCCAAATGGCCTGGTTGTCTAGGACCCACACTTAAATCCTACAGAAATACTTAAAGGACAGAGATCTTAATAGGTAAAAAAATATTTGGGTTTAAATACACCAGTGTCCTCAAGCCATGACGCACAAAAAGGGCCAAATTTTGGGGAAATGGACCCCAACTCTTCTGTAACTCTACTGACCAGAACCAGGGGGAAAAGGGTTTTCCCTGAGATTAGAAACATCAGCAAAGGTGGGAAACCCACCCTGACAGGGCCACTTTCATCTCAGTTTCTTAACTTGTGCATTGACATGCACAAGTACATTTGTTCTAATGTTGCTGATGTAATAGATTTGTAAGTGTGCGGTCATGAAGCTGAAAGGGGGATGGAGATATTGCTTACATCCACACACCTGTGCCAAACAGGACAACACATCATTAACTACAGCAGAATCGCAGGTCGTTATTACACAGGGAGAAGGAAACCCATGTTCCTTCCATCTATTACTCCTTCCTCCATCTATTACAGGGTAATCCAGCATTTGCCAAAGAAAGTGTCCCGGCAGGTGCTAACAGAGGAAAGCAGCAGAGAAGCTTGTACCCATGTGTGACCCTCTGGCTTGCAAACATTGTGTCACCTCCATGGGAACCTGGCCAAGTCATTCACCAGCTCTGTATTATATTACTGCTGGCATGGCAGGGGAAGGAAGGGGTAGACAAGCAAATCCACTAAAAATGAGTCAAACAGAGTCTTTATCAAATGACTCAGAATAACAAGGTGAGTAACAGGGATTATGCAAGTACAGACACTGTTGCATGAGGCCATTCGTATGACTTGTGTTCCCCAGTGACGCAAGAAGCAAATGAACTGAGGACTATTGACAATGTATGATACTTATCTTGCTGCCTGCAATACGATTTAGAGGATGCTTCCAGAGGTAAGCTGAACCAGAGATAAAAAGTGACATGAGACAGCTGGGAAAGAAAGAGAAACAGACTATAGTTGATTATTTTTTTTTTTGCACTTTTCCCCCCCAGAGAAATGGAAACAAACTGATTGCTAAAGGCTTATCAAATGGGGCTCATCCTTCTAGTGCCAGTGCTTATACCCCTGGAGAAGCAGAGACGTTTTCTGCATGACTAAGGCTGTCTGGAAGCATAGCTCCTCAAAGCCACACATGCATCATCCAACACTATGGAGCATTTTTCTCCACTGGCCACACATGGGCTGCCATCAGCATCAACTGAAACCCAGGCCAGTACTTTGTACAGACCCCAAGGTAACTACAGAAGCCTGAACTGCTATTATTCTCCTCACAGTCCAGCAGCTAAATGGGATGAAGTCCTAGGCTCTGTCACCAGGATTTAGGGGCTGTTTGACATCCCAGAACATCACTCAGTCTCTATGCCAGGAGAACACTAACACTGACAATGCCCAAGGCTTTTGCAGCGCTTTTTGATTTGCTGATCCAGCAGCTTGCTGTGCAAGTGTCCAAATCTTACCTCCATTTTACAGATGGGATAAAAGTGTGTTAAACACAGAGAGGAGTGCTTCAGTGGTACTTAAAAATCTCTTGTGCATGGGGCACACAAGTGAAACAGTCATTCACTGGTCATGTTAAGAGAGTGAAGTCACCACAAACCCTCAGGATTTCAGTATGTCAGCTGTCTGTCCACTTGCCTTGCCTTTCTCATGTCTGACAAAACCAGGTTCCTTCAAATTCAAAATCATTTATAGTCAAGTGACATGCACACTGAGTGACAAGAGATAAGGAACAAATGATAAACAGTTCAGATTAAAATATGACCCACGTGACAGAGAGGCAATGTTGTCATCTTCCAACATGGAACAGAACAAGCCCTATGAAGAAGCATCCATCAGCACGCATCACTGGCATACCTAAAACCTGTGGTACCTACTTGACCTCTAGATAGAAACCTCTTCAGGAATGCATGGTGCTACTGTCACTGACCTCAATTCTCTACCAGATGCCAGAAAGGAAGTGAGGGTTTTAAGTGCACACATTCTCCCAACTTTGCACAAACTCCTCTGTGGGACAATCCCAGGAAAAACTATGCTTTGACTGTAAGAATTCCAACGAACTCCATGTTACACTGGTAAAATACTGGTAGATTTAGTATTTTATAGTACAAGACAATACTAAAGGAATGCCTTAACCTTCCCCCCAAAGGTAACTTTTTTGATAAAGTTCATGAACACTTCTAGCCATTAGGGATCTCCTGGTCATTGTTAAAAGCCTACTTAAATAACTGCATTTTGTCTAGCTAAGCACCTCCTGTAACTTAAGCATTCTCAATCTCTTCGTTGTACTCCAGGTAGCAGAAAGGAAACCTAAGATCCAATACACTATTTACTAAAACATTCTTCTCATCTGGCTTCATGTATTTTGATTTAAATTCTTTTTCATAAAATGTTTGTGATTAATTTATTATTTCATGAGTCTAAACAGAGGACATATTGATTCCCTATGCCACTCTTCCCCCAAAGAGACGTTACTTTTCATTAAGAAATTATGACAGCCAAAGTAGAGCAAAAGCTATAGCAGCAGCTTGACTGATACTGAAAAGGCAACAACTATGCCAAGCTCATTAGAAGCATTGTTGTAAGAAAGTAAAAAATAACTCTTTCTCTGGCCTAAAGACAGAATCACATTTGCTTATAAGCTGCAAATCTTAGCGGCCATCCCTGACATGATCTTAAAAACAGCAACACTTCTCCCTCTCAAAAAACACCCACAGACTTACCAGACTGACTCAGCAGATGGAGTTTCTAGACTACCTTCTCTTTTAACTGGGGCTAATTAACACATCATCATCACTGCTTCTTTCTTCTTACATTAATTACATAAAAGGTTATGAAATACTGTGATACAAAGGCCACACAAATATGTGAAATGGAATCTGTATTCAATCCCACTTCTCTTGAAAAATCTTCTTACTGTGATTTGCTTTTGTAGCTAGTATGATTAGTAGCACGAAAATCTCAGCCTCAGCTTTCTCCCTAAAACTGCTTGTTTGCTACAGAATTTGCCTGAGATCTGTTCTACTGCTACCATAATGCTTCCAGTCTGGTTGATTTACTAAGCTACCATAACTCTGTGGATCAAGTAGGATCATTAGCTGTGCAATTTCCGAAGAATGCTAAATCTTGGAAACCAGGCAGGAGAACAGCAGAAATACCTCACCAGTTCCTGTGCGTGTCTTAAAGTCAATCAACATGTTACAGGTTTCCCACACTGCATCTATTTAGGAGTTACCAATGGGTCTCCTGAACTCACAAGCCCTACATAGCAGGTCAGGGTTTCTTATGAATTACTGCACACCTAACAGCACTGTGAAACACCACAAGGATCTGTTCAAAAGCTCTTCCAAACTTCATGCAACTTCAGTGCATTTGAAGCAAGGTTCCAGATACAAAAGTGCAGGACTAGCTTTAAGCTCATTTGCTTCGCTTCATGTTTCCTTCATTCCTCACATTTAATCACTTCTGTGTCTCTTTAGAAAGATTTATTCTTAGGCATATTTAAAGGGTATTAACCTATGCTTCCAGAAAGCAAATGTGCTCATAAATTGTTTCACAGAACAAACGTCAGCTACCGAGTTTTCCTTCTCTGAATTACACTGTAGAGTTCAGTGACCCCTCCAAGCATCCAGCAAAATTGGAAGCTGTTACTAAAGCAATTTTTGCAATCATTTCCTCTACCAAAGTGTTACCGAAAAAAACCCAACTACCAACCACCAAAAGCCCCAAGTTTCTCCTGAGCTATCACCAAGTAAAAGCACTGAAATCACACCACATTGACACAATACTACACAAAATCACAGAATACAAACATGTGTAGTAGACCCTTTCTCTCACCAACACTGGTGTATTGGTTCTTCTCCAACTCAAGAAAAAAGATTGCGATTCCACAAACCACATCCCAGAGCCTTTCAGAGTAAGGCATCAGATCACACTCACTCATCTTTGTCAGTATGATGAGCTCATATTCTGAGCTGAAATACCTATAGGCATTAATAATGAGAAAATCTATAGAAAAGCATATACTGGCATAGGAAATGTAGAAACAACCTTTACATAAGCTTTCCTTTGGACAAATTCTACTTTGTATTTGAAAGTATTGTTGTATCATTCCCAGACTTCTGAAATGGTCACCTTACTTTTCAATTCAATTAGGATGAGTTTTTTAGGTAATACTTTTTAAAATGCAAAAAACCCAAAAATATTCAGGTATTGAAAAAGAATAATTTATCAGTACTGTCAAGTGCTTTGGGGTTTCTCTGTTTGTTCAGGTTTTTTCTTACTGAATCTTTCCTCTTCTACCAATTCTTCTGATGCCCTATTTTTACCATGTTACTCCTATGCTATCAGAAAAGTGAGGAAGAGAAGATTTAAAATAAAATTGTTCACGAAAGGGCAAATGCCTTTCCAAATCTCCTTACACTCAGAAATCTTTGTTGCACAGTTTTCTGCAGTTAGGTTCTTGCTTTAAAAGCACAACTGCGATACCTTCTTCATAAAAGGTGTATACTGTTCAGTTGTTTTCACAACCATGTTTTGGAGGTAGGTGAAATAACATCACCATTTCCTACTATAGCTTCTCAGGTGTAACTTTGCTGTTGAAGATCTGCATTTAACCTTTCCAAACTTTTGTTTTCTCTCTCTCCTTTTTTGTTTTTAAAAACCTTTGAGCAGAAGATAAGTAAACTATAAGCCCTGATCAAATACTGTCACGAAAAATTCCTTGTGTTTTTTTCAGGGAAACAAAGGCCTTTCCAGTAGCCAACGACTGTTCAGAGACCTGTAACATTCGGCTGTCAGACACACTTCCCATCATGTGCTCCAGACTGGCTTCCTAGGAGACTAAATGGACTTTAGTTGCTGTAGCCTTCCCTTTGAAACTCAAGCCCTACTCATAAGCCCTAGCTATTTCAGACATACTGTGTTCAACCTCTTCTCAGGACCCACCAGAATCACACATTTTTCTAGTCTCTGGATGAAGAGTTTGGTAAGTTTGCTAAAAGTACAACTTTAGGAGGACTCAAACTCAACTGTTTCACACAGTCAGTTGCCCTTCTAGTGCATTTTGATCCCATTGAGACTCCACTATTTTTCAAATACCTCAGTAGCTTGCATCAACATGATCGGGATCACCTTAACTATGTGCCCTTAGTAGGAACTAGATGGGACCCCAATGATAGATAGCAGCAGTAAATGGTGCATTAACCATTCAGGAGGCAACTGGAGACTTTGTCAGGTGCAGTGTAACTCAGTGACAGGCAGCACTGAGAAACATGAGTCTTCCTGTACAATGTCATTTCTGAGCAGCTCCATTCAAGTATTGGCCAGACCAGACTGTATTTTGCAGGGTGACCGATCAGAACCAATGGGGCAGTGTGATGGGACCTGAGGTTTATGGCTGCAAAGGCAAAGATGAGATACTGAAAGGAATAATCTTAAATGCTCAGACAGATCACCAAGCTCTGAATTAATTCTGTCCAAATAATAATAATAATAAAAAACCAAAACACCCCCACCTTCCTCCCCCAGAAACAAACAAACAAAAAAAACCCCAAAACCCAAACAAAACCAACCCCCCAGAAAGCATTATAATCAATATTCTATGGAAAAACTCTGGCCAATGGGTAATAGAATCACAAAAAAGTTAAAGAAAACAAATGGGAATATAAAATTAGTCCCACATAGAGTCGGTATGCCTTCATTCAGAACACACAGTTCTGTTTTCATAGCTCCGGAGAAAGGAATCAGAATAGATAAATATGCATTGCCAATGTTATGAAAAGATCAAGATACATTTATGTGAATGTAATAAAATGTGCATATACACGTGCACAAAGAATACCTTCATACATACACTTGATACAGATCAGAAACATTTAGAAACTGAAGAGATCTTAACTGGGTGCCTACAGCGATCCAAGTCACAGCAGGCCTATATAAAAGGGACAGTAAGAAGTGGACTAGCTCTTACTTCGCACTGAGGGATAATGAGAATTACTGAAGAGGAGAGTTATAGTATAGAGACAGTAGAATGAGCAAACTTTATCCTCTGAAAAAGCTAGGTAAATCCACTGAGATTATCTGTGAAACAGAATGGTAAACAAACATGTGTCAGACTGAAGAATTTTTTTGATGAAAAACACAATTAACACATGGAAGGATTTTTTTTTTTCTTTCTGCAAAGCATAAGCTGCAGCCAGAAGCTCATAAAAAGAGCTGCAGAGGTAACAAGAAGAACCATGCTTACACGAGATACTTGGACTCCAACAAGCCCACAGGCTAGAAACTATAGTGTTTCACAACCTGAAGACCATTAGCTGGCAACAGTACCGTAGGTTGAGTTTATTGATGTGGTGGTGCTTGGTCCTGGTCTCCTGGAGAGGAGGGGATCCCAGGAAGCCTGGCTGGGGGCAGCAAGCTCCGCAGGGCAGTGCTGAACACCAGCAAGAGGGAGCAAGATGCCCTGTCAGAAGGCAGCAACCACTTGCCAGGATGTGGCTGGCTGCCTTTTACATCTCAAGCAAAGCAAGGGAATAGGAGATTTTTAGATAAGGCTAAAAAGCATTAAAAAAATGGATCCATTGCAGAGGTTAGTTTGTTCCTGACAGTGTGCACTGGCCCGAGGGCAGGGTAAGAACTGAGCACCACAGCTAAGCAGCAGCAGCAGGATTTAGTTTGCTTAAAAAAAAAAAAAAAAAAAGTATTTTTAAATTGGTTCTTTTTAATTTTCTGCAGAGTTGGCACATTGACCAAATCCAAGCACTATAATAATATCAACTATCAGGTCTCAAGGGGAAACTTTTCATTTAGTTAAGTTGTAGACGATTAACAAATGACAGACTTCAAGGACATTTATTCTTTTCTGAGAGAATAATAATTTGTCATTAGAGTATTTAATACTTTGTAGGTCAAAGTGGAGGTTGGAGAATTCAATAATTGTAGTTAGACACATGTAGCTGCTTTCATTAAAAGGATAAATCTAATAAACCACAGTAAACATTTTTTTTTCCTCATTAAAACAATTCATACAAATGCAAAGGCAAAATTGCTGTGTTGATAAACTTGAGGTTGGGGAGGGGGCAGAAAAACACAGGCTGCATTTAAAGTAGGATGAAGCAGTATTATTTGACACTTTAGATGTTACCAACCAGAACCTCAGCAGGAATAAGCTAGGGTCAATTCAGCAAGTTTGATGAAACTTGCATCAGGAAAGTAGCCTGAATTACAGGCAGGCGGCATCAGGCATGAAAAGGCAGCATCACCTCTAATTCTGAATACGATTTCTTCCAGAGAAGCCCAACTTACACTGCAATGGTGGGAAATACTATTACCCACTTTTACCAAAGGGAAAACATGACACACACATGCAAGATTTTCAAGTCACAACATTAACAATCCCTCTCTAGCAGCCTGCTATCAGCTCAATCAAGTTGCTTCCTAATAATTTTCATGTTTTATTTTAACTGTGATTTTAATCTAGCTGGGTTCTTTTAATTAAAAAACTAAACCTGAATATCCACAAATCTTTATAATTGGAAAGAGATAATTTTTCCTTGAACAGAACATCTACTGCTTTACGCACATTTCGTGGTCAAAGGATAACGGAAAAATTCAAGACTGATTACAATTATTACCATATTTTGTCCAGATTTTTTTTATTCTGCCTTGGTGGCTGGATTAATTTTACATTTTCGTTGTATGGGAACCTTATTTTTCTTAATACTTGGGACACTGTGGACATGCAATTTTATGGTACTTGTTTCCTGTTCAGGAGCCTTGTATGGCAACAAAGACTTCTGAGCTATGCTTGTGATAAAAATAATTAATTCTCGCAGAATTCATTTTTCCTGCGTCCAAAGGAAATTAGCAGCTCATTGTTATTTCCTGCTCATCCCAAAACTGCCTGGAAAAAACAAACAAACAAAATCAAACCCCCTCAGTTTACCAAAGGAAAGCTCTTTAGAGGGATCGGAGTGACTGAAAACATAGTGCCTAAAAATATTCAGCCCAGTTATTCTGCCAAAGCGAAGGAAATGTCAGCAGGGTCACTGAGACTGCAAAATGAAAATCCATTTTCATGTTATTCTTTTATGTATTTCTTACCTTTGCATCTACGTAGCCACATGTTGCAGCTGGAATACAGCTGTCAACATGCACTTTATGGTGCAAACGGTAATCACTTGCACTTCTGAATGCAGTGGGAGTTTTGCTGTGGATGGTAACACTGTAAAATGAGGTCATTAATAGCAATGTCAGATACAATGGCACATTTCTGGCTGTCATCAACCTCATCCTAACAGTAACGAACAAAATGACTGAAATGCTTTTGACTGTTAGTTTTATGATTAACTTTTCTTGCATTGTGAAACAGTCTACTGCAAATACATCAAGGCACTATCAAAATGCGTTTGTGACTAATCAGTAAGTTATATTGCACCTGAGCTCTGTGCAGGAGGGACCTTTGTGCTCTGTATCATTCCTAAACTTAACTGGAACAATGTACCAAAGCTAATTGTATTCTTGGCATCATTATTCAGTGAGTGCTAGGAAAGTGCTTATTCTCCATTTCTTCAAATTTATTATCCAGCTCTTATAAACGAAATTAACTAACGGGATTTCATCTTGTCAACTATTGGGAAATGGCTATAATGCTTGAAATGAGATTTCATATCTAGCCAGCTGGATGGGTTGCTCTCCTACATTTTACACGGTCAGAATGACTGCTCTTCCATGTCTTTTTCTCATTCATATTTTTTATATATCAGAGGTAAAAGTAGGCATTAATTGTATTTTACTGTATTAACACACACAAAATAGTCTGCTGTATGAATGGACAATGAGCAGCTTCTACTATACATAAAAAATTATTCTTGTATTTTTTTACTTGTTTGTATATAGTGAAAAGACTGTTTTATCTGTTGGAGACATACTGCAGAACTGCACTGAAAGCAGAACAGAAAATGTGCTCTAAGTCTGCCATCCTATAAACATTTTGTCCTCGACAAGAATTCACCACTTTACAAAGGTACACAATGGGATATGGCCCTCTATGATTTTATCTATCAAGGCTTGTTGTTTTTCAGTTCTTCTGTGAATGGGTATTCCCTGATAATATGATGATATTAACTGAATAAAAGAGGCTGTTAGTGGGGAACTAATCACAACAAGTAACTTTTGAGAGCAACAGGTCATGTAATCACAGGCTTCACTTTCCTACTATTGAAACCAGGGCAGGATCAGGGCCAGAGGTCCTGCTCCCCTCCGTGGGGAAATGTCAGTACTTGGCACTGAAGACCCTGTAGTCTCTCCCCCTCCTCACTAAGCCTGCCATGATCTTTAAGGTTCCCCAAGAGTGAAGGCTCAGCAAGGAAAGCTTTACATAGGAAACAGAGGCTAGCTCCAACCACTGCTTAGAAGATGGTGGGGAATGGGACAGCAACAGACATCTGACGGACCGGGCTACAGAGCATGGGGCTGTTACGCTTTCCACCCAGCCAAATGCAAAGGGCAAGCTCCTAAAAGTCACTCGGTGAGAAAGAAAGAAAGGAGTGCATGGGAAGAAATGCTCATCATGTGTCAGAGCTGAGCCCCAACGACACCTGCGCATACCCTGCACCACCGGGAACTTCCAAGGCATTGCCAGGGTAAATTCATGCTCATAACCTCCCAGAAACTGATTATGTCCCATTTGTTTTCCGTATTACACTGCTTTTTCTTTGTCTCCTCCCCATAGCACTGTGCAACCCATTTTGTTCTTTACTGCATCACACGTTCCCCTGACAACTCGGACATTCAAAAAGTGTGCCAATGCATGCAATTAGAATATCTGAAATCTGGCACATGTGTTACCTTGCATCTGCAGAGCTGCTTGTAAAAGCGTAACAAAGACAACATTTTCAGTTGTACCTGCTGCAACATCCTTGTACTTAAGACTCTTCCTTGAGAGAGAGACTGAATGCCTAACCACACATATACTGTGTGGAGCTACAAAAACCAGAGCAATACTCTGGTGGGCATACTAAGTATTATTTTACTAAAAACTTGGGGAGGAGTGTGAGGCAGGAGTCCCTGGCCAGCAGGTTGTTCCAAACTCCCATACCTTGCCTGTGGCTCCCACCCAGTACACCCAAAAATTCATATGGATGAACAAGCAGTCCTTGTGTTCCTTCAGGAAGTCCCTCTGCTGCTAACCCAGGGAACACAAAGATACTGTGGGCTCCTTGGTCTCTCCCTCAGCCTTCCCCTCTTGCTGTGCATTCTCCAGCAGTTCACGTATATCTTTTCATTACAGAGGCCTTGCCTTCTAACTGCAGAAGCATTAGCAAGGGTTGGAGAAATTTCTCATTAGCATCCTTGCCAAGAAGGGAGTCTGGTCAGAACTGTTTTCCCAAACTGGGTATCAAGGGAGGAAACTCCTGTGAAAATTTTATTGTTGTAAAAGCTGGGATCCCACGGCTAGGGTCTCTTTAATACCAAGAAATCTTTGCTGCTACTCTTTCTACTGACAGGGAGAGCTATGCTGTCTGTTGCCTCCAGAATTACAAATAACTAGCAGTTATTCACAGCCTTATTTTCTATGAGCAGTACAGAGAGAGACTGATGGGCACAGACAGTAGATAATCTCCATAAGCACAGGCAGCAGAGATGGGAACAGCTCAGCAGCAACAACGAACTCAAGGTACAGTCTCTAATGGCATGCCCTGTACCAGTTTTAATGGATTATACATGCGAGGCAGACATAATAGCCTTTAAAGCTGTGTTTACAGAAGACCAGGAATATGTTTCACAGTGACCCAAAACAGTTTGTTACTTGAATATGCCCAACTTCTTTTCTTGCTGTCCACCCTACAACAAAAATAAATATCCAATATTTTGAAACTGCTGTGGCTGGCAAGACAGAACATAGAAGAGAGAACTATCCTCCTGTTACCCATGCTTAAGTATATGCAGCGTAATAATGTTTCAGCTTCTGCTCACTTCAGAAGTTGTGATTCCCCCCCACCCAGGTTAGTGGGTAACATAACACTGCTCTATCACCACAACACAGATGCTGTGATGCATCTGGTAAGACTTCATGTTGATGCTTGTAAACCCCATGTTATGACTGCAGCAGTAGAAAACAGTGTTTAATGTTAATGCTGCTTTCCCGGAATACAGTTAAAAGGCATTAAGAGAGAACATCTCTAGGAGCACTACAGAATATTTGTCAAAACACTGTCAAGACAAAAAAATGTATGTAATGCTGAAGGAAATGTGTCCTACCTCGGTTACAGAGTACACTATGGATCATCAAAGCAGATCGTTAAATTAACCTTGCATCAGTGAGCTCTCAGCATATCTATCTGTCCAAGGAAACTACTGCTATCATTGTGTCCACTTCCTTACGTGGCCCCACAGCACTGCATCGTTTGGGATTTCAGCAGTGCCAGTAAACATTGACTAAACATTTGTATTCACTCACAAATTTAAGAAGTAATACTATTTTATTCATGTAAGCTTCTCCATTGCCAAACTTGTTTTTTTTAAGTCTGCATTTTGGGACTAAGCTGTTTGAAAGCATCTTTTAAAGTAATTATAAATGTAAAGATAAATCAAAACATATTTAGGAAAAACAAAACTCCCCCTAGCTAATCCAGCTAACTACTGTGCAGAGATACATTTGTCACAAGTTCAAAAACCTGAAACTTAAAATTTTTGTCATGTTCACTACATCTCAGCATCCAATATTGAAAGGCACTCCCAATCCTATGGTTAAATCACACACTAATGTTATGAACTGAAAGAACTGCATCGCAAGAACAGCGATGCACAACACAAGGAATGAAGTCATCTTATTGTATTATCATGCATGACAAAGATACGGGTATCATCATTACAAATGATAAGAAATAAAGCAATAAGCAGATTTACCTGGAGTAGTTACTGTGTTCTATTCCTGATCTGTTTCATACTCCTTTCAGGATAAACACCCCTAAAGTATATCTCCCACTTTGCACTAATATTTTATTCACGACATACATGTTCTTCATTATTAAGTGGAGAACTGTAAGGTTTTCAGATGGAAGGCAGAGAATGGGGGGAACAGAAATCCCCCCATTCCCAGCTCTCGCAACTGAACTCTTATGATGCAGGTGGACAGAAGGATTCTGCTGAAGGGAAGGCGCAGTGTATGCAGCTCCTCTCAGCAGTGCTTCTCTCCCCAGAAAATGCAGCTCGCTCACAGTGGAACAGCCTGCAGTAGAATAACAAGAGAATTTCTCAAGTGCTAGTGTAAGCGAAGGAGGGGGTGTGAAGGAAAGCAAGGAAAGAAAATGCTCAGGAAGCTGCTTCTCTCTTCAGCTAAGGCACACTGTATGTCCATTTTCCACTGGGGTCTTGTGAGGATAGGCACACCACAGATTTCAAGACTCAGAGATACTATGTGAGAGCTAACACAGACAGTTGGCTAAAATAAACAAGGTTAGCGCATGCAAAATATTAAGTTTCCAATAGCAACATCAACACCTCCCTGTTGTAGCTCCCATAATGTGATGTACATTTTGAGACAAACAGCAATATTGTGTGAGATAACATCTTTGACCTGAAGTGCGGCTGCAAAACCAGTCTTGCTTTACTACCCCTCCTCAAGACTCATTTGCCACTTTTTAAATGTTGTTTGAATTTACAGATACCATTTTCCCCACTGTATTCTTTAATATTTTCTCTCCTTTGATGGTGAACAACCAACCAAGACATTAACACTTCCAGGTGCTCAGATATCTCAGTTACAGCCCATTCCTTGATGCCAACTTAAGTGACCATACAGATCAGCAAATCTACACAGCAGATGTACTAGAAATAAAAAGAAAATCAGACTTTTTTTCAGATGTGTACAAGGCTGGATAAGGTCACTCTGCTGAGCCTCACATTGTGCACGAAGGCTATTGATCTGGCATCCCCTCCTGTAGCCCCCTGGCAGCTCCCGCGGCTGAGCTGGCTTCCCTGGGGCTGGATCCTAGGCACCCCCGGCATGTAATCTCACAGTTAGCCCCAGCACGTGACTTGGAACGGCACCTTTTGCATTAAACAACAGGAGCCGAAATGTTTGCTCTCATACAGGTATTGCTAACAGATGGCAGATTTTTTAAGGAACTCTAACTCTTAAATTACTACAGCCTCTCGTCCTTGCTGACTTACCAGCTCTAAGCAATATGAACCTGGTTCTCTCTTACCCACCATTTTAAAACATTATTTACAATTAGGTGTTTTAAAAAAGCATTATTCTGTTAATAGTATTCATGATGATATTGTAATGACTACACTTTGTAATCTAGTAATAATAGCTCAGAGAAGTTTCTCTTGGGGAGAATTTTCATTCCCATATGGTTTATATATGCTAATTCCTATGCAAATTAAGAACCCACTGACATATCCTATTATAATACGTGTCCATTTTGTACATGTATTTGGTGAAATCATTGCACTCATATTATGCTTTAGAAGAAGAACACATCCCAGTCTGTACTGTTACTACAAATAAGAGATGAGATACGGATCCATCAGGGGAGTGTATCCTCCACTCTGGGAGGCAAGTCTTCACCTATCACTAAAATGGCATGGACAGTGGATGGCAGCAGGTTATATTTTCTTTCCTGTCTTATGTAATTAGCACTGTCAATCCCAGCCTCTCAAAATCTCAGTTTAAGAAATAGAACAAACTGATGAATTTTTATTTATTGTTTCAATATTCTAGCCCTTAAGATTTGTATTTTCTGTTCTAAAGAGCCAAGCATCACAACTATATTTAAAAGGGAAGCCTGAGCTTTCCCATCACTGTGGAAACTGAAGCTTTGAGGGAAATCACAACAAGACCCATAATAAAATCACGACTGCCAGCAGCCTCACATAGCATGTAAAGAAGAAACCTCTTAACAACATGATGTTGTCAACTAAACATAAACTGCTGGCAAATGAGGAGAAAGAACCATTAAGTAATGCAAGGTAGATCTTGAGTGATATGTTAGTGTACAACCGAGTGCAGCTAGCACACTTCTGGATGGGAAGGGGATTGTGCTTGCGAGGCGAGGGAGACACAAATGTCAGCCCAGTAGGCAGTGCCATCCATATTGCAGCAACAGTGCCTGCTCAGGTGAGAGCTGTGTCAAAAAGGCAACTGCAATTGCTGAAAAGCTTTCAAAAGAAGCGTACTCCCTGGAGGCTGAACACAGAGGCATCTAGCAAGTCAGGACTGGGAAAGCCACGAGCTCATGGAATTTACATGCCGCTTACCTAACCGCTAGTTTACAGTGGGTATCCTGCTTTGCTTTTACATGCAAACCCAGTACCTGGCTCCAACCAGCCCTGCATGAGGACAATGCTGACTATTCTCTTACCTCATGTAGATTGGGATCCCCAACAAAGCGCAAGATCTTTGGCTATTCCAGACTCCAAACAGCAACGCAAACAGACCAGCCAGGGACACAGCGACTCAACCACCCCAAAACCTGCTATGAGGCTGCAGGCTGGAGCACGAGCTTACCTTACAGATATGCAGGGCTGGCTGGTAGACAGACCATGTGCTGGCTGAGCACATCACACTTCTGGGCCACCCACACAAGAACAGGTTGTGCCATACTCCTGTGTGTGTGACACCAGTGTCACAGAGCAGAAACAACACTTGTATGAGACCTGATCTAAGCCCTGGAGATGCAACGGGTCTGACACATTAAAAAAGCCTTGTTATTATAGCTCCCTGTTGTACATTATTAACACAAGGGCCAGGATCTGCCTGTCCTTTTGTGCAGATTAGGCTCCTCAGATCTGTGTATCTGAGATAAGTGGTAAAACTGATGTGAATCACTATTGTTACAGGCTGGAGACCCCAAGGCCTCCAACAAAACCCAGGGAACTGTACAAACAAGAGGCATTCCTTGCCTAGGGGAGCTAATAATCTAAACAAGAAAGACAGGCAGGGAGTTGTAGGGGAAGCAGAAGTGGGGAGAGGTGAAAGCAATTTGCCCAAGGCCACACAGCCAGTCTGCAAGCAAACCAAAAATAGAGGCTGACCGCCTTGATTGTCAGCCCATTGTTCTCTCCACTAGACTGAATCTCCCATGGTGGATGTGACATTAAATTGGTATTTCTGTTTTGCTGCTGTCATTTTTAAAAATAAAGCATGACGGCAATGTCTCTGTACTGAGCTGCTGTAATCGAGGCCACACAAGCACTTTCACAAACGATTCCGTGGAGAACTTTTGCTAAGAAAAGCAAGCAATGCCCCTGGGCACAGGGTCTGGAGAGCACACCCTGCTTACCAGCTACTCCTCTGCCACTGAAGACAAGGGCTACTGCAGTTTTGAAGGCTCTCAGCATTAATGGCTTTACCAGAGCAAACCCTGGACAAGAAGCGCAACCAAAGAATGCAGCTAAGGGCAGATGCCAACAGGAATCAAGAAAGGATCTGGCCCTCCAGAAGGGTTAATAGCACACGAGGATTTAGGATCATAAGCATGTCTGCAGTAGCTTTCAACCTGGCAGAGTAAATTCTCCTGTGCAGAACTTGGCACTGCCAAACACGGACTGATGAGGGATCAAGATCCTGGCTCCTCTGTACAGCACTCCAAGCTGCAGAGCACTTGTCCTCTTAAAGCACAGGCTTTCATATCCCTTAAATGTCACTTTAAAATGCAGTAACAATTTCCAAAAGACCTGTATCTATGTCTATAAAGCCTGCACCAGTGTTACTTCAGGCATCAGAAATGCAAAACAAGACTTCCCCCAGTGTGTACCCAAAGCAGTTTTTCAGAAAACCCTAATGAGCATACGACATAGTGCTTGGAGGCTTCTACCGGAGGAACAGCCACACACATGCTGTCCTCATGGAACAGGAGGAGGAATTCAATTACCTGCATTCCAATGCAAGGACAACTTATTCTGAGTGCATCGATATTTTATTCCATTCATTCCAGAACAAAACCATGCAGAATTATTCCAGTTATGTTTTTAAAGACAGGTCCTTGGTAGTATATACACAGCCTTGGTCCCCCAAACGGGAAGACAGCAAATGTCGCTCTGATCATCAAGAAGGGCAAGAAGGCAGATCCAGGGAACTACAGGCTGGTCAGCCTCACCTCAATCTCTGGGAGCATGGTGGAGAAAATCTTCCTGGAAAGCACTTCCAAACACATGAAAGACAAAAAGGTACTGGGAACAGTTAGCATGGAGTTACAAAGGGGTAATCATGCTTGACCAACCTCATTGCCTTCTGCAATGAGATGACTGGCTTGGTGGACAAGCAGAGACCAGCAGATGTTGTTTTCCTTAACTTCAGTGAAGTTTTGATGCTGTCTCCCATAACACCATTGTAATGAAGCTGACAAAGCATGGGTCAGTTAAGCGGACAGTGAGGTAGATTAAAAACTGGCTGAATGGCTGGGCACAAAGTCCAGCTGGAGGTAAGTCACTAGTGGTGTACCCCAGGGTTCAATACTGGGGCGATTACTGTTCAATATTTCACTGATAACCTGAACAACGGGATGGACTGCACCCCTCAGTAAATTCGCAGATGACGCAAAACTGGGAGGAGTGGCTGATATACCGGATTGATGTGTTGCCATTCAGAGGGTCTTCGACAGGCTGGAGAACTGTGCAGAGAGGAACCTCATGAAATTCAGCAAGGTAAAATGCAAAGTCCCACACCTGGGGAGGAGTAACTGCTATCACCAGTAAAGACTGAGAGCTAACTGGCTGGAAAGCAGCTTTGCCAAGAAGGACCTTGGGGATTCTGGAGGAAAAGAAGCTGGCCATGAGCCTGCAACATACTCTTGCAGCAAAAATGTCAAATAGCATCCTGGGCTGCATTAGGAAAAGCACCACCAGCAGGTCAAAGAAGGTGATCCATCCTCTCTACTCAACACTGATGCAGATGTATCTGGACTGCTGTATCCAGTCCTGAGTTCCCCAGTACAAGAAACATATGAACTTACTGGAGCAAGTACAGGACAAGGCCACGAAGATGATTAAAGGACTGGTACATCCATGCAAGATGAGATGTGGAGAGGCTAGGAGAGCTGGGACTCTTTATACTGGAGAAAAACGATTTGTGGGGGGATCTTATCAACATATATAAACATTTTATAGGAGGGAATGAAACAGAGGGAACCAGACTCCTCTCAGTAATGCCCAGTGGTAAGACAAGAGACAATGGACACAAATGAAAACACACAAAATTCTATTTCATCGCAGGATAACACTTTTTTTCCCCCCACTTTGAGGGTGGTGAAACAGTAGAACACGTTGCTTAGAGAGATTATGGAGTCTCCATCCTTGAAGATATTAAAAATTTGACTGGGTAAGTTCCTGGAAAACCTGCTCTAGCTGACCCTGCTTGAGCACTGGGGCTGGACAAGATGATCCCAGCAGGTTCCTTCCAATCTCAATGATTCTGTGATTTGCTGGTGCTTCAGTACATAAACAGCACAGTTTGCTTGCAATGACCAAGCTACAATCAGTGCAGGCGTATGCAACTACCTCACCACTGTTTCATGGTGTGCTTTCTCTCTTTCTGCCCCCAGCAGATCTCATCAAATTAAAGAATTTAATGCTAGTCTTAAGACTTAAGAGTGACAAGTTATTAATTCCTTAATAAACAGTGCTAATTCACCTTTGTATCTTGTGTCCTTTTGACAGCTGCTGTGCATATTCCACTACTTCCAACCTTTTGGCATGTGAACTGGACCTCATTCCCACTAAAAAGTCAAAATGCAGAAATTATATTGAAGGAATGTATGTAACTGTTACTTCATTATAGAAAGCAGAGGATTCCACTTTAACAGATGTAATCATATCTGGCACAAAAGCCAGTGAAATTTGTGAAACGAGAGTGAAAAAATGCAATTGATAAATATATTTCAATCTACTATTAATACAGATACAGGCTCACATTCAGACACCAAAATATGTCAGAATACTATAAGTGAAAGAAGGAAAATATCTTAAATACTTCATTTATCAACATTAAGGCACTGTAACTTTCTTAAGCAATAAGTTGACAGATTTCAACACATTCTTATATAAAGATATTTAGTACTTGCTCATCTCTCAGGGAAAAAAGAGGGGAAGAAAACTATTTTTCTGAAGTAGTATTCCTAGATTGACTTGGTTGAGAAGCTGTAAATTCTACATGTCTGTAATATGGATTTCTCTCCATCTCCCTCTAGGACATCCAAATACAAAACATATTTGAAAGAGACAGCAGAAGCAGTTTCATAATACCTCATATCCACATTTCCAATACTAATTCCTCTTCAATAATAAAGAATAATGTCAGAAGTTCAATTATACAAAACAATTACGCATACAACTGACTATAATATTTTAAATGAAATGAGCTACAGATAAAGATTTTACAGAATTGTATGCATAGGCTGTTCTTTATTTTGAGGAAGAACAGCATCCTTTTGTACCTTTGGGTAATATATGAGTTCATGGGTGCTATTAGAAAATAGTAAGAGCATAAGCATTGCCAGTTGCAACTTCTTCCATGAATATCCTCTTCTCAATTAAATCAGGAAGAGGATTAAAAATATTCACTTTATTGGAAAGAATAAATTTCCTCTACGTGTAGCTACTTACTGCATACACAGTATTTTTGAATACAAGTTCTGCAGCTGTGCTTGACTGTACTTCTTAAGTTTCTTATAACATATACAAAGGACTTGATAAGGTTTTAGAGAAATTAGTTGTACTAACTTAAAAGCAGTACTTACAAAATTACTTAGGACCTCTGTACTTCTGAAACAGTTCTGCAAATCCAAAAGATTCATACCTGAACTTTGACAGCAGAAAGAACTTCCCTCACTTGAAGGTTTGACTCCCCCTCCGCCAAAGAATCTGCCTATATTTTAAAATAATGCATCTTACAAGCTAAAATAGTGACTTCTGTATTGTGATGACAGTGTTGGTATAGGACCTGGTCTTAAGATCCAACAGTCAACACACTAAAACCTGTGCTTATGGCAACCCAGGTTTCCTTTTGTAATCCTCACAGCACAGGGATACTTCAGAACACAACAACTGTCAAAGCAGAGTTAAAAAAATCAAGCTCAGGAAATTTATGTATTGTAATTCCCCGGGACAAAAAAAATTAAAAAGCCCTAGTAAGGACACAAAGTTTAAAAAAATGAGGTTTTTCTGAAAAAGCTTAAGTTCATACCACAGATCAGTAGAAAAGTATGAAAACTGAAGTTGTTTCCCTTCTGTACGCTCTGAAGCTCACCACATTCTTAAGTTGTACATAGATTTTAGTTTAGTTCAAATCCCGAAAATTTCCCACTTTCAAGTCAATACTGTTGTGTAACCAAAGAAAGCAGCAAGAGACTTACCACAAAAACACCCCCAAACCGTACATTTTATTCTCTTACGTTACAAAGCAGACTACTGGGGCTAGTCTATTGCAAGAGCTAGCACAGAACAGGCATACTTGTTTACATGAAAATATATTTCTTCAGGATCTCTGGATATGTAGCACTGTTTATGTAGTAGTTTCAGGCAAAACAAAAATGCAGTTACTCTATGCACAAACCCAATTTGCCACCAAGATATGAGAAATTTAAATTAAGATTTATAGTACTATTTCCAACAGGTTTTTAACAGCACTAAGTATACTCTTTTCTACCTGTAGGTGAACTGCTTTACCCAGTATCATAGGAAATGATAAAAAATGTTGTCAGTACTGTATATTTTTCTACTAGAAGAAGAGAACACATGCATGAAGCTGTAAATTTTCACACTTCCCTCTACAAAGTCTTGTGCAAGAACTACCCATAGCCATTCTGTGGTATGCTTCCAATAAAACTAAGTGCAACAGCCTTGAGGACAGCACTGTAAAGCCTTTCATAGGAAATAAGAACCACAGATAGGAAACTTGCTCATGCAAACAAAAGGCTCTTACATAAGACAACTTGTCCTAAGCAGGATAAAGAACCATCTAATTTGTAAACTCAGCACAGGAAGGCAATTTTCTAACTTGCTGTTAGAATCAGAGCAACCAAAGCGGAAGACAGTGAAGGACATGTATATGGTAAATAAATGCACATGGTTTACAGGTCACTGAAATGAAGTTTTTCTTTCCCCCAATAACCTGCAGATTTTACAAACTGGTATTTAAAAAAACCAAAAATCAACGGTTTACCGCAGTTTCTTCTCCTAAGTATCAGATGTAAAGGAATGGTGAAACTCAAACCAGATTTTAAGTGTTGCGGTTCCCAACTGTGTGTGTTCTGATAGAACAATGCAAGGCACACAAGCACAATCACTTGTTCTTCTAGATGCAATATTTAAAAAGGCCTTTGAGAAACTGAATTAAAAGCTTTTCTTTACACATCTCTAAAACTGCAGCCCTCCTTTGAAATTAAATTATTAAATCTAATGACTCCAAAATAATCAACAAATGTGCCTGCAAGTTGAAGCAGCACATCTCAGACATCATGTCTGATCATTATTTAAAATGCTCATATGCTGTACATATATTGCATCAAAATCAATCCCTTGGGCGTGGAAACAGTATAAATATGCATTTATGCAGGACATGTTTTACGAGGTAATGCTGACATGAAGCTTCCATGTTAGCTCCCATAATTTATGAAAAGGATTTCGGAATGTGTATGCAACGAATTTTGTAAAGAAACTACATTTCATATATATAAAATATATGTACAAAAATATTTATTATTTTAAATTATTACACAATGGTATTACAAACATGAAAAAATAAAAAATATATACTGTTAATATTATATGTTAGCATGTTTTCACATTACGGTATTATCAATCTGGTGCTCTTTGATTAAACTTCCTTAGAAAAAGATGATTACAACTGATAACCTAGACAGTAAAATTTAAAGAGAAGTTGGCCATACTTTTAATTAGAACTTCAATATGGTCCACTATTTGCAATGTCACCTTTAAAGTCAGAAAAGGCAATTTCTCCCACTACTAAATTTTCCCTTTCATTGATCATCAGGAGCAGTAAAAGGATCCTGAATTCAGCCTGGCTTGCAATGACAAGAAAAGCCACGCTCACATTGTCAAATAATCCATGCTGGAATGACTCCCAGCTCTGTGTTAATTAAGGTTGTAACTTGATTTTCAGGCTCTAAAGGAAACTTCCACAGAGAGCTAGGAGGAAGGACGCAAGCCGCCCTCCAGACCTGAAGGAAACCAGCTCTAGAATTTGCTATTACATATCACACGCTATTTCTGCCGCAAGTCCACCCCAATATGAAAGCCCTACCATGCCTGACAACAGAAAAAAAAACCCCAAGTACAAGGAGATACCCCCTGCACAGAAAACTGCAGTCTGGCAACATGGGGAACAATCTATGAGACAGAAATTAAACTTAATGATCTACCAAAGTCTAGATGGATGTTCCTGACCAGAGTATGTGGGTGGCTCCACTGCAGCAACACACTCCAAGCTTTAGAGCAGGCTGTGGCCAAACAAGCAGCACCAAGTCTTCCGGCCTCACAGACCAGTACTGCAGATAGGGAACTGTATTTTACACCTGGATATAAATTCACCTCTAACAGGAATGGAAACCTTCACACCAGCATAAAAAAAACCCAAAAACGCAAACTTATTTTGACCCATTCCTTTACAAATGAGAAACAGATGCTTTCACAGAGCACATCTTAACAACACCGAATAAATCCCTGATTGCCACTATGTGAATGGAAACGAGGAAAAAAGTGCTCGTAACTGAAACAAAGTTCTTGCTTCCCGGTGATTCCCAGCAACTGCTGGTGTCTTAATACGTTTTTCAGAAAATCAAACTGTATCGCAAAAACTGGCAGACTTAAAATAGCAAATAATATGGCTCTGAGGCAGTATGACACCCTTCTACAGTGGCTCCCTTGCTGAAATGAGCCACTCAAGCATAGGAAAAGATAAACATACCCTGTAATGCAACTAGCTTCTAGGTACAAAAGCGGTACAATGATCTGAAAAAGATTTATTAGCATCAGCTATGAAAATACACAGTAAGAAATGAAAATACTAATTAGTGGTAGGAAGTGTGCTCCTATTAAGTTCGCTAATTACGTGGTTGTTGGGAGGTAGTCAGATAAGGTCTGAAGCATACTGTAAACTGGCTTATAGGTACTGTAAACTGATTTATAATTTAATGTTACTCTTAAGATTACCTGACACATCTCCACCTGTTGTTCATTACTTTGGTAAAACTTGAACTCCCTTGTGTTAAGTGTGTTGTGCCAGGGATTTGCCTTACATTAAGTATTTTGAAGAAAACGTCAAAGTTGTTCCACAGTTTCTGAGGATGAGGCTAAAGAACAACATGCTTTTCACATATTTGGCAACATTTATCTTGTAATCTTTTCTTCGAGATGCGTTGCTCTTGAATGCAGCAGAGGACAACTTCTGAAACAGACAATAGGAAGTCTGTGCATCTCCATGAAAAAACAAAAAATCTGGTAAAATGTGTTTTTGAGAAACCACAGTGAAGGTTACAGAGACTGAGCAGAGTAGTATAATTTTGCTAACACACTCTATATCAAAAAAAATCTGCTCATTAAGGCGCACGCTCTTACAAAGGCAGGAGCAGAGCCTGAGTCACCTGCTACTGCCAGATCTCTGAGAAACAAACTGACAAAGCATCCCATTTTCCTTTCACGTTGCCTCCCAAAAAGTAATAACCTGCTACCCTTGCCTCAAGTGCCAAAGACCTGCAAGGTCTGCTGAAACATGCTGACCTTGCTAAAGATGCACGTAGGTCTCAGTCTAGTAGCAGACAGGGAAAACTGGTTTTGGTTTGTATTTTTCTTTGGAGAAGGAATACAGGAGCTGTGACTTTTGTGCAGAAATGTAAGCTGTGCCTCCAGGGCAATTTTTGCCTTATTGGCCACATCACTCCCAGCTTCCGAAACAAATGAAGCAAGCGCTTCAGCCTCTAGATGGTCCTTTTTAACTTCTGCAGCAGGACAACAATAAGGCAGATGTGCTGTGGACAAACCAGTAAGAAATCACAGACTGAAAAAAATTTGTAATGCGCGCCTGAATTATCCCTTCACAGTCTTCTTAATCATTGCAATACATACCTTTCATGTGCTCACCATTGCAGCTTAAATGCTCTTGAAATATCTTTGTGTGTCACTGACATACTTAAAGCATTAGGCCGTCTATAACCAATCTCAGTGATTTTCTTTTTGCAGCCCTCAAGCTTCTACAGCATGTTAAAAATATTTCTAGAAAGCTGAGAAGCAAGAGTCTAGATCACTGTTGATGCAAAGAATAAATTACTACAGTAGCTGATAAAACAATGTCAGTAAATATATTAAAGTCCATTACGATGGACTTTAACTGTATCTTTTCTCAGTAACAGTCAACTCTTATATTTCAAGATAAAACTAGCAAAAGGGAAAACAGAAAAGTGAAATGTTACCATGGAAATGTTTGACACCAAAGACAAATGGAAGGACTCTAGGAAAACAGCTCAAGTTTTAAGTAGCAGGTATCCACTGCAAGCACAAAAGCATAAAGAAAGCAATCACTCAAGAGAGTACGTTTTTCTTTGCATACAGTTACTTGCCTGTTCATTTGCCTTGAGTTTTCTCAGTACCTGGGCTACTATTTGCAAGCTGAATTTCCTAGTATTTTTACTGGGAAACGAGCTGCCAAAATTGTCTCAAAAATTGTAGGATTTTTTTACCCCCGTTATAATTTCAACAGTTGGTTTTAGATTTTAAGTCTATTTCAATCTAGCATTGAAGCTGACAGTCTGTAGCAGTAAACTTATGTTAAAAAACAAAACCCAAACCTAAGAATTTGTACCAGCTGTCCCAAACCAAGAAAACTAAAAAGTCAACTTCCATCTCAAACAGATTAAGGCATGTAACTGTAAAGCAGAATTACTCAAACAACTAAAAGCAGTAACAATTACAGCCAGTAATTCTACCCGGTTCACAATCCCAGGTTAGATTTTAAAGATTTTTAATGAACATTTTTTATTCCCACTCACACCGTACTGTGACACAGCAAAAGTTGTGGTTCATTTAGGAATGCAACATAAATAATCCGATACCGAACACAGCAGGGATAGTTTAAAGTGACTGTCTTCTCCACAAGGGGCTTAGATTTAGCCCCTTTAAGAGATCAGGGAGTAACGTGTCATTTTGAGACAGCAAAGGGAATTTAAGAGTTTGTGACAGTGAAACTACGTTTTAGCTCCTTGCTGAGAAAGAAACTTTCAATTATAGAGAACTGCAGAAAAGTCATGACCTAGGAGTGCCCAAATATACCAAACATATACCATATGCCAAATATACCAAAGGTTTCAGTGTTCTAACAAAATGGGAAGCCTGAATAGCCTGAGCGTTCTGTCATATGCTGTATTATGGCCAGAAATTATTTTGAAATTAGATTCAAATCAATCAAGGTAGTGATAAAATGTTCTGACTATTTACTTCAGCCTCCTAAATATATTTGTTACTCCTAGCAGTAATATGAAGTATATCTCTTGTGAAGCTCTGCTTCAAATATTAAACTCATTTTAACATCAGTTATGGAAGCGCAAACAGTACTGGCCTAATAACATCAAGCAACATTTCACAGATGATGTTAGTAAATATTTCTTTATATAGGCTAAACCAGGACCACGTGACCCCATTAGACATATACATGCTGACTCTGAAAGGCAGATCTTTCAGATCTGGTTTCAGGGTAGTTTCTCCTCTGTGGATTTTTAAATATTGCACGTTACATTTCTCATGTCCTTCTTTTAATGATGCCAAACAAGTTGTAAATACACAGAAAAGCCATTTAGACATGGTGCTTTTACACACAACTAAATTTTTGGCATCAAATGAAAGAAAGAACCTGAAATGACCTCTTGCTGGCTTTGTCTAAATCTGTTAAAAGGCTGTAAGTATTTTGTGATCCTTCCATGTAACTTATGAGAACAGAAGTAAGTAGAGGGAAATAACCCAGAACTGTGATAATGTTGTAATAGTAGAAAGTTAGGCAACTCTACCTCATGGGAAGTGCTGATTATCTCTCAGAAAAAAATATTTTTCTATCGCAAAACCACACAGACTAACTTAAAAAAAAAAAAAGCAAAAAACCCCCAACTCCTGCAGGACAGTACAGCTCCCTGTCAAAGAAGGTTAAAAAAAGCTCATTTAAATCTTGATGTCAGCTTGAATTAATTTAATTTAGACCCATGACAATATCTCATGACATCGCAGGTTTTTAAATTATTAGGCATAAAAGCAACGGTCTTAATAAATCCCGATAGTAAGGATAACGGCAGAACATTGTTACTTTCTGCAGACTCTCAGAGGCTGTAACTGCTACATTTATTCTGAGGGCAGTGTTCAGATTGGAGATGAATCTGTAGAAGCATCTGGAGACAATTATTCAGCAAGAATTAAAAGCAGAACAGACCTCTGAGATTTGTGTCTGAAAGGAGGAAGCCCTTCTGCACCAGAAACGGCACTCTGCCAGTGCAGAGGCTTTGAAGATTCGCTATATGGGTTTTGGTACCACAGAGCACTGTACTCCATCTAGGAAGATGGCATGCTAGCAAAAGCTAGTAATTTTATATGAGGGAAAGAGAGGCTTTTTCTGCTCTTCATGTATATGTCAAATAGGGAAAAAAGCCAAGCAACCAATATGTTGCAGTTCTAATGGGCTTAGGAAAAGTCACATCACAGAGAAGCAATAAAGCTATTTAGCACCTGGTTCCCCATCCCAAGTCTCTTTGGATTTGCCAGAATCTTCGCTACCACAGGGAAAAGACATTTTTAGCTAGAGGAAACCTTCACAAAAGCATGGTAGGGCAGTTATGCTTTCTGGCTTGGCTTAACAGAACCTTCCAACTACTAACTAATGCAGACTCCTAGTTAAAAGCATTCTTGTAAGAATTCTTAATTCTTTCCCATCAGATTTTTTTTTTCCTTGCAAAACATAAATAACAGAATTTGGGAGGTTTCATCTATACTGCTTAAATTACAATTCCCTCAGCACTCAGAGCACCTCTGCAGAATGATCCAGATAAATGAAAAGCATCATGCAGTTCGTTACATGCTGATTTTATCTTCTGTAGGTTATAACAATGGAAGTTGTAACACACAGGACAAAACACTTAGGATATATGTTTGCTCACTATATTTCTATGACCCTTACTAAAAGGAAGGGACTCACAGAATCCCAATTCTCACTTATATTAAGCTCTTATTCCTGCTCCTGCTCCTCCAGATGCATCTTCTCTGTAAACTTCATCTGCTAGTCCACAGACAAAGGACAGGAGGTGCTGCTGTTTATATTAGTACACCATAGCTAATTGGATGTACAGGATGATGGACAGGATTTGCTGATTTAAGAAATCCCATCGCAATGGACCAGGTTACCTGTGAAAAATCTCGTTAGAAGAAAACTTTTATCAGGTGTCTGACTTCACCCAAATCAGCTAGCCTCAGACACAGATCTTAACCAGTCTATTAATTAGGACACGACAATCCCGATCTATGAGGTAACTAGGAGAAGCACCATTTTTAGATTTTTGTCTCATTAAAAAAAATTATTAAACCCATGAAATCTAGTATCTAAAAGCAGCTACTATGGAGGAGGTGTTTCCCTTCACTAAATGCAAGGTTTTATTCTTGTTTTGGTTCTTTTTCTGATGAAGATTTCCCATCTGCTATGTTATCAACTAAAAAAGTTTCCAGAGGAGACTCTTCAGACTTCACTTGACAATCATGTGGACAGGAAAGGCCACTTTTCCCACAGGTGTGTCTCAGGTTCAGTTGTACTGCCCTGACCACAGAAAACCCACCCCGCTGCAGGAACAGTGGTAATTACAGACTTTTAAAAGCCTACATTTTTTTTTTTTTTTTGATCTTACAGCAGAAACCTCAGCTCTGTGTCCTCACCATCCTGCTGTTACTCCATGTTATTGCAAACAGGGAAGGAAATTCTGAGCCATTTGGATGCTTTTCTGACTGTGGACCTACCTGTGGAGTTACCCCATCGTCCAGCAAAACAGAGTAAGTTATGCTCTCCTGACTTGGAAAGTCCTTTAAACTCATATTGTGGTCAAGGCAGGCTGCAGAGCACATGTGGACACACAGTAAGGCTAACAGAGAAAAGTAGACTGGTGATATCGTGCTTCAGACAGATGAGATGAGACTCTCGACTGATCCTTACAGAGGATTCAGAAGGAGAGAAGCTTTTAAATGTCTCACCTACTTAACTGGATGGCATATTGCTCCTTATTAAGACACAGTAAGTTTATCAGAGCCTGCAGCCCTCCAAAACCCTGATTTCCCATATGGAGCCTGTCACATCCATATTTTTTATTCAGACATTCCAGGTCTGTATGACCTCAAGTAAAAAAAACACAACAAAACAAAACAACCAAAAACGTAGAAAGCTCAAATGAACACACTTTATCAAGGTAGAGATTATGTCTCTATCATAATAGAGCAAAAAAGGGAAAGGCAGGGTGACCTCAACACCAGATGGTAAGCAAGTTATGAGCAGGAAGCAGAATCCAAGCCCACCTCCTACTTCTTCACCTGATGAATTCTGTCACCCACAGAGTAATAAAAAATTTTACTCCATTCATGTACTGTAAAAAAAGAAACTATTTACAAGGCCTGACACATATGTCTGTTACATAAGATACAGAGACATGAAGAAAACACTTTTCCTCTGTAGCAGGATCCATGTATTAATTTCCTACCTTTAAATATACACTAAACCTATGTTTTGATTTGAAGTTATTCTGCCCTTCATAAACCATCCAAAGACATTTGGAATGCACAGAATCAGCAACAGCAATCATCCAGGAAAATGGAAGTGTCCAAATAATTTTGGAAACCATGATGACGCCTTCATAATCTAAATGAAAAGTGTTCAAATATTAGACAGCTCATGAGATTCAGCACAATTCATCAGCCATTGTCTGGCTTTGTCCATGAGATTGCATAGATCCACTTTCTATTTTAAAAAGTACTTCTGACAACTAACACTTTTCAGCTTTAGTAGTGCTGGGACAGCAACTTTTTAATGTGCCTTTTAAAAACTGGAGCAGTACATTCGAACTGAGAGAAGGAGAATCTTTGTGTGACAAGAGTTAACAAAGCCCACACAAAGGCTAAACCGCATACTGCAAGGCGCCTAGTTATACAAAATGAGAGAGTTCAGAAGCAGTGGTGATCTGTATTTGCATTCTGGTAGCACCCACCAGCTGCACTATACCTGAGATACAAGCAGAATTGGGAGGTGGTCCTTCCCTGAGAGGCTCTACGACTAAATTAGAACATAAAGGAATTGCCAACACCATTGTCTGTTCTGTGCCACCAAGAAGGAACGGCAGCATGCCAAGTTTAACTCAGCTGCTAAATCCTGACTTTTAGAATTTTGAGGCAGTAATTTCCTCACATGACTCTTTGATATCAGTAACTGGTGCATCTGAGTAACTGCAGCTGTGGGATGGACACTGCCAAACTTGGCACAAGCCTTGAAGAGTTGGCATATACGCTCATTTGTCATGATGCTCAGTATCCATTTGAAAGTCAGCAGGTTTAAATAAAGCACTCAAAAGAGTCTGCAGGGCTTGAGTCCTGGCTATCTCATATCAAAGAGGATTTCTGTCCTGGAACTCCTTCCTTACCTTTTTTCACATCCATGTTACTCTAGATGCTATTACTGTAGCTAGTCCATGTTGATCACCCGAGAAGTTTATTTGGCATCCATTAATTCTACTATTGTGTATGTCTACTAAAGTGTGCTGTTGCTAAAAAGAAGCATCACAAAAGTGATACCACTACAGTGAGCTCAAAGTGCATGGGTTTGAGTTTACTTCTGTGTTTTTCTCAGGCTATTTTTCTATTTATTTCCTATTCTCTGTATTTCATATTTGCAAAGGAAAAACATGAAAAAAAATGGAGTAGTCAACTTTTAGGTATCTACAATCACCTAAATTACACAGTGTATGGCAACGACCTCATGAGAGGATTTAGGCAAGGAAGCACCAGGCTCTCCTCAGAGATGCCCAGGGAGTGACAAGTGGCTGTGGATGCAAGCGAGGACACAGCAAATCCGGATTAGATATATGGAAACACCTTTTCACCATGAAGGTGGTCAGACACGGGGACAGGGGCCCTGAAAGGCTGCAGGATTTGCATTCTTGAAGACCTTCAAAACCTGACTTGAAAAGTCCCTGAAAACCCTTGTTCCTCCTGGTCCTGCTTGGAGAAGGGGACTGGGCTGGAGATCTCCAGAGGTCATTTCCAGCCTGAAATATTCTGTGATCTCACTGCCAGGGACCATCCTAAGGAGCAGGCTGACATGCAAGCGTAGCGGTGTCCCACAGCTGCTAACAGCCTGCAAGCTGGTTTGGCTTCCAGCAGCGCTGCCTTTGTAAGCCCTGCACAACCTGCCGCAAATCACTTGCAAAATCACTGCAAAACAATCGGACCTCTTGTACCACCAGAGACGTGCCCGCTGCCCTGGGGGAGACCCAGCCAATAATACTTGGTTTTCATAGAATTATTTAGTTTGGAAAAGACCTTTGAGCTCATTATATTAAGTATTGGAGTATGTTACTATATGGTGCATGTGAGGCGGGTATCTGTCAAACAATTTGCAAATTATATACTGGAAGTGTTGTTCAAGATCCTGAACATTACCCTCCAGTGCTACTAATCCTTTATGCAGATATGTGTTGCTTAATTGCCAGTTGAGAATTATGATGACACATTACATGACTAATTTTTCAAACCATAATCATGCTATTCCCCCCCTCCTTCTACTTTTCCTGTCAATCTCCTGTCACTCTATTTTGTTGCTGTTTTTCTTGCCAGAACCACCTTCTTTGGTAGCAACTGGAAAACTCTGGAAGTGGAAAATAAGGTACAGAACGGACTCTGAGAACTATGCTTTCGCAGGTCTCAAAACCCATCCTCTCTACCCAAATTCTATGTAAGACTGCTTTGAAAGCTGGTGTTTCCCAAGAATATTAAATCTCTGTAATTTCCCTGGCAAGAAAAATAACCACTACTGCCACACAATGTTCAGGAGTAACAGAGACACTTAAGTATGTTTCCTGTGTGAGTCTAGTTTCTGTACTCGGGGAAACAGTTTCAGGGAGCAATGTTGATACAGACATGTTCTAAAATAATAACTTCACATTCCCATACATCCAATACTCCTTTGAACCTAGAAGCAAAACACAAGAAAGCATTTTGACATAGGCCATGGAGCCTAAGGATAAGGCACCAGTTGCAATGTTGTTTGGTTTGGTGGGGTTTTTGTTTGTTTTGGTTTTGTTTTGTGGGTTCTTTTTTCTGAACATATAAGAGAATTACTTCCCCAAGAGAATGAATGGCTCAGGATTTCCAAAGCATGGGAGATAAAGGAATTCAAAACGTACTTCATAGTGGGCACTTCTTTGTAGTACAACACTCTACACCCCATCCTATCCTGCTCCCCCCACCCCCTCCCAGGACAGTTTCCAAAAAAGCATTTTTGATCAGAAGTATGCACTGCCATAAGACAGAGGCCTGGCTACTGGTGAGTTTGCAGGATTGGGACAAGTCATCACAAATTTCTTCCTTGCCTCTAACGGATATTAATTCACTTCTTATCTTGCCAGAGACTGAAAGTGCTTTTGACAATCGCAGCTACCTGAGATACAGAGAACCCAAGAAGTCCCCTAGGTTACAAAGCCCTGCAAACACATCAGTGAGACAAAATCACAACTGTACTACTGATGCGATTTCTACTATCCTTTACATAGATCTCCTCTATCGCACAAGCACTCATTCAAGTTTCCACACTCCAGGCACCAATCTACAAGCTACTACGCTGACCAGACAGCAAAAACACGAATACAAAGCAAATCTGTCATCAGCAAATTGAAGGCAATGCAAACCACAACGTCTTCATCACCTTATTAACCTCACCTTCAACCTCAGACTGTGACAGATAGTGGAAAATAATATAAACTCTTCCATTCACCACTAATTATCTCTTGGAAGCTTCATGAGAAAAGAAGGCGGCACTCTCAAGCTGGGGCCTGGAGAAGCATCCAGCAGTCTTCACATCAACATACCAAAACACAGATGAAACCTAAAAGAACCCGTATGGATATCTGACTCCCACATATTGCCAAGAGGTATCACTCACTGAATTAGAAGTTATACAGCATATTAAATTTCAAATCAAAACCATCAGGGCAGGAAGTATTAAAGATCCAGCAGCAAAGTCCAACAAAGATTGCTTCTCCAAAGCGAAAGCATTCAGCCAAGGAAGCAAGACCACTTGGTCACAGAACAGCCCCTGAACAACAGGACTAACAAAACTACTTCAGAAAAGCATTAGCAACTCCCTGCTGGCATCCAACAATCGGGAGACAAAAGCCATATTGTAAGACCATACCGTGCTTGATCCCAGAAACATATAGGAGTTTTAGGTTTCTGGGGTTTTGTGGGTTTGTTTGTTTGTTTTGGGGTTTTGTTGTTGGTTTGGTTTTTTTTTGTTTTGTTTTTGTTTTGGTTTTGTTTTTGTTTTTTTTTTTTTGGGGGGGGGGGGGGGGGGGGTGGGGGAGAGCGGCTATGGGAAGAGCAAAAGACATATTTGGTATGATTCCGAGGAAAGATTTCACCTTCAGCTCCCATGTTTCAGGCAACTGAACTGTGATCTCTCACAGGCTCCTTTTCAGAATTTCCATGTTGGACCTCATCATTTTCCAGTCAAAGCAAGTATGTGTTTGTAAAGAATTTCCATTTTGACTACAGCAGCTTTCTGATTAAAACATTTTATCAAAATAACTCCCAAGCACACTATAAATCCAATACTAATCTGAAAATGAACAGGAAACTTTCTTTTTCTATGATCATACAGCATTTTCGAGAAGTTCACAACTTCTGCAACCAGAAGTGTTCTGGTTTTAGGCAGCTTTTATTTAGGCACTATGTCAAAATTTGATCTTCATTTCTGAAGCTGTTTCTGCAAAAAAAGATACAACAACCTGAAATGAATGGAGATGCAAACTGAACGACAACTTCAGGTCACAGATGGTTTCCCCCCCTATGTTAACATGATTTTATTTGTGGGTGCAAAATAAATACAATAATTGCCTATTAACTCCTAAGCTAAAATGAACAATATGTTTGCCTGCATAGCTACAGCTATGTATGCAGGTGTGATGTAGGACAGGAAAGTACATGAAAAGTACTTCCAGTACAGGTAACTCTGTCAGGGATTACCACTTATTTCATGATGCACAAGTGTAGATAAGAGTCTTATTTTGAAAGCTGAGGGGCTGGAAGACATATGAAGAGTAGCTAACTCTCTAGCCAGACTCCAGCAGTGCTTATCTGGAGTAAGACCACAAAAATCTAGGTGCAGAAAAGACATGCTACTACAAAAAAGTACAAAGAAAACATACACTTAATTCTGCACAAAAATTTAGAAAACTTTGTCTTTAGCAGAAGGACAGGACAATTGCTTTTTCCTCCTTCCTTTTCCCCAAGGTCACAGAAGCAGGATGAGTTACTGCCTGATGGAATATGTAAATGTATGATCTCATAGATTCTTATTGAAGATACTAAGCAGTAAGAGCTTTACTAGCTGTTTCATGTGAGAGATGGGTCTGAAGAACAAGAGTATAGAGTCTTATTGATGTGGTTAAGCTTTTTAAAAATGACAAATTAAATTCTCAATTTAACTTCTTTGGTAACACAAGCACCTTTTAAGAGAGTACTATTCCTGATTGCAAAGTGCATTACCTAAAGGAAAGATAAATTTGTTATTGCCATTCACAGCTAGTGGCTACAAGTCTGGAGGATTTCCAATTTTATCACCAAGAAAAAAACCCTGTGCTAACCATAGCATTTATAATGCTTCTAAGGGTACCCACACATAATTGGGCAGCTGTTCACAGTTAGCAGCATAAATCTTTTGGAGAAAAAATGCACTGAGTATGCACAGATGGTTTTTGACCTATAGGGAGTGGGATAAAAATAATACAACTTGGCAAAAAAATCTCAATTATTTGTGAACTGTGGGAATAGTCTTCATATATAGCTTAGAATGACTGAGACAGAGGGACGTACAATACAGGTATAAATAGTTTTCCCTCCTTGTGAGGAGTGTATGGGAGCTAAACCCATGCGGTTCTGAGGTGGCAGAAGACTCTTCCTCCACTGCACAGACCTCCCCTCTTGATGCCCAGTTCCTCAAATTCACAGTGGGCCCCCACCAAACATTATGAACCCAGCACCTTTCAGGTCAGACTTCCCAACTAGAAAAAACAAAGAGCATGCACATGGTGTGTGTGAGACTGGCAGAGTACAGGCCAGAAGGTGACTTCACTCTCGGAGGTCGCAATGTCAGCATTGGCTGGAGCAAGTGACTGATTTCTGTACTTTGTCAAAGCTTGATGGTTGCACAAATACAGCAGGAGAAAACCTGAAGGCTCAGCAAATGCAGAAACAAATATGTATCAAGCCAAGCAGCAATCTTTCATTATTGATAATTTAAAAAAGTTCAAAGGTCCGCCTTTGTGAAAGTGCACTGTGCTCTGTTTAAAGGCTATCTTAAAGCAAAAAGTCACACTGTGGTTAAGACTTATGTGCATTTTATGATGGGGGGAAAAAACTAATAGGGCACAAAAAGACTTACCAAGTGAAATGTGATTTCCCCTGTAATTCAGTATTACCATTTAATAGAGACCAGAAAAAGAAATTCTAATGTAATGCTGAACAAAGACAGTCTGACTTAATCCAAAAATTTAACACTTAACCAAGATGAGAAGTTGTGAAAAAACTTTTGCTTACACAAGTTTTTTCCATTAAAAATAAAAATCAGTACATTTAGTTTTAAAATTTCACTTTTTTCCAAAGGGACTTTCACAGGTACTAATTCAATGTTGTTTATATTGAAGTTTAACAACCTTTTCAGATGAACATGTTTTCAAAAACATTTCCCAAACAACATTATGCTAAAAGGATTTTAGAAACCCAACCCAGAGGGGGAAAAAATGAATCAGAAATCAGTCTCTGCTGTGTAAGTAAACATACAGTGGTCCTGAAGAGGATGGAGAAGGAAAGGCTGATGCTTGGAGGAGCTAAGGGATGTCCCAGCACGTTCCAAGGTCAGTAGATAGTTCAATGCTGTGACATGAGCTTGGGAGGGAGATGGCAGGGGCTGAAATGCCTGAGCAGCAGACATCTCCTGAATGTTACAGTTCAGCCTGATCAGAAAGCTCCTGCTCTGAAGCACAGTGTTTTGCATTTCAGCTAACGTTAACATAGAACAAAGCCAAAATCCTCTCCCTTCTCAGAAAACCAAGAAGGGCTAGTTTGTGATCTTCTGCAGGGGATCAGAGAAACACTCTAAGGGTCACCCAAAAGCAAGCAGCAGCACCAGCTGGAAAGAAAAAAAGAGGCCCAAGCATGGGATAATCAGAGGGGCTTATTAGATTCCAGAACTGCCCAGACACATTTGGTTTATTATAATCATCATTCCTAATGGTTGCCTCAGTTTACTCCTAAGCCTGCTGTAGAAGTGTTGCGGGAAAGGCAAACCTCCTTCCATCTGTCAACCAAGAAAACTCTATCACAACACACAGGAATGATCACCCTACTTAGACTATACAGGTCCAGGAACAACTTTCTCAATTTGCAAGTATGTGAAAATGTCAAAACGTTGGCAAGGCAGTATGAAAGGAAAAAATCACTTTCTTCTCCAGGAAAAAAAGACAGCAGATTAAACATCTGATACATTTTAAAAATAAAAATAGTATACTACTGAGACCAAGAATTAGTTGGAGTGGACTTGCTTTAGGCAGAATCGCTATATTAATAAAAGGGTTGCATAAATTGAAATTATACTGAAAAATGAAGAGTAGTACATGCATTATTGAGTCAACCATCCAGGAGTCATAATGACAGGCTGGTTTTTGACATGATGTGACCTTTTCCTTCCTCAGTCATGGAGGAAAATCTTGGCTTGCAATCCTTTACTACCTCACATATTCATAAATTTGAGCCCTCTAATTACATATTGCCATCTTGCTCTCCCTTGTTTGACCACCACAAACCCTACATCTTTGCTGACTGCCACCAACCCAACGCAGGGGCTGTGATGGCCCACAGCCCTCCAAGTCTGCTCCTGCAACAGTAGTCAGTAACAGGGTACAGAGCACGTGAAGTTCCAGTTACAGATTTGATACAAGGGAAATTCTTCCCTAAACTCTGCTCAGTACCTAAGATTTCCTATCTCAGCTACAAGGGATGATGTTCTCACCTGCCACTTAAGTGCCCACACTTGGATAATCTTGTATATTTTTTATTAGCTTTCAATTCGTCACCTTCACTGAAAGTTCCTTGGCTTTTGCAAAACTGAAAGGCTAAGTAAGTACAATCTACAATTTGTATGCTGCTTATTATGTGGAAAAAATGTTACATCCTTTCATATCCCCCTCCTTCCAGTTCAGGAGTCCCAGTATTTTTGCACACTATTTACATAATATTTATTCCTACTAGGGGACAACATTTGATAACTTCTCTTACTATGACTTGCCGAAGGTAGGTGGGGCCAAACACAGGCAAGCATTTACATATTAACATTGAAAATAAAGCTGTGATATTCGGTCCTCATTCATTCCCTACAAGAATCCAAGCACTTTTCTGTGCTACTGCAACACACAAAGCAAAGGTTTTAATCATGCTGACTGCAGCAAAATTTCTATAATAACAGTACATTAATACTACTTAGCACTTTACAGCCATAGCATTTAACTTTTCAACCACTGACCTCCAAGAGCTCAGCATCATTAAATCCATTCTGCACATGGGGAAACCTGAGACTTGGAAACTTCCCCAAGGTCACTTGACAATTGGGTGAACAGCTAAAACTGGAATCCAGAGCTCCGAAAACACAGATTAGTCCTTCAGGTACTCATCCATACACTCACTTTCGAGGCTACTAGATCTAGAAAAGATCACCTAATTAGCATTTATATTTAGCTGTTTTAATAGACCTCTTTCCTACTCTCCTGTTCAACTCCATTTTTAGATACTTAAAGTTGAGTGCAGCACTGCAGTCTGCTGTATGTTATGCAAGTACAGCTTTATTCTGCCTAGCAGAATTGAAATTCTTCACAGTGCATACTTCAGAAATAATTAAGACAGATCAGGATAGCAAAAAACCCAACAGAGATCAACCTGCCAAAGCAACCAGTTTGCATATTTCTCTCTCTCCTTCTCCAGCCAGGGAACAACTGAATAAACCAAAGACTGTTCCTGGCTCTTGTGCAAAATTCAAGCCATTGCCCTTGCTTTTCATGGGTACTGTAAGCAAAAGGATATGGTGTCTGTGATCCACTGTGATTCTAAAGCATGGTAAGGAGAGGCAGATCAAGAAACAGGATACAAAACGGAGACAGTGGTGGGAGGAGGGGGAAGGACTGGAATAGAGCAGTAGCCATTTTTGGAAGGAATTGCATCAATTTCTAAAAGTACATACAGCCGAGAAAGACATTTTTCACTGTTATTTACTTAAAATTAATAAATCCCTTAAGTGCAGTATGAATGAGATCGTCCAGGGTTTTTTTTAAAAGCAGAACAAGACCCATGTGGGTCTAGTAACAACAACATGCACATGGGCAGAGCTAAAACATCATCCTTTCTGCTACGCCACACAGCAAATGAACATTCCTATACAATTCTGTCTCAGAAGGAAAAAAACACATTTCCTGGCATTTCCATGACAAAATCACAGCTTCCAAGCTCTGTAGTTCTCTCAAATGTCAGACAAGGACCTCTGGCAGCAGAAATACACAACTCTCACAAAAGTATTCACAAAAGTCCAAGCTATGGCTGAGACAGACTACCTAAAAGATATTTCAGCTTTGTTTTACCAGACGCTTTACCTGCTTGAAAGCAAAACAAGATTGCTAAGCAGCACTGTGTCTTCATTAGCTTTCCGCAACCAAGTCCTTAAACCAACTCTTTTGCTATGGCTGAATGCATCAACAAATACAAGGTTCAATTAATTAGCAGTACTTCGTTTTCACAAGTACCATCCCAAGGTTTTGCTAGATTTTGGTGTTGGGGTTTTTTCCCCCATGAAGATTGTAAAGAGTTTTACACTAAAACTTGCATCAGCTAAGCAGAAGTGATGTAACCTTGGACAGGCTAAAATCACACCTATCATCAACTTCACCATGTTTCCACAAAAATATGCTTTGTTCTGCTAATGTTAAAGCACATTACAACGAATGGGCCCTCCAAACAAAACCATCTGAAATATAAAGATTTTATTTAGGGCTGTTCCTGGGGCTTGCAAAGCTCCAGTCTGAAGGGTGCTCTGCCTGCCCACTGAGCCTAGATTTTTATTTTCTGTTGCAATTTTCATGTTATCAGAGCACTACTCCATTTTTACGTTAGCACTAACCCAAATATATGTTAGCCAGAGACAAATGTATTTGGCTCTGCAGGTAGAGTAGACCTTAATAAACCTTCTCCAAGTCTCACTGTAATGTACATTTAAAAAAAAACCCTAATGCATATCTAATTAATCTAATTCTAATTAATTTTCAAGTTCCAGTAAGACAATTACATTTGCTACTGATGCAAATTGTTAGTCTAATTAGAAGCCCACCTTTCAACTGGGCACCACAATAAACTCAAAAGAAAATGTAAAACCATTCACAAATAACTCTGGATTAAGAGTCTATAAAGATAAATTATATGCTCTTTCTTTCTGTTTTTTAAAGCAGCAGTCAAACTAGGAGTATGGAAACAAACAAACAAAAAGAGCAGCTCTCAAACATTCAAATAAATCTGTGCTGCAAACAACCAGTGGGAGAAGTTTTGGGAGCCATTTCGAGTGACTCAGAACACTACTCTGACCACATGAAGTCACAGTGTATGCAGCCTGGCTGTGTTTTTTATTAGTTAACATTGTTAAGGAGAAAAGGAGAAGTGCCTGGGTGTCTGTCTCTTAATAACTATCATTAGCAATGAACCATCAACAACCAAGCAGCTCTTACCAAACAGAACAAGGTCTTCCTGCAGACCAGGCAGTGCCCCCATACTCACAGCCTGGCTCAAGGGGAGCTCTGCAAGAGGCCATTGGTGATGAACCGTGGTCACCTGAGCAAGGGTTTTGAGAACATTGAGAGAATCACACAGCAGATGGATGTGAAGGCAAGAAAGGATTAGGTCTCCATGCTCCCACTCAGAGACAGAAATCTTTTGATATGCAGACAGCGAGACCATTCCCAAGAAGAGAACCAGGCATGCAGGGGTATTCACAACCCACAGTCATGAAAAGCTGAGGTGGACAAACAGATACTTGTGTGCCTTATCTTGGATGGGACTCTACATACTCCTCCTAAATAGTAGTAAAATGTGATTGGTTTCGAAAACCTGCAAAAATACACATTTTTAATGGCTGACACTAGGTGGATTTTTTAGTACAAGTGTTGAACTGGAAAGCAGCGTATCACTAGCCTGGTGTCCTGGGATATGGCTTCTTTGGGACTGGAAAAAGAAAGCGGTCTCAGCCAAATGGAAAGCATGTCCTTTTTCTAATAAATGAGCAAAACTACCCCAACCTCACACCCACCCCCATCTGGCATCAAAAGCGTTAATCCAGAGGGCAAAGAACTGTGCCTGGAATCTACTTAGTCAAGAGGACTTCAGAGTTACAGACCTCAGCAAGCTGCCTAAACACATTGTCTGATGGATGTCTAACAAGGAGACACTGCACAAAGCTTTGGAAGAGCCAATGCACTATACAGAAATTAAAAACTTTGAATTAATAATATACAATTTTTAAGCGTGTTAAGATAAAACTAAGAAGATTCATATATGAGAGGAAACCCCCCCTAGAACATTAATCACAGCATCCAGAGAGAAATCTAAACTAAAATGCATTAGGAGAATGTGTGCTAAATCTGGAAAATTGGGAAACTGCAGGAAGGTTCTCCAGTTCCTCACAAGATCTATACAGACATTACTGTAAATACATTTCTCAGTACTGAGATTCTATACTGAGATGACTCTTCTAACTTTTAAAAGATGCATTGTAACAGGAGATGTGCTTTAAAGGAGTTCAAACACCAAAATGTTCACTAGCTTATTGATGAGTTTTCTGCTTTTGGAAGAAGCAAAGACTAACTTTTTGGCCCAATTTTCTATAAATGTTCTATATTTCAAATGCTGACCTGCATATTTGCTCCCTGCTAAACGTTAATGTAATTCTCTGCCTTGGAAGATGAAAACCGACTTCCACAGAACAGGTATCTCCACTAGGGTCATGGCCTTGATAGACTTAAACAGTCTAATTTTCTTCAGTGTTGAGAGCACCTCTGTGCAGGAATCTAACAGGAGACTATTTACAACCTGCCAAAGCTGGCATCACTCTTTTGGAGGAAGATAACTGGAAATAGTATAGTCTAATGAAAAGGGTACAGCTCCCAGAAGGATTTTACATCCAAACCCAAAGGATGTTTTATACAATGTATTGCTTAAAAAAAAATATAAATATTTAACTATCCCCAAGTCATTGGTTCTGATTCCCACATCATACATAAACTTTTCAGAATTTTCACATGTGCAGATAAATAAAATGTATCTTCCAAGTAATTCACCTAACTAGAGTCTCAAGCACCAATATCTAAGGTGAGCCATCTTTACAAAAACAATTTATGCTCAGAATGCTTTATAGCCTTTTGTACAGAAAGAAACTACTTCTCACATCAGAGGACTGGTTGACATATTCTAAACACATACTAGAAATAAAACTCGGGTTTATTCAAGCGCTGAACAGCACAAACAAATCATTATAGGAAGCCTGAACTATATATACTTGTACTTTTCCAGTTTGTCCAAGCTCTTTCAGTGCAGCAGAGAACTACAACATTAACTCTTGTACAATTAAGCAAAAACAGAGAGAGAGGGAGAAAAAACCCAGGACAACCTGAAAATGCAGTCCTCAGATATTTCTAGCTCACTATCTATTGTGCAGTAAGATGTGCAGACAAGCAGCAGTTAAACTGAGAACCACCTCCACTACTTGTGCTATTTTATTAAAGGAAAAAAAAAAATAAGAAGAGGAGCTGGGGAGGGACAGGAGAGCACAGTCCATGCTCCATCTGAGGGATAAACCACTGACAAAGCGACAGGAACTCATAACACACTGTAGTATTTCCCCCGGAAGAAATACTGATGGGTAGTTAAAAAAAAAAAAAACAAAACCAAAAACACAGCACCCCACAAAATGCAAAAAAGCTCCCCCCAAACCAGAACACCTCAGCAGTCCCTGGGGAACGACAGCCCCTGCTTCCCCTACAGGTATCTGTAAGTTGCACAGTCCAATCAATAAACCAGATCATAAAAAGATTAGCAGCAGTGATAATTCATTTATTCACTGAAAAATAACTCAAGCTGTCTGTCAGGTCTCATAAATAAAGAAAATGTTTATAACTGCATTACAGGTGGGTGACTGTGGGGGCTGTGCAGGCTTATGGGAAAACCACTGACTTCAAAGGTCAAAAATAGCATTTTTATAATAGAGCTGCAGATTTTTCTTCTGAAATCAAACTCTTCCGAGACATTTTTTGTGGAGTCAGCAAAAACTATTTTAAGTGCAGTTCATCAGCATCCACAAACCTAGCTGCCTGTTCTGCTACCCGTACGGGTGAGCTCAGGAGAAGTGGAAGAAAGAGGTGTAATATGAAACGGTTGAATGACTAAAGCAGAAACAAGCACTGGCTCCACAGTGCTCTGTTGCTGGAGAAGGTTCCTCTGCCTCCTCACTAGGGGAAAGGGGATGTGCATAGCTTTTCCAAGATAAAAGGCAGAGCAGGAGCCGTGGAGAATACAACCTCCTTCGGGTTCCAAGGCTGGCATGTGGAAACACAGTGTCATCTGTCTGGGATCCCTATGGCTTTAAAGCCCTGCGTCAAAGGGTGCACACTTCATTCACAGATACTACGTGAAAGCTTAAACTTCAAGTGGGTGTTGATGGGAAACAAGTGGGAGCAATGAGTCTTTGGTGAGCACAGGAGTATCATGCAGCACTGGAAAGGGCCTCAGCTCACCTTCATCCTGTGTTCTCCACTAATGGGAAAGATGAAGAATAAACTTGTCACATTTGCTCAGCTACTACTTCAGTCACCAATGTTCAAAACTAAACTATGAGGAATCAAATTATTTGATTCACCCTTCTTGTCTGAGTAAAAGGGCCTTGGTCAGTGCTATGCCACCACAGCTAAGGCTACTTTTGGAACCTGGCCTGCATTGCAGACAAAAGAAGGACTATGACAGCCACCATCCAAGAAATGGCCCTTTTGCTGCTGTTCCATGTTTGCTCAAATTTGCTTTTTTTTCCTCTGGTGCTGTCTTTAAATGTTATGGCTCTGTTAGCCTCAAAAGGGTGAGACAGTAAATCCCTGATACTCTCTGAAAACAGAAGCCTGGCAGCATATTCTTAACAGATGTTAAGAATTATAACAGGTTGCACTGCTATCTTCTCTGGTTATTTGCCAAAGTAAGCACAAAGCATCGCCACCAATAAGCTGGCAATTAGAAAAGCACTCCAAAACACAGTCACAGCTGGATGATCTATTCACCAATATTCTTTCTTCCACTCCCCACCCATCAGTGGGATTTGCTGCAAAATGATTAACTGCCTTACCACCATCTGCACTCAGGTTCCATTAGCAACCCAGGCATTTCAGGAGATCCCAGCCCTGCTCAGGCTAAGTCCAATTAATGCTTGCTGGTTCATCAGTCCAGCTAAGCAAGCCTGGAAAATGGAACAGATAATCAAACACTCTCGGAACAAATTAACCTCTACAAAACCCAGGCACGTCACACCTCAGGAACAAATCAACCCTTACATAAACAGGTCCTATCCCATCAGTGTTACCTACTGACAAACACAAGGAAAAGGTCAAGTCAGGCCACAGCTGCTTTACACAGGTTGCTGAACAATAGGCCTTTACCTTGTTTGCTGGCAGACACTGCAGATCCAAGCCTTCTCCTTTTTCTGGTAAGAACTGCAGCTCTTGCAGATGTTGTACTTGCAGTCTTGGCACTGTCGCTTGCTGTTGATAAGAAATGTGAAAGGGGAACAGCAGCGAATACAGCAGTGCTCGTTGAACTTCTGCTGCTTGGAAAGGATGCTGCACTTGTTACCCTCTTCATCCAACCTCTGCTTCATTTCACTGGAACAAAAAGCAAAAGAGCAAAAATGTAACCACAATTTCAATGGGAAATACCCCCTTTGCCTTCCTCCTCTTTCCACATCTTCATGTTATACTCTTTACACAACTTTTGCAGGTGTGAAGTGGGTGTCAGAAGTGCATATTCCAAATCCAGAACTGGGAAGGAAAAATTCCTGTATTCCTGGAGTCACTCATGGCTGATCCACTTAAACTCTTTAAGTCACAAGCCAGGGCAAACAGTCTCTCCTTCACTCAGCTCCACTGAGACAACCCTCAGGAGAGCCAGGCTGCTGCTCCAGGTACTCCAGCTGTGCAAAGCCATAGCATCATTTGAGAATTCTGGGCTACTTTCAGAACACTTTATGAATAAAAAAGTCAAGTCTATGAAAGTCAAAAGGTTTGGTGCACAGTAATAAAAATTCTACTGATCAACAGTTTTGAAAACAAGTGTTAAGTTTGCTTTGTTCTGACCATTGGGATCATAGTATGCATAATAGCTCCGATTTGTCAAGTAAGGTTAATCACATACTTCATTTCAGAGAGATCTGGGTGTTTTACCAGTTAGGGCCAATACCAAGCCACCTGTCAGCTGTTCATGAAAGTGTTTGCAACCCCCCTACGGTTTTCTGTGTTCCAGCAGAAGAGGCTCACGTATTAAAAATAAGTTAAAATAAAATAAAACAAAACATAAAATAAAATAAATCATGTGTGCAGTATTCAGTAATGTGCTATCTCCTATTTTACAGTGCTTTTGATATTTTAAAGATTAGGTAATATATTCCATGATAGGTGTAATAAAAAACATCCAGAAGGAACAGTTGTGTAAGCAGATGAGCCTGCAAACTCATCACACAGTTTCTGGCATGTACAACTAGCATCTATGTTAAGAGAAAAAAAAATTAGGATTCATGAAAAACATGTTAAATGAAAGCTTACAGAACAGTGTGCATGTACAGATATTAATTCTTTCTATTTCTCATAATTAGTGGTGGCCACCTTACTATTTCCTATTGCTGATAAGAACCACTTAAAACACTAGAGTAACACAAAAGTCTAAACAAAATTTAAAGGTACCAGAAGAGATAGACTAAGCTGCAGGAAGACAGAGTCATGACACACCTAAATTCATGCATTAGTATCTTGCTACCTGAAAAAAAGAATACATTTATTGCATGTTCAGGAATTCAAATAAGATCATCTATAAGCATCATTATAAGCCAAGCCTGGAATGTTATAAAGACTCATATTACTAGCCTACAGAACTCCTTTGCCATTTCTGCCTCAGATTTATAAGTCAAAATAAAACCAGTCTGTTTCATGGAAGTCTGACAGGTCAATTCTAAACCTCAAGTCAAAAAGGCAATTAAGGCAGTGATCTAAAGCACACAATTTCTGAACTTGCACATACATCATATTTAGCCATATTCCGATATATACCTTTTATAAAGGTAAGACTTCAAAACAATGTTATGTTTCTGCTGTTTTCCCCTGTACAAAGGTTTGGCTGTCTTAGACCAGCTGCTTAAACCCAAGTAAACACTTTTTGGAGTTTCATGTAAATAATCTTTATGATTTTTGTTCAGATGGTAAAATTTACTGGGTTTTCCACATTTTTACAGAATGTTGATGGTGAAAAAGGTAAGAGATTATAATGTAAGAGAGGAAATGTCTGAATTACGCAAGTCAAACTGCCTTCTTCATGTAAACCAACAGAACTATCCCACAGATTAAACAGGATGGTTAGACCAGTTTGTCTTATCTTCACTACTCCCGCCTACTACAGTACCACATGAACAACCTTTCTAGGGGAATGGGAAAGGAAACAAGCTGTTCCCCATGTCACTCCCCCATCCACAGCACATAGCCTGTGCAGCAACGGAGCGAAACAGAGCAATGCTGCTGCACAGGAGGTCAGGCAGGATCCCCAGGTCCCAGAAGAGAGGCTGCTGAAGGTAAGAGCTATGTGATCCAAGGAGGGTTTCTGGCACAGAGAAGTGTCAGCAGCCCAAGATGTGGCAATCTTTGCTTCAGGCTGGAGACCCCAAGCAGCAGATGCTGGCCTCCCTGTAAGATGAGAACTGCTAAGGAGCCAAGGTCAGGAGGAGCAGTAAAAGAAGAGGTTTTTGTCCTCGTGCAGCTGTATTATCCCCCAGAATTAGTAACACCAATATTTGGTAGTATCAGCCTGCACACTCAACATTGGCATGCTCAATGGCATTTTGAACCCTCATTAGGGCTCTTATGCATGATAGCAAGATAAACCACAGAAGCAAAGCCACCTATTCAAGCCCTACAATAATGCTCACACAATACGAAAACAGGCAGTTTCATTCACAACAGAGCTAATAAAGCCTGATACCTAGGAAAAGCTGAGCACACACTGAAGCCTTTTCATCAGTACAGGCATTAATTACATCTCTCTCCTGTATCTGGCTGCCAACATTCATTACAGTGGTAGAACCTTAATATCATTAAGGCATCTGTCTCACTGTTAAATAGGATTAAAATTGGCTAACGGATTCAGGAGGTCAATGGGATAGGGTTGGACAGGCTGGCAGAGAGTGCGAGCACGAAGTCTCATTTCCACAGGAAACCAGGCAGAACAGAAGCGAAAGCAATGCACATCCTTCCCTAACAAATTAATGCCCTCGTGCACTACCTGCCAAAGGCTATTCTAGCTTCCATCAGAAGTCAAATGGCAAAAAGGACTGTCAACAGGACCTGACAGCTGAAGCCAAAAGGCTACTCTGCACAACCCTTCCTTGCAAGTATAAAAAAGAGTTTCATATGAAGGCAAAGTAGTGCACAACACTAGTAAGCAACTCAATCTGCATGGTTTGAGGAAAACTACATAGTCAAAGGGAAAAGCTGGCTCTGGTTTACTCCTGCCATCACTGAGAAAACTTCACTTGCACATGATTTCAGCGAGATGATTACCAGCAGCAAGATGATTAATCTGAGCTCCAATCTCAATACACTGGGAGAGTTCGTTGCACTGCAGTTTAAGAGGTACAAGTCCCAGTTCAAGGCCTCCTTAGTTTGCAAGCCTCAGACTTTACCTTCAAAATGTTGCAACAGCTTGGTGCGAAAACATTGCAGCAATGGTCTAAGGAAAAGGGAGCAGGCAACACCACTGATCCTCTCACGGGGTGAAACTTGCTTCCAAAAGGATGACACCCACCTGTGCAGGAGCAGACTTTTTCTAAGAGGCAGGTCGAACCACACAACCATAGCAAACCCCCTCCTCCCCATGCAACACTGTTTACCTCAACAAAACACATACGAGAGGGATAGGACAAAGAAAAGAGGGAGAACACGTGTGCACTCATGGATGCTTTCTTTCCCCAGCATTACCTCCCCAAGGAGGGAATGCAATGCATTTATAGGTGGATATATATATAATCAGTATACAAATAAAGCAAGCAACAAAAAAAGCCTGCACAAAAAATTTCCCTTTTGGGGAAAGGACAGAAGAGCAGGGACCACAAATGACAGAATTTATTCACATCACTTAAGTCACAACTGACTGTGCTCAGCTATTATGGTTATGTGTAACATAGTAATGAGGATCTCTGGCAAAGAGAACCCCTGCTGTTTGAATGAATCTCAGATTGGATTTAATTTTCTTTTTCAAGTGGCTGCATTTCACTGATTGCCTATAAATACAAAAGCAGCAAAGAATACTCCACAGATATCCAGCATGTCTGTCACCAAAACTAATCCTGTCAAAGAACGTTTTATTGGACTGTAAGTTCCAAAATATATAGATGCATATTTAGATTTTTCCAGAGGCTTGTATTAATTAACCTACAACAGTTTGCATAATAAATATATAATTAATTTAAGTCAATGTTTTGGGTGATAGACTCCTGGCACATAATCCTACAGAAAGTCAGGTTAGGAATACTTTCCAGCACACTGTTTTGAATGCAGGTTTTGCTATTATATTCTGAGGGTAAACAGTCATCTGCCCCTCTTCACCGACTATGTTTTTGCTGTCTTTTTTTTTTTTTTGAAAAAAAATTAAGTAGCTTTAAATAGCTTTCATTGTCATGGTTTGGATTTTTGTTTTTTTTAGTGTCTTAGAGGACTTTAACCAAAGTACAACATTCTGCTTTGCTAGTTTGTACAGTGGTTTACAAACAATACGGTAGGTCAGGCATCATGTTATGCTGAAGACAGGTACTGCACAGCACACTGCAAGGGAAGACACCACTGAAACGTGGCTGGTGGGTTGTGCAGGCATGCAGCATGCCTTGCTGCATGACTGCTCTGCAACAGCTGGGCAACAGCCTCTCTGAAATACTCTGAGAAGTCATCTTTGGACTCTGTGAATTGGCAGCCCCTTTTGTTTCTCCACATAACACTGCTTCAGACTTGTAAGTGCAGGATGAAAACTGGCAAACTGAAGCAACAGGATTGTTTTCCTTGCTCTTCACTGCCAACGATTTACAGTCCAAAGTCACCAGTTTTTCACATGCTTCAGTTTATCTGCCATACAATAGCAATAACAGTAAAAGTTATAATGGCAATAGTAAACTTGTCTGATCTAAATATATAAATATAAATGCATACAGAACACCTCTACAGCATCTTTCATTTAGTGACCATATAGTCCTCTCCACTGCTGTTATTGCAAGCAACATATTTACAACTCATACTCACAGCAAATGACCCTCAAACTTTTTTTTACCACAAGTCCTGATTGCCTTATCTAGATCAAATTCTGTTTCAAGCCACTTGTACAGTATAGAGCTAAGTGAGTTCCTACTTATTAGCAAGCAGGATAAGATGTATTTGGTGCAGGACTGTAATACTGACTGCTCTATGCTTTGGATAGGCCTATTCTGGTGGGATACAAGAGGACTGAGGCATTTTCCCTGTATGATTGCAATGGCCTCAGCTTCAAAAACAGGCTAGCAGGTTCAAACACAGTTCTTCAACATTTGCCTGCACAATGCCTTCTCCCCTAATACATTTCTTCAAAACTGGTTATCATATACAATTGCACCTCCTGAATACAGAAATACAAGCTTTTTTTGAGAAAAGCCTTTCTGCTTTTTTTCCAAACTGTTTTATTGAAGTTAGCTTTTTTTTTTAAACTGGCAGTGCAATAAAGATGGTCGTTTATCTGAGCTACACTTTGATATTCACAAAGCTCAATGGCTGTAATTATCCTATATCTTAATAACCGAAACAAATCCTAGATGGCCCTGCACACTTCCCTGCAAAAGGCCTTACTGTGATTACATACTCAAGGGCTGGGAGCAGGTGGAGCTATAACCTCAAAATGTGAAGTCAACAGCAAAACACGCTGGCAACTTGCCATAGTACGATAATACCGTGAGGTTTAAAATAAAGCTGGAAAGAAGTCTATGATGTGTGTTTGACAAACAGGTTAAAAAAAGTCATTGCTACATGTGTAAGGCTAGGATGGTCAAACTCCAAACCTCTCCATCGGGGGCAGAAGTGGAAGGGAATTCAGAGAAACAACAGGACTGAGGGCCATGGTTCATATTACAATATAAAGCTAACAAAACCCACCTGTTTTCCATACAGAAAGGAACACGGCTCCTGGTGGAAACCTGAAAGTTGGCTTGATTCACCCAGTTATTTGTGTAGCAGAGCTACCATGACTTTTTTTTTTGCCAACAGATCAGCAGTTGAAACATTTTCCTGGGATGTGGAAGCTTTATTGAGGTCTCCGCTCTTGTCAAAAGAGACTTAACATCCTGACCACCAATTTAGTCATCAGGTTGAATGGCCGCCTCAGGCATTGTTCCTCATCTTTGGTAAGATTACCATAAGGTTATTTACAAATATTCACTGGAGCAAGCGATACTCAGAGCAAGATGGAAGCATAACCAAGCAGTCAAGGCACTCACAAGGCCAGGACACCTTCCTTTAGTCTTGCCTTAGGAAACATTTAGGTATTCCACAGACAGCAGTACCTCACTAAAAATCTGCCACCCCTCTGGGAGGTGGCAGATGAGGTGAGGATGTGCCCAGGTGGTTCAAGAGTCCAGGTTGGGGAAGATTCCCCAGCTGACCTGTGAAAGTAGCCTTACACAGAGGCATTTGTGAGATAACAACGGGACCACTACCTCTGGCAGCAGCAGAGACAGTCCTTTGGAAAGGATGCAACATGTATCAGTCAGCTCCAATGCAGCACGCCATGCTCCAAGACAGAGTCTGTATAAGCAAGTCTGTCTGCCAGGCTTCCCAAAACTCAGCACTCTGCTCTCCTCTGAGGAAACATGTCCAACTATCAGGCTGTAGCCATCTTACTCTCGCCTCACACCAGTCTCCATTTCAGGCTGGCATCTGCCAGTTTAAAGCCAGAGTTCACTGGTGAAGTTCCCATTTGCTCTGTTGCTTTCTTGGGTGATGGACAAATACATTTTTTCCTACTATATTTTGGTTTTACTGTTTCCACCTTTTATCTTCTCCAACAGAGAGTAGAGGTTAAAACTATTTTAGTGCCTGCACAGGAAAGGAAGAAAACGACGAAGAAAACAGAGGGACAATGTTCCTAGGAGTTAAAAAAAAATAAATCTTATTTCATTCACATCACTCCTTCCTGCAGAAAAGTTATCAAAGACAGGTAGAACTTTCTCCTTCTACTACAGATGAGAGCTTCTGCTTCCCGCCCTCTTAAATCAAACTATTTTCATAAAATAAGCTACCTTTTGTCCACCTGGCATTAGAGCCTTTTGTCCTTCAAATACTAGTGACCAGGCAGCATACACATACAAAGTGCTTTTCTTAGGGGACCAGTGTTCTGCTCAGCTGTGTAACTGGTTGTCTCTTCTCCACATTTGTTCGCACTATCTCACCTCTCAGACTAGATTCAGATCAATCCATGAAGATCACCAATTTGTCTTAAAACTGGTTTTAATCTTAGTCTGACCACTGTTAATAGCCTTAAAACATTTTTTCCCTCCACAGAAGAGAATGCCTTCAGTCGCTCTTCTGGCCAGGCACTCTTCATACTCACTGACACAAACAAGCTACTGAGACATTTTGCTTAGCTCAAGATCTGGTTTTCTACACAGTCTGGGGAGCGGGTGAACAAGTTCTGCTGTGCCTGTTCCCAGCCTTTCAGAGCAGTCATTTTCATCAGCTGCACCTCATGTTTTTCCATTCCCACAGTCAGTCCAAGCCTAGTCTGTTAGGGTGGGAGTTTCCTTAGGATACAGAGATCAGCTGAAAACACAAGTTCCACCAATACCCTCTAAGTCATCATGTTGGAGGAAAAAGGGCTTTTCCTATTCAGAGGCTGCAGTGTACACAGTATTCCTGTCTCTGCTCTCCTTAGACCTCCCAGATGTGCACCAGACACTGGAGTGCGGGTAAAGCTCCTTCAATGTGTGCAGAACTTGTCAATCTTACTCCTTGGCTACTAACACAATGAAGAGTCACAGGCTGAGCGCGACTTAAATTTCCCTCCCATTCACTTGTTTTGAATTTGAAGTTCAAGGCCCCAAACTGTGATTACTAGAAGTGGTTCCCACCTCCCGATCCTCCTGACTCCCAGAAGCAGACCAACCAGGTTAGTACAATGCTGCTAAATTTAGGGAAAAACCCTCAGTGGAAGGTTTATAGCCCCTCTCCAATCCATGTGCAGGAGTCAACTACCCAGAACTGTAAAGGAGAGCTGCTCACCATCTTATCCCTTCCATGGCCTCTATGCCTCAAAGTGTAGGACGGTGTAAATAGTGACAAAGCTACAGGCCAACAAGGTCATATATCGTTTACCCCTGTTATGCACAGTAAGAACCAAATCCTCCCAGCAGGCATATGCCTCCATTGTTACTTACTCTCTAGGGGTTCAGTGCTCATTTCTTTTTAAGCTGCCTCTTCTTCTCAGGCAGTTTATTCTTCTCCATTGGGATGGGCACCTAACACAACTCTAGTCCCAGGCCGTGCTTCACCATCAGCACACATACCTTTTGTTTCTCTTATGTCTTTGCTAAATTGTCCCTGGTGAAACTCTAATTGTTCCCTTTTAAAAAAGTAGAGCACAGTATAGTACTATGTTCTTTTACAGCAAATGCCAAATTAACTCATTATCTTCAAATGATGGCCTTTTCTCTATGCTCCTATCAACAGTCACAACTGTGCCTCATGCCAGATTTAACACTCGGTACATCTATTAGTATTCTACACGTTGCTGGTGCTGTCAAAAAGCCATGCTAGCACACATGCAAACACACTGCTTGCAGTTGGGGAGCCTTCGAGGAACACACATCACTTTAATCTCTGCAGAGGGATATCGATACAGCAGCCATAGCGGACTTTCAGGGAGGATTAGACAGCAGGGAGTGCACCATATGTGAGCAGGGGGAAAGTAACATAAAAAAACAACCCAAAGCAAAACACAAAGTCTTCTGGGGGATACAGAGGAATGGGACACCTCAGCATTCAAGCATTAAGAGGCTCATAAATAGTCATGAGTAAGTCGCTTGTGTCAAAAATCAGGAAGATTAATATTTCACAGTACAATTACTCCAACAGCAATTGCATTCTTTTAAGATCTTACTAGCATCTCTTAAGGGTTTTTTCTCCTCAGCTTTTTATTTCTACAAAATTAGATTTCTGTAAAATTGGCAGCTAATCCTATCAAATCTCATTTTTAAATTTTTCTTTCCTTCTCTTTTCAAAACTAGGAGCAAATACTGATGGTACTGCATATATGCTGACTAAAGATCTGGTCCCATTAAATTCTTTACAACAGTTGTCATAGTCTTGCCCTTTTGTTGCTTAACTCAGAAGGCCTACAATGTCATCCTGTTGACCTTAAAAATCAATGCTAAGAATTCAGCGACTGCTGTGCATTCACCCAAACACTACGTCCAACAGCACATACCATGTGGGTACCAACGGTAAGAACCCTGGCAGGGAAACAGAAATGGACATACGAACGGTGAACTGAGTGGCATGCAGCTTCAATGCCATCAGAGGTCTCACAGGACAGCAAAGCATTTAGGAGCTCAGGATAACTTACTTTTATGTTTAGTCAAGGTTAAGTGAGGTAAAACAATAAAACCCTATTTCAATACATTTTTAAATAAGCCTTTGCAACAACAATGTGGCAATTAAACGGACTCAGTATTACCCTACTGACATATGCCATCTACCTCAAATGATGTTTCTTGGGGCTAAATAAATGAACACTAGAAGACAGATGTATACCTTCCCTTTAAAAATTATAATCGTCCTTCTAAAATATCAGACAGCACTATAAAAAAAATTTACCAGTTACCTGCACAAAAAAGTATCACAGATTCTGGGGACAATCACTTTCTAAAAATAAAGAAATCCAGCACAGTAGAAACACTGTTGCTGGTCTGGGTTTGTTATTTTGGGTTTTTTTCTTAGTTAGTTAGTTAGTTTTACATTTGCAAGCACTTCTGATACCGGGGAAAAAATTGCATTGACATCTTCATATTTTTTATTAAATACCATAAAATACATGTTGTGAAGACCAGTTGTGGAAGCTTTGCGCTAACCACAGTTGAGCCAGTTAAACTGCTGACAGAACCAGAAAAAAGCCAACATACTCAACACTTACCTCTGTCTAAAATATGCGTATGAGGCACTGCATTCGCTAGAGAGAGGAGAGATTCAGCCAGCATCAAGATAGTTGTGGTTCACTTGCCCCAGACCAATGCTTGTTGTACCAGGCTCTATCCTAATCTGTTAACAATTTCATGCTCAGGTGAAGCAGTTCCCCAAAATGAATGACTGCTGCTGTATTACTCCATAGACACCGTGCTAGTGGCTCTTAAGGGAAGTTTCCTTTTCTGTTGCTGGCACAAGTACTGTCAATCAGCGTCCATCTTCAGTTGGAACTGACTGGCATGTCAGAGTGTAGATAAATGAAATAAATAATATGCTGGTATTATTTTAAATTCCTCCTCCTCACTTTGTAAACCTGCAAATTTTCAAGAGACTTATATTCAACCCCATTTTGTTTTGTCATGTTGGGTATCACAGGAGCAGACTGTGCACCACATTTAACTGATAAGCTTTGAAATCTCCTGCATGCAAGTGGAGCAGCGAGGGAGAAGCAGGCCTTGAATTATAGAGCAGATATTCTGGGGACATCAGAAATCTCCACATGAAAGCTGAAGTGATCTCTTCCAAGAAGCAGTGCTGTATGGACTCCTTTGCCCTCCCATTCTAACACTGCCACATGGTACATGTGAAAATAAGTCTGGGTTTTAACACACTTTGTTTCCTCACTCGTTTATCTTGTCTGCCCTCCTATCTCAGGTTAGAGACTGCTCTACAGCCAGGCATGGTGTTCTGAGGTGAAATACTTCATCGGTATTGAGAACAAGCACTTCTGCTGCAGGTGCAGAACCTTCTGGTTAAATCCCGGGTTTAACTGATCCATTGAGAAGGGCCAAAAGGTGTTCTTCCATGTTGGACATCAACTGCAAGTAATGAGAAGCTATAAGGTTTTCTCCCTTTCTATTACATCCATACTGAACCACTGACCATTACTATCACTATCTGAGCCTACGCGTCCAACCAGTTTTCACTCATTTTATAATTTCACCTGTACGTGTCACAGCACCACAAAGTGGCTACAAAATGGTTAACTTCAATTATTATTTACATTAGCATTTTGTGACACCTTCTTCTTAGATTACAAACATGTAATACTTTAACAGATGGTTTGAGAGCATCAAAGGAACCTGAAGGTGCACAAGTCCATGGGACCTGATGAGATGCATCCACGGGTCCTGAGGGAACTGGCAGATGAAGTGGCTAAGTCACTGTCCATCGTACCTGAGTAGTTGTGGCAGTCCAGTGAAGTTCCCACTGACTGGACAAGGGGACATGTAACCTCATTTTTAAAAAAGAGAAATAAGGAAGACCTGGGAAACTACAGGCAGGTCAGTCTCACCTTGGTGCCCGCCAAGATCGTGGAGTAGGTCCTCCTGGAAACTATGCTAAGGCACATGGAAAATAAGGAGATGATGGATGACAACCAACATAGCTTCACTAAGGGCAAGTCATACCAGAAAAATCTGGTGTCCTTCTATGACAGGGTTACAGTTTTGACAGATCAGGGAAGAGCAAGTGACGTCATCTACTGGACTTGTGCAAAGCTTTTGACACTGTCCCACATAACATCGTTGTCTCTAAACTAGAGAGACATGGATTTGATGGGTGGACCACTCAGGGGATTAAGGAACTGGTGAAATGCTCAAAGACTTGTTTGTGGTCAACAGCTCCATATCCAAGTAGAGACCGGTGACAAGTGGTGTTCCTCAGGGGTCCGTACTGGATCCGGTGCTATTCAACATCTTTGTTGGCAACATGGAAAGTGGGATCAAGTGCACCCTCAGCAAGTTTGACAATGACACCAAGCTGTGTGGTGCAGTTGACATGTCAGAGGGATGGAATGCTGTCCAGAGGGACTGTGACAAGCGTGGGAGGCGGGACCAAGTGAACTTCAACAAGGCCAAGTACAAGGTCCTACACCTGGCTTGGGGCAATCCCCAGTATCAATACAGGCTGGGCAGAGAATGGATTGACAGAAGTCCTGATGAGAAAGACCTGTGGGTGCTGGTGGACAAAAACCCCAATATGGCCCACGAATGTGTGCTTGCAGCCCAGAAAGCCAACCGTATTCTGGACCGCATCTAAAGAAGCGTGGCCAGCAGTGTGGGGGAGGTGATTCCCCTCCAATGCTCTGCTCTCGTGGGACCCCACCTGGAGTACTGCATTCAGCTTTGGAGGCCCCAACTTAAAAAGGACATGGACTGGTTGGAGCCAACCCAGAGGAGGGCCACAAAGATGATCAGAGGGCTGGAGCACCTCTCCTGTGAAGACGGGCCGAGAGAGTTGGGGATGTTCAGCCTGGAGGAGAGAAGGCTCTGGGGAGACCTTCTAGCAGGCTTCCGGCACCTAAAGTGGGCCTACAAGAACACTGGAGAGGGACTTATTACAGAGGCATGTAGGGACAGGAGAAGGGGTAATGGTTTTAAGCTGAAAGAGGATAGGTTTAGATTAAGTATGAGGAAGAAACTCTTCTCTGTGAGGGTGGCCTGGAAACGGAACAGGTTGCCCAGAGCAGCTGTGGATGCCCCACCCCTGGAAGCATTTCAAGGCCAGGCTGGATGGGGCTTTGAGCAACCTGGGCTAGTGGAAGGTGTCCCTGCCCACGGCAGGGAGGCTGGAACTAGATGGTCTTGAAGGCCACTTCCAACCAAACCATTCTATGATTGTGTGTTGTACTGCCCTACTAAACATCCTAACAATCTATCAAACCATCATTACAGTTTTCTTATATGCCTTCCCTGACTTTTTCCCTCCTGCGTTTGATAGCGATTTATAGTTATATAAACATTTGCTACATTCCCCTCTATCTCATTTCCTCTCAATAAATGTCACTTTGGTCTCTGCAAAGTGTATTTCTCACTGCCTGTCTGGTATCTTTCTATAACTAATACGTAAATGTTTCTTGCCTCTTTTTTTAGCTAATTACAGTATAATTTTATCTTTCAATGTTCTTTCCAAATAATTTCCAGAAATATCAAGAAGTCTGTAGAATTGCACTAAATTAACAGCATCGATAACTACTTACCACAGTTTACTTGACCTAAAAAATACCACAGCCTGACAGATTTCTCTTCCCTACCATCTAAAGTTACCTACCTACTAAGCAGCCAAAGCATAGTTCTGTAAGTCTAATGCCTTATTTCTGTATCAGTCAGTCTCTATTTACCACTCTGCAGCTCAGAATAGTGCATTTTGTCACATATTTAATCCTGTCTTTTTTCTCCTCATTGTACCAAGTGGAAAAAAAACCCAACAGTTTAACAGAACTATCAGATGCGTCTAATTTTAAAGTGTTGAAAACTGAACTGGCCATATTGACCAACTTCCTCTGATATTTCATTGTGTATTCAGGATCAGTAGAGGAAAGAAAAGTATTCATCAAATGATGGTACTCCTGTGGCATTTATCTCCACTCGCCCCCTCCCATTTGTCACACACAGTTCCTCTCCTCATGCATCTCTCTCTGAAGAATTTCACATTTCCCTTACCAGGTCCTGATTTTCAGTGCAAGGCCATCCAAAGCTAATGACCTTTTTTATCCCTTTTGGTCATACCTGACGAATGATAAACACAGAGAAGCATTTTTAAGAATAAAATATTGTTCAATTCAGACCAAAAGTACTTAGTGAAAATATTTTTTTAATGTACATGCTCTTCCATCATACTTATTTGCAATACATTCTTTGCATCATTGGTAGCATCTGTGCATCTACCTTTCTTAGGAATGCAATCTTATGCCTGTATCAACTTGAAGAAATTTCCTTTAAGAACAGAAGCACTCCTACTATGTTAAACAGTTCTTCTCCCAGTGCCCCTTTCACAGTGCCATATGCCTTGACCTTATAAAACACAATTCATAGGCTGACTAGCGTACAGCAGGAGAGTAACTCAGGCACTGGCTCTGAAAATCTCTGAAGTACTCACTATGAGTCATTCTTCCCTCTTGCTGGCTGGACTTCCAGCAGACCTACAAAGATTCACACTAGAATCAGTGTTGTTACTTGACCCTTCCCCACAGAATACGCAGCAGAATAAACAAGAGTAGGCAGCAGAATAAACAGTAGAGCTCGCTAAGGAAGCAGGTTTCACAGCCTGACAAGTCACAGCATCAGAGGATGGTGTGTGTGAACAGCACAAAGACATTCATCCCACTTTGCACCCAGACAAGATGAGTAATGCTTCACACACGAGGGCCTTCTGTCTGATGAGGATGGCTTTGAAATTTGCCTATCCTGACCACTGCCTTCCCAGGAGAACAGCTGCCACTCCAGAACCTAGGAGGGAGAGGAACATTGGGAAAGCCATGCCCTCCAGTAGCATAGGGAATGCAACACAAATTTGCACTGTGTCCTCCCACATGAACATCCACCGAGTATTTTGCCACTTCCTGCAACAACCATGGGAACCCTAATGTGCTGCAAGAAGAAAGCAGAAGGCACTACCAAATGCTCTAGTAGGCAATGCTGGTAAGGGGGTTGTTTCAGGTGAAACTCCTATGCAATGCTAGGAAGCACACCATGCTTATATTGTCCAAGGTGACAAAAGAAAGAGAAAAGAAAAGCTTCAAAGCAAGAGGTTCCCCCTAACTTGATCTCAGAGTGAATTACATGTAACTGCAGCACTTAAGTCTCTATTTTCAACAAGTCTGCATATGCATAGCTCCTAAAGCCCACTTCCCTAGTCCAGCTCCTCTTCATGTTGCCCATGCTCCTAACACATAGTAGATTGTTCTTAGAGATTCCACATAGACTCTGTAATTCAACTAGCTTAAAAACTGCAAGCCCTGCAATTCCAAACAACCAACGTGTCAAGAAATAGCAGCTTGGTATTTTTAGCAAATTTAAGCCTATAAATAATTTTAAGTACAGAAGTCATTTGCAATACCCATGCAAGTTTTGTTTATTTTAAAGACAAAGACTTACAGGCTTAAAATTACTACATACTTCTACTGTAGACAAGAAAGTATTCTGGCAGACAAAAGAATCTGTTCTCACAAAATGCGCTTTATATTTAACATGTTATGTTACCCTGGTGTGTTTCGTATCAACAGTATTAACACCTTCTGGAAGCAGCATCATATCCCTTCTTGCAAACCAAAAAATCTCTGCAGAGGGGCAGGAAAATAACACCACCACCTCCACCTGCCCATTCAAACACACATACTTAAAAGTAGTCCTTTATAAGGTGTTGGCAACGCTAGTGCTATAGTAACACCAGTATTTAATACAGACACAATTTTCATTTAACACTGTTACAATACTTCTGTTATATCACAGTTAACGTTCTTAACTTAATCCAGAAACTTTTTATTATGGGAATGTTTCAGCAAATTTAACAACATACTGATTTTTTAACATATAAAGGAATATACAGTAATGGAGTGAAAGGAAATCACAGTAAGCAACCACAAAAAAATATAAAAAGTGTAGAGAGCTTTATGGCAGGTACTGGAGACCGCGATGCCTGTGAAGGACCTTGAAGGCTAAAGAAGAAACAAAGTAAGATAAGGTTGGCTGAATGCCTGGAAGAAAAACAGGATATGAAGTGAGGCTGGAGTGGATGTGTGATGCCACGTCAGCAGCTGGCTGAGTACATGAAACTCACAGAGGTAAGAAAAAACAGAGAAAAAAAAATGCAAGAAGTTCAGTGTGTTTGTAGCTTTGTAATTAACCAATTATATGTAGCCAAGAAGTGTCTGAACTGTATTGATTAACCAATGATATTTTAGTATGTTATGCGTGAACAGCAAACGAGGATATATAAGCGTGGGGTTTGGACTAATAAAGGGTCTTCTGGTCAAATTCAGGAGTCCGTACATCAGTCTCCTCAAAAAAGCTAATAATTTGTTTTTAATTTTGTAGCTGTGACTACAACTGTAGCTATTCAGCTTTACTCTGCATATGTGTGTGAGCATGCATGCATACACATATAGATAAACCTCATTACTCAATATCCCTTCCAAGCAAAAGCTGGGAATCTCACCCACATAGTACTCTCCATAGCCCATCCCCATGGAAACATTGTACTAAGTAAAGACTGTCCTTGAAAAGGCAGTTCAGCTATAGAAGGGAAAACACAGCCAGGTTACCAGACTGGTGGGATATTATGGAACTAGTGATAAATTAACAGGCAGATATTCTTACAGCTCTGTGTATCCCAGTAATTCTTCCTCAGCCCTTAACAGAATGCCTCACCCAGGGCACAGAAGGCTATATACAGTCAGCTTTCCCAGAGGGGAGAAAGGATGCAGGGGAACATCAGAAACCTGCCTTTTTCATTCCTCCTCTTAGTCCACGTGCACTCTGTCTGCTTCTTCCTAATTAAGTACCTAGCAATCTGAAGTACAGTGAATGTACAGGATGTTTTTGGTGAATGGTAAAACAATTGCAATAACGCAGAAGCTTTTGAAAAGTGGAAATTCACCTGACTGAACAACTAGATTTCAGAAAGATGGTTAGGTGGTGAATACTGGGAAAAGACAAAGGTTCTTCAATGTTCTTTACCATTCTTAGAATGATGCATTTTGAATTTGTAAAATGTCAAGGTTTTTTTCCTGACTTCTTCCTAATAAAAGGGTTGCAGATACTATTATTTGGTTCTTCTGTGCATAGTGCCATTCATATATCCGATTCTTTTCTTCTCTCCCGCATGCATTTTCTCTCTTTAAAAGCAGCAGACCGAAAAGATCTCCCTTGCAGGGAGCTCATGGCACAGTCAGACCCCAGACTTGGTTCATGTACTTTGTGCAGACCCTCTGGCTACGTCTGAATTTGCAGATAATTCATCACACCAAGAGCAGATCAGTAGACTGAACTAGACAGCGCTGAAGGCCTACACTCACACAGTATGCGGTTCAACAGCTTTGCTTCTGAGACGACAGTTTGATTCCCTGGATCAAATATTCCCGCACTGCACACAGTTTGAATCTGTCTCAATGTGCGATTCATCAGTTCAGAGACACTGGTTTAGTTTCTTCTAGAAGGAATCTAGCTTGTGCACAGCAAAACCAACCTGTGACATAAACCACGGAGTAATAAATGAGGATGAGTAGCTTTGATCTAAAACTGTACCACCACCCTGAACTGGAACGCTAACAAAAATGCAGTGATAGACAACTAGAGGTGCCTCTCTCGGCACAGGTACCAGGAGCAGGTCATTTTTCCATTAACAGGTCCATAACAGCTTTGTCTACTGAGTTTAGAAAACCATTCTAATACCTGCAACATACGTAGCCATGGCTTGCATCCAGCTAAGTTTTATACATTTCTACATGTACCTTGCTGGCAGTTAACAGAGATGTACAATGCTGATTTATAAAGATATGTAAGAAGCAAGAAGTAGTTTCTGATTAGTAATTCTTTTTCTTTTAAAAGAATTCACTGGGGCATAAGACTTGTACATGGGCTTTTGAAAATTTTCCTTGGAAAAGCACTAGAAGTTCAATGTATCATACACCTACTTCACTTCAAGACATAATTCTGGATTGGTATACCTAAAATATAGTTTTATAAAGCACTGCCAATAGGATCCAAATTTGCACCACTTAGTTTGGAATACCTTTGAACATAACTAAGCTAATTTTCCACAGCACTGCATTGCTTCAACCTGTTGTCACTCCGCGAATTCCATCAATGCTGCAGTACAGTGAAATGGATAGGGTAATAGAATCAGGAGCCAAAAGCTCCACCTTTTGTAGCTACAGACTGAAATGCTACCAAAACATGGTCAGCCTGTCAGCTTTTATTCAGTAGCAGAAAATGTTTACAGAGTAATCTAGGGATTCTCTCACAAAACCACACAGTTATTTTCTCAGACTTTACTGCTGCCTTACAGATGTCTGCTTCAGTCAAATCCTTCTTCCCTCACCATGCTTCCAAATGAAGCCAAAGCAATCTGCCTTCCTCATAGATAAAGGTAGCTTGGTTTTACCTTTCAGGCTCAGCTGCTGGGCTGCCAGTCTGAGCAGAGGACTGCCGGCAGATAGTCCACTCCTAAACCCCTCTCTGTAGAGTTGCACTGATGTACTGTCACCTGAATTACAGCTCAACTGCTTCTGATGTGTGACTGTCAGCGATTTAAATACATCAAAAGGAAAATTGTTGTTTTAAAAGCAACAATTTGTTCTCAAAACCAAACATCTATTCTCAAGAAAAAAAAGAAAGAAAAGGAATATGAAACACTAATCTTTCAATATAATCAGAATATAAAAGCATTGGCATGTCCATAAAAGCAGGACTACAAAACCCAAATAAGTGGTCACAAGGGAATATCTCTGAAATATCTGTTGATTTATAACAAATAATGAAATGCATTTAATTAAACTTCAAGTGGAGGAAGCTCCTCCAATAGGAACCAAAAATTAATAGGAAGGATATTAAAAATTCTAGTGCTGATAAAATAAATATTTTTTTAAAAATAAATTAATTGCTCCATTTGGTTTTATATATTTAGTTGCAAGTATGTGAGAAGACTAAGGAGTGACCAACTTGATGCTTAAAGGGTAGGAGAAATGCAAGTATAGATCTCCTTCGAAACAGTCCTAAAAATGCATATTTAACCAAGATTTTACTACTTAGAAAAGGGAAAAAAGCGTAACTACGTTTTCTATAAATATTCCTTAACTGTAGCGATGCATTCTGCCTGAAATGTATCTATTATCTCTCACAACAGCACACTTTGGGTGCAGGAGGGTCAAAGCACAAACACATTTTCCTGCACAATCTTCTGTTAAATAAAGGGGGAGAAAGGAAGCCTCTTACTAAAAAGTTATGCTTATGGCAGGTAGTGCAACACCCAATGACACAATACAGATTCCTTTAGTGATGCAGATGCCACAAACAAGCAAGAGGGTTGCTGAAGGACAGGCACTTGCACTTTGGTTCCAAGTTGGATGCATACAAGGATGTTGTCTTGATGCTCCCTTACATTAGAACAGAGTAAGTACTCTTGCCTCCAGCCCTGTAAACACTGTTTTCTTCCCTTCTTTCCTTTCCACAGAAAGCAAAGCCATCACAACTCATTTCTTGTTCATTCACTTCTGTAGCATGCCACACTTCTCACAGCTTTTACAGTTTTATGTATTTTCTGGCTATAGCACAACCATCCTGGAACTGGTGCAAGTAAAGTCAGTTTACAAAATACGACATAGAGGGTCAAAGGTAGGCCACAAGAACCAAAAGTTAAGTAGTTATCCCCACAAGCAGGGGTGAAAGAAGCATGTAATCAAGAGTTAGCTGTTGGCAAATCAACTGCCACTTATATTCAGTCAAGAATAAGAAAAATACTGGCAAAGACTGAAATAGCAAGATGATTGTTTTCTTCGCATATGGGGCTATATGATTTTTTGCCCAATTCTGTACTATTCTCCTAGACACCTTTCAAACCATGTCCTAGGCCAAGGGTGAAAATATCAGTTACTATGGCAGTACGTGTAAGTCGGACCAAAAAAAAGTAGTATTTTAGCATTTACAGCAAAAACCCAAAAATCCCCTAAAAATCTTGACTGACAGCCAATTGTTTTTACTGAGAAAAAAAGACCACACAAATTCTTGCCTAAAGCAAAAGACTAATTATATGTTAACATTTTTGAGAGCTCTAACACACAAACTGGAATGCACCAATACTTACAGTCAAGGACTCTCCCTTTGAGCAAAAAAAACAAAAAAGCTTTGGAGGAACTCGGTACGCTGCTTATACCTATGTAACTGCAAAAGCAAAGAAAAAACTTTACATCAAAAACAGAAGCAGAAACTTGAAGAGCTGCTGATTTATAAAAACCATTATTTGAAATCAGCAAGCAATTAAAGCAAAGCATTTCTCATTCTGCTATACAGGCATAGCATACACAGCCTGTAACACACACAATCACTGATGGAGAAAGCTATTTTATCTGAAACATTTGCCCCTTGCAGGAAATACTGAAGATTCCCTTGGTTGCAGTTCAGTTCATTTTCTGAACAGGGCAACCACAGAGTTTGTATCCAAGCAGCACTTAAACCTCCCTACTCATATGGTTCTTTTCAGCTCACTTAAAAAGCTGAATCTACCTCTAACTTTGCAGAAACACCAGCTCAGACCTCAAGGTTTATATTCTGACATGGGAAGTTACAAAGACCAGACATGTTCATAGAACCATATGGTTTGGTTGGAAGTGGCCTTCAAGACCATCTAGTTCCAGCCTCCCTGCCGTGGGCAGGGACACCTTCCACTAGCCCAGGTTGCTCAAAGCCCCATCCAGCCTGGCCTTGAAATGCTTCCAGGGGTGGGGCATCCACAGCTGCTCTGGGCAACCTGTTCCGTTTCCAGGCCACCCTCACAGAGAAGAGTTTCTTCCTCATACCTAACCTAAACCTATCCTCTTTCAGCTTAAAACCATTACCCCTTCTCCTGTCCCTACATGCCTCTGTAAGAAGTCCCTCTCCAGTGTTCTTGTAGGCCCGCTTTAGGTGCCGGAAGGCTGCTAGAAGGTCTCCCCAGAGCCTTCTCTCCTCCAGGCTGAACATCCCCAACTCTCTCGGCCCATCTTCACAGGAGAGGTGCTCCAGCCCTCTGATCATCTTTGTGGCCCTCCTCTGGGTTGGCTCCAACCAGTCCATGTCCTTTTTAAGTTGGGGCCTCCAAAGCTGAATGCAGTACTCCAGGTGGGGTCCCACGAGAGCAGAGCATTGGAGGGGAATCACCTCCCCCACACTGCTGGCCACGCTTCTTTAGATGCGGCCCAGAATACGGTTGGCTTTCTGGGCTGCACATGTTGCCAGGCCATGTCATGTCATCAACTCCAGCACCTAAACTTATGTGAAGAAGTTACACACCAAAGAAGCTACTCCACCAAGCTTTCTGCTCTTCTACCTCCCACCCTTGTGCAGAATTATTTTCAGAGCCCTCCTAATTTCTCTTCATGTACCATTTCATTGGTGCTGCAGAAACTATCTTCTGCCAACTGAAAACCTCCATGAGGACCACAGAAGGCCTTAAAAAAACAGAGATCATTATTCATGCTCCTCAGTCCTGTTTATCTGCTGAGAGATACCAAGGAAGCCTGATATCTGCTAGAAAGGCTTTACAGAAATTCATAGGCCTAGTCTTTATCGGTGACTCCCGATCTTACTAGTTCTGGAGTAGCATTTGGATGGCAAACTCCGAGATACACTGCTGAGCTTACTGGAGTTGAAAGAAGGGACCAATGCCTGATTTCTAACAGAGGTATGAAGTCAAGATGAATTAAGAAACTGAAAAAAGGTTAACTATGGCCATATTCAGAGCTCTTCTTCCTCAAATATAAGTAAAATCATCTATCCAGAAATTTTCATACCCAGAATCACCAGAAATTCTGACCCAAATCAGTAACAGCTGCTTAAAATGAGAAATGAGCCTAACTTTCCATTGAAACATGAATCTGAGTAAAGAATCTGGTATCTCTACTACAATGGTACACACCAAAGGCCAGAGAGACCAAAAGACCTGAGGCTTCACGGAGCTCTATTTTACACGATGCTGTATAACAGGGAAGCAGCTCAATGAAGCTTGGTTTTGTCAGTCCCTAGTTAGGACACAATTAGATTCCAGCCACTGCTGCACTTGTCTTGCCTGTAGACATAAACCACGTTGACTTGGGGCAACATGACCTGACATACAAGCAATTGGGCATTGCAGGTGAAACTGGCCCTGAGGACCCAGAAACACAGTTGGCCGACTTGCTCAAGTTGAGCACTGTGACACTGCATTACCTTACTATCAGCACCCAAGTCAGCCAGCCAAAACTAAGCCAGATCCCTGAGCTAAACAGATTCTTGAACACTGCAAGCAGTGAGACATTCAACAGAAAAAAAGCATGCACAGGTGGAGGGAAGTTTTTAAACTTGTAAGAGATGTCAAGGAAACAAATTACAGAGTCTAAAGGTGTGAGGTAAACTGTGGAGATGCAAGTCGAGATGGACTAAAAAACACTGTATCAGCATGGCTGGATTCAGACAAAATGGCCAAGATGGCGCTTTGTTGTTTTTACATATTGCTTATATATATTAGATAGTACATGCCAGATGCTGATAGGCTTTCTGTCTTCTTCTTGCTTGCTATTTGCTGTTGCTGTATCTGCCTGTATGCTGTGGTTTTAAGTTCCAGGTTTTCACATCCTGTTTACATGCTTGACATTTTTGTGGCTGTCTTTAAGATACATGACTAAGTCTTCAAGGTCAACTAACCCGCCTGCAGACCCCTACAATAAACCATGGTCCTTCACCTAGACAAGCTTGGCTAGAAAGTACAACAGACTGGTGTTTTGCATCATGCATATGCCACAAGCTAACTAACGGAAAAATCTCCAACACCAGCAGGCTTACTGACTGACTTTGGCTTTGCTTCTGCAACCAGTCACCAGACTATTGCGATTGTCAAAAGGTATCTTGCAGGTCCTATCCTGAGAAAACCAATGTTCTTGATGACAAACAAATGCTTTGCAAGCTGAATTCATACTCCAGGATGGATGTATACTAGGCTGGCTGAGTGCCTTGGAGCAGCCTTGTAAACAAACTCAGATTAAGCAGAGACACTTCAAAAGAAAAGGATGATGACTCATTGATCTCACCATTACTATTCCTACATGAATCTGAAGGCTCATATGGGACAGGTCACCATCAGTTACACCCAGTAGCTAGAAAATAAACAGACCAAGCTCCAGTAACAATAATAATTATAGTGATGCTGTAAAAGCAAGCAGCAGTTTCAGAGATTTGTTAGCTGTACAGTGTCCAGCTAAACCACAGAGCACAAACCAATCTCAGCATTAGATTTAGTGATCTGCACCCTCTGTTCAGGACAAGTTTTTCAAAATTACATTCTGAATGTTTTCAGTCTGGGTAGAGACTAAAAGAAAAAGCTCACTAAATAAAACACAAATGCTCAACTCTCACTGGAGTGTTATTTTCTTCATTAATATTAAAATAACTGATTCTTATTCAAATCCTTGTTATTTACTCTTTACCATATCTACGTGTCAAGATGAACACAGGTGTACAAATATGCATGAATATTAAATCATACCTTCTATGCACTGCATATACCTTGAGCTGGATGATTAAGATCAGATTTTTGGCTCTGCAGTTATAGAATGTAGAATGACAGGTGCTTTAAAGAAGCTTGGTTTTTAGTGGTATTTTAGCCCTTCTTGAAAATAAAATTCCTTTAATTTCTTTCTCTCTCTCTTCTTCTCTCTTTTCATACCTCAAATCTGAGAGATCCAAAAGCAGAGATCAAGTAGAAAGTTCTACTTTCTATCCTCTATTACTAATCAGTAAAATATCAGCTTTTGTCACACCCCATTAAAATGGATTATATTCACCACACTACACTTTACCCAGAATATTTGCACTATTTTTCTATCTTAGAAGTACACTCAAATATCCAAGTAAAAGAAAATGCTGTACTAAAGTAAACAATTTTCTTTAAACTGCCTTTATTCTGCAGAGCTGAGAAGTTTCTTCAGAATATTTTCAAAAGTCTTCTATGACTTCAACTTCTTCAAAATCCTTAATGATAAAATATTTATTTACAACAGGGTAGAAATCCCCAGTTTTATTATTTAATCAGAAGAACATAAAGGGAAGTTTGCAAAAGATCAAAGAAACAGAGATGCAGTAAGAAAAACAGTAAACTATATAAATGGGATAAACATTTTAAAATATACATTATATGCCTGCTACATTCGTGTGTATCCAATTACAACAACCAAAATCCCAACCAAACCCCTGAGAACATGCAAGTATTTTATTTAAGGAGGTCTTATGATCTGTTCAATAGAGCACAGATGACTCAATATTTTTGACTTGCTGTTTTACCCTACTTAAGAAACAAACAAATCAATAAAACCAAACCCAAGCAATCTAAATTTAATTAGGGCCCTGCTTCTCATGTCCAAGATTGATGGGGGCTTTGCCCTTCCCTGAAATAAGAGCACAATTCAAGCCATTTAACATAACCCACAAGTCTTCAGTGTGAAACCAGGTGACCTAATATGAATAGTGTCAGGCCAAGATTCACCTATTACACCTATAGTACACAGCATGATAGAGCAAGCATAACAGAATCTGCTACTTGGAAGGAACAAAAGAAGGTAAGAGTAATGGTGTTTATTTTAATTAGCTGACAGGGTATTTCTAAGATGTCTCTGGCATCTCAGTGTCAATTATCCAGGTACGTACTATTTTATCAAGTCATTGAAAGTGTATCTTTAAGGGTAATCACATAATTCAGAAGCTCCAGTTATGTAAGTTCCCTTCAAGTCACTGAAAAAAATTACCCTCTAGCACAGGGAAGTATCTTTCTCTAGCTTGGACACGTGTTCATTTTAAAACACACTATTTAGGATTCAACATCTTACTCGGGATACTCTTCCCAGAGTGCCAACAATTTATACTTAATCAATTAACAACTGCTCTGCAGCTTCTTCTACTTTCTTTCATCGCTCTGTGTGTTTGCAGGCCATCAGCTAACAGTATATATGCCGTAACACTGCTCAAAGTAGCAACTTCACACCCTACACACACTCTGATCCCATTGTCCAAACTCTCAAATCGCCAAACTCTGATTTAGCTTTTAACAATACGTTAAACAAATCTGTGCACAAAGTTTAGGCCAAGCTGACTCTCTAAAGTTATTAAAAGTGACAAATGAAGGGACTCATAATCAAGGGAGTCAGCCTTGGGAAGGATGGGAAACAAAGAACGGATGGTGAAAAGAACATCGTTATCTTATGCTATGCAGAAAGAAGCCTTCAAGCCAAGAAGCTCTGGCTGCAAGAGGAGAAAAGTTGATAGTGTTGCAGAAAAATGGTTAAAAGTAGGACAGAGGCAATTGTGCAGTGGGAGATCGCAACCTCAGACTCAAATAGGCCCCTCCAAGAGGGGCAAACCCCCGCTTGGGAGGCACACATAGCTGGTAAAAGCTTTGGCAGCGCTACCTGAGGATGTGTACCAGTTTGCATTAGAAGCGAGATACTTGTAACCAATTCTGTGCATAAATGAAAACGAATATGTAATAGACTGTGAATGCGCAAGTACTCTACTGTATATAATGCGTACCCTTGAGTAACTTGCTGTGCACATTGGGCAGAGCAATCCCCAGTGCACCCTGCGCTGTAAATAAAGAGTGACTGCTTCTCAACGCTGCGCTGGTGTTAACAGGTTTACTCCCAAGTTTGGTGACATCTCCCCCCCAGCCCACCCCCCCAAACAATGAAACCAAAACACCAACCCTACTACTAATTGTAACAGTACAAAAGCAAGTGTCCAAACCAAGCTTCATTCTTTGTTTCAGCAACAGGGACAAATCATAACAAAGGTTCAAACCTGCCTTTAAAATTAAGTATTTGACTAAACTGACTTAATCCCCTATTACTTTGCATTACAGAACTTTGTTTTAGCAAGGAGAGGCAGGAGCAAGGCATTGGTTCTCACTCAGAAGAATGATCCTTCCACCACATTTGATGTGAGAAATATTCCTTGTCTCAAAAATATTCTTCTGAGAGATCAAGGGGATGCTGTGCCTTCCCAATGGCCGAGGCATGCAGCCTTCCTCCTGGCCCTCCACTCACGTGAGCAAGCAGAAGCTGAAGGGAGAAGCTGCTTTAGCTGTTTATTTCTCTGTATTATGGCTACTTGCTATTACTCCTCTTCCTTCCGTTTCCCCCTTCTGTTTTTCTTTCGGCTAATGCAGCAATCCATCCCATAATGGATGCAAGCAATGACTACACACACAACTGTTCTCATGTGGACCTTTGTGCCGGTGCATCCAGAAAGGAAGTCATGGCAACTGATGCATTTCTGAGAGCATCAATATCGCTTCAAAGACATGTGCCCCGTAACATTTACCTCATCTTAGACTAGGCCAGATTATATAGCAACAATTCCCATTCCATTTTGCATTTCCAGGTGTTTCCAACAGAAAAGGAACCATGAAGGTGTCATTACAATATTGCCCTCTGGAAATAAATTTCACCATTGAAAAATGCTTATTTATTCAAATACTGCTCAACACACACTGTCTATTACATTTTTCACCCACAGGAGTTTTAAACCCGATTTCTAACAATTATTCCACATTTCACTTTATTAAGTAGCAGCAAAATTCTAGCTTGCTTTTTTTTTAGGACAAATTAATTTTGGATTCCCCAGAATTGTTATTTAATCTTTATTTAGATTTCCAATGATCTTTTCCAGCAAAATTCACAACCTGAGTTAATTAAAAATCACCTGCCTCCCTTAAGGCTTTCCATCAGTCTTCTGAGTATCAGAGCACTGAATACATTGGTTTTTAATGACTCTAGAGCACCTGGTATTGTTACTTGCCTGCTAGAGACCAAAGAATTCATCATGTTGCAAAGATGTCAGATCCCCTAGCATAGCAATTTATTGTGTATATTAAAAAACCCAAACCCAACAATATGCTTCTGCGATAAACCGCACCTCTTCTATGCCAGCCCAAACCCATTCATCTAAAGCAGGTGACATACTGTACGTTGTCCTCTTGCTGCTGCGCTGTATTCACTAATGTTATTTTCTCCCTTCCTCTGGTTGTCTAAATGGCTCTCAGAATTAGGATTTTCACAAGTATCAAGCTTGGAAGACTTAAACTTCTTAAAACTGAATTCTTCTTATTTTTAGCAAACTGTTTAAACAACAGCTAGCAATTTATCTCAGCAGCTTCTTCATCCAGCCTTCACTTAAAACCCCGATGTCAAAATTAAATTTCATCCATCTTTTCCTTTTGAAGCACACATAATCAAAACCGATCATCAGCATTACAATAGTTTGTCAAGGCTGCATCCCAGGCTGTCTGTAGCAGACTTTGAAGCATACACATACCTTCATTCTCCTTTACTCTGATCAGAGTACCTCCCCGCCTATTCTTTGCATTGCTGTTTTGTTTTTTTTCCTAATTATTCCAAGATGCACTATGGTGCAGGTAACAGCTGGGTTAGATGTCCGACTAGATGGGCAGGCGTTACTGGAACAAAGACACGTTTATTTGTAACTCCCTTCCCTGCTCCTGTCTATAGAAATAGTCTTAATCTTCAAAGACTGAAAGATGCTATTGTACTGAGTAACTGTAATGTGTGATTTTGTTGCTTGTCTGTTTGTTCAAAAATCCTGTTAAATCTGAACTTTGGTATATGGAACATGAATTCCCTAGCCTAATCATGGAAAAAAAATTATTGGATTTATTTAGTGTAAATTTGATGACGGCACATTTGTTATCAAAAGGAACTGCAAGAGCACTTAATTCTATACCACATAATACCTTCTTTTTTTTTTTTTTTTATGTTGTGTTCTCTCTTGTCTGTTTGGTAAGGCAAACTCTTTCACTCTTACATTTCTTTTAACAAGAAAGCTGTTAATGAAGGCTCTCATAATGATTTATTAGCTCCTTTCCTGACCAGAGGAAATGACTGTTTTAGGCAAGGAGGCACCTTCAATTTGCACAGTGGAATTATGAGACCATCAGCATTCCATCATAATTCTTGCATCCTCCAGTATTTTCTTCACACAGGCAGTTTTTTCTGAGGTATCTTCCTACCCAACTGTGTACCACAAGTTCTCAAACTCAGTATCACACACCCATCTAGGTTCCTCTATCCAGGTGGCATTGCCCAGCATTTGTCAAAAAGGCAAAAAGAATTTAAGAAAAAAAAGGAAAACAATCCCAATCCAGTCAGAGCTTGAAACAAAACCTTTACCTGCATCCTTGCAGACATCTTTGACTTCACTTAATCTAAATCCTTCTGTTGCTTCTGAGCATCTTGCTGTTCATTTCGTTTAATAAGCTAAAGTCATCCTTTAACATGAAGCCCCGCATGTCTCTAGCCAAAGCCGAAAATTCACCATTTGTTCCTGCTCAATTTCAGCTGCAGTTTCTAATCTATAACAACTCTTTATTTCTAACCTCCTGATAACATCATGACCTTTTCTTCATATTTTTTAATGGGATTTTTTTCAAAAGCTTTTGGAAATCTAAAGAAAGTAATCCTATGGAGTTAGGCAGAGCAAACAGAAAAATGGGTCAAAACTAGAAACTTTCTCTAGTACCTGGAGTTTGATACAAACTATATAAGTTAAAATACTTAAAAAACAGTATGAATAACAAACATTGATATATTAATGGAACCAGAACACAATTTGCTTTTCCTTAATAGTACATTCTTCCAGAGCACTGGTTTTGTTCTTTCTTCATTTCTAAATGTAGATGACAACATTTACCCAACTCCTTTGTAGAACATCATCACACCTACAAGTGAAAAGTGCTATATGAGATATACGTAATGGAGGAATGAATGCCTTTTAATTTATTATTTGCTGCTAGAGATAATGCTAGGCATTACAAATTTGAAAACATACTGTTATTTAAATGTAAGGCCAGATGACTCCAAATCTACTATAATTTCTCATTTTGTTAATTAATTACTAATATAACAAATAGCTAAAACCATTTTTTTCTTACATTAACAAAACAGCAGCATTCAAATACTCTTCAAAACAAAAAATATACATTAAATACTGCAGCCTGTAGAAAATCAGCTAAATTCCAAAACACATCAAAATGTTTTGCTGGAAACGATGGCAAGATTATCTTCTGAACCATGAACAACCTCATCATATGTTCTTTTATTCAAATTACTCAGACATGCCTGAGAAAATTCTATCTCCCTCAAAAAAATCAAAGATAAACTTTTCCCATGCACATTTAAGCTTCCCAAGGAGAAAATGTTGCCGTCAAAACTACTTTTAAAACTTAAACTACTGAAGCTTCATTTTGTGGCTCAGTGTAGCCCTAAATATATAATTTTGACTTATATAAACTCATATTTGTGATCCAGTCACAAACCCTTTCAATCTTTAGTAAGCAAGAATACCTATCAACATTTGAATAAAGCAGCAGGATAAAAAAGCTTTAATAGCCTTCAGGAACAGTTGAGATTACCTTCCCAAATGTAAGAATGACATGAATCGCAAACTGGGCCCCAAATTTTTCAAGTAGGTGCACCGTAAGATGAATTTTATGCCTTTGCAAAACCTTGAAGTCAGTGAAAGGTTCCAGCAGAATCCAAAAATCTTTTAGGTGAGGCTGAGTCTGACACACAAAGGCTCCTACTAAAATGTAACTGCTTAAGGTACACTGGTTTTATTAACACGTTTCCTATGATGGATTGGATTCTCCCCACCAAAACCTTTACAAGGGCTTTCAGGCTGGTAGGTATGTTTGTTGCTTTTCTTAAAATTAAGAAAACAAATTTCTTCTTAGAAAAAAGGTGTCTCAGATTATTTGATCAAAATGTGGTTTTAACACCCAGCGCAGCAACCTCTCTCTAAATGTTGAGAAGAGGACAATCACCTCTTAGACTACAGCAATACAGACATTAGGCATGTAGCTTTGGAAGCAAAATGGTTTAAGCACAACTTTGTTTTTCTACTAGTAATAAAGACCATTCAAAAATAGAAGTCACTAACTCTGGGCAACACCTAAATTTGAATCATCTCAAACTGATGATGATCACCTCAACCTTGATAAAAAATAAAATAGTAATAGCCTTGATGGAAACATTACTTCCCCAAACTGGAAATGCTTCTTTTTGTCCCTTAAATGGGCATCCATCTGCAGTGTACACTACTGAAGACTACAACTGAAACAAAAGAAAAAAGCACAAGCAAAACTCACTACTGTGCTGAAGAAAACAAGTATCTCCTAATTGTACAGCATACCAGAGATGCTTTTTGTGCTATTTCACTAATATCAATTAAATCACTTACCACATACATGTGTGCAGCACAGGGGACAAGAGTTGCCCGCAACTTCAGACAACTTACAAGCCATCTGGCAAACGTGGAATGAAATTCCAGACTTAACAAGACAAATACACCTATTGCATGTGGCAGAACGTTTCACACTACACTTCAGAAAGACTTAGTTGCATTTTCATTGGCATAGCAAAGCAGCTTCACCTCACACATTTAGCACCAATTCCTGCCACAGTTCGAAGTTGCTTAGCAGTGCCAGCAAAGCTGAATTACACCCCAGCAGCAAGCATAAACACTAGAGGATGTTCTGGAGCACTGAAGGCAGTCAAGAAAGGTCTTGCTTGTATCAGCTAGCCACTGATGCACCAGCCTGCCCTGTCTGCACTGAAATACACGTAGGCTACCAAAAAAACTGGTTTATTTAATAAAACCACTCAAATGTGTGCAATCAGAAATATCTTGCTAATAGTGTAGTAAAAGACCAGGGTGGAATTCAGAGTCCAACCCAGTAGTTAGGAACAACAAGAAAGCTTGATAGCAGTATGTGACCCTTGCTTCATAGGCAGAAAGAAAAAGATTAAGCAGTAAGAGATACTAGTTGCTGTCTAACTTGCAATTGAGTGGGGTTACCATTTATATTGGAGCTAAAGCCCAGAGAGAGGAGCAGAAAGATGGATGGGGGAAGGAAGTATTTCATAAGAGCAGGAGTTTAGAAAGTTACTTGCTTTGGTAACGCTGGTTAATGCCCTAAAAGCATTGGCATTAACAACCAAGCCTGTGGTGTTCTGGTGAAGAGGTGTAGCAATGGCATAGCAACTGAATCACGAGTTAATTATCAAGGTAAGACATGATGGAAAGAGGTTTTCCAAGCAGCATAAACCAGAACAGTTTCATTAGCTTCACATTTAATTAGATGTCCAAATGATGAAGACTGAGAAGTCTTTTTCATGCTTAAATGGAGGTTAAAATAATCAACCAACCCTTACCTAACCATGAGCTGATGGGACATTAGCACCATTACACATGAGTTACCAGTTATGATTTCAGCATAGAAACAACAGAGCAACATTAAGGCAGGGCTTATTGGCACACATTGCTTAGTGTGCTACATTGCCAAATTACAATGAAAAATCCCGAAATTCCTCTGCGAGGCATAATTCACATGACTATACCAAGTAAGTTAAATGAAAAGACAATTCAAACCAAACACAAAGATCGGGATACTACCATCCATTCTCCTTGTACCACAAACAATTTAGGACATAGTTTACATATGAGAGTCCAACAATTTTGAGTTCCTGTGGAATCTGTGAGCAATTGCCACCTGGCCCCAGAGACTATATTCTCTTCTTTTTACTGATTTAGTGTAAAACTCACTCTTGACACTTGCAATTAGGGCAGGCCCTCACACAGTGAGGCACCGATGGGAAAAATCCCCTAAATTGTTCAAAAAAAAAAAAAAAGCCAAAGCAAAAAAAATATCTTGTAGTCATTACATGACATTAACTTCCAACAAAGCTGGTGAAGGGTCTGGATCACAAACCTTATGAGGAGCAGCTAAGGGAGCTGGGGGTGGTTTAGCCTGGAGAGGAGGCGGCTCAGGTGACCTTATTGCTCTCTACAACTACCTGGAAGGCGCCTGTAGGCAGCTGGGGTCGGTCTCTTCTCCCAGATAACTAGGAACAGGATGAGAGGAAATGGCCTGAAGTTGTGCCAGGGGAGGTTTAGGTTGGATATTTGGAACAATTTCTTCACTGAAAGAGTGGTGAAACATTGAAGAAGGCTGCCCAGGGAGGTTGTGGAATCACCATTGCTGGAAGTGTTTAAAAAAATGTGTAGATAGGATGCTTAAGGACATGATTTTATGGTGGACTTGGCAGTCCTGGTTTATCAGCTGGACTTGATGATGTCAAAGGTCTTTTCCAGCTTAAATAATTCTATGACTTTATATTCCTGGAGTGCTCCTTTTCCATCCTCCTCCTTTAGATAGCACATTCACTCAAAGACACTCCAGAAAACTTCTTCCTCCTGCTACCTCTGCACAAAATTTTGTTTTTATTAATTACTCTCCCCCCCATCTTTAATGGGCACTTTAGCTGTCCTAATTCACTGGCAATTCAGTCACCCATGTCACAGAAAACCAAAGGAAGTGATCAAAACTGAATTGCTAGGCATTGCATAAGGAAACTTAATGTTCGTTTCAAATCCTAGTAAAAAGCTACTTCCTCCACTTCCCTTCACATCTTGATGACCAAACAACCAGTTAAAATGAACAACATCCTTACTGCCATCTGAATTGATACAAATAGGATACTTTATACCTTACAAATAGGATAGTTTATACCTTCAAAGGATCATTTCAGCTTTTCTGCAAATTCAGCAAACATGACTGAATTTGGTTCTAATGACATTTTCCAAAGCTTTTTCCATAAAGCAGCTTGATTTGTTTCCCTCATAAAAGTATGAGCTACTGAATCTGTGGCCAAATGTTTTGCTAAGATTTTCAAAATCAAAGGGGATATGCCTGCTGGAAATTATTCTTATACGAAAATACTCACATTCCAATAAAATGCCAAAAGCATTTCAGAAATAAGCAATCTGCTATCACTGACTTACAGAGGGCACCATCCCCTCCCTACACAGGAGCTTTCAAATGACTGGAATAAAATTCGACTCTGTATTCACAGATGTCCTGGTTTCAGCTGGGATAGAGTTAGTTTTCTTCTTAGTAGCTAGTACAGTGCTGCGTTTTGGATTTGGTGTGAGAACAAGTTTGATAATGCACTGATGTTTTCAGTTGTTGCTAGGTAATGCTTAATACTAAAGTCAAGGACTGTTCAGTTCCTTGGGCCCTGCCAGTGAGAAGGCTGGAGGGGCACGGGAAACTGGGAGGGGACACAGCCAGCACCCAAACTGGCCAAAGGGGTATTCCAGACCATCTGAACATCATGCTGAGTATATAAACTGAGGGAAGGAGAAGGAAGGGGGTACATCCAGCATTATGGTGTTTGTCTTCCTGAGTAACCGTTACACATGATGGAGCCCTCTGGAGATGGCTGAACACCTGCCTAGTGAAACAGTGAGTGAATTCCTTGTTTTGCTTTGCTTGCATGTGCGGCTTTTGCTTTACCTGTTAAATTGTTCTTATCTTAACCATCTAGTTTCACATTCCTTCCTGATCCTCCTCCCCATCCCTTTGGGTGAGGGGGAGTGAGCAAGTAGCTGCGTGATGCTTGGTTGCTGGCCAGGGTTAAACCATGACAATGGAACATCCTGAAGTCTTCCAGAGCTGATGATAAGATAAATAATAGCAATAATGAATGATGTACTGCTATTTTTTCATTACTGAGTAATTCACTTTAGAAGTCATTAGGCAATTTCAAATTCTTTAAAATGAGATGCTGGGCTGCTGCTGCTGGTTTTGTTTTTTTTTTTTTTTTAAGCCTCAGATTCCTGACTTCAGCCTGTAGTTATGCAAGACTGTAAAAGCAGATCCCTCTGGTTTCCAAGAACAGTTTTACTGAGTATACAATTAACTATGCAAGGACCAAGGGGTTCTGCAAATGACACACTGCTGTTTATTATTTCTCCTGTAAACCTGATTATTTCTCCAATAAACCTTATTAACTGAAATCCTGTACAAAATGAATAAAAACTGCAAGTAATGCTTTGCTTGTGCTCTTGATTGTGTACCATAATGTTTTGCTACATTACCTGCTGCAGAAAATTAAATTATATGCTTACTTTATGAATTTTTTCACCTGCCAATGCTGGAAAGAAGGTTGTTATATGAAAGAAGTTCACTTATATCAAAGGTTATCATTAAGCAGATTGGCGAAAGATACTGCAATCATCCTTTTACTGGCTTCCACTAGCAAAAGAAAACAGCGAAAATATATAGATATACATATAACTAAGTATTCTATGACTTAATTCAGTAATGTTTAGTCTGCTTTTTGAGCTTGTAAACAGGCAAAAAAAGTGTTTAATTTAACTGTCAAGCTATTCAATGTAAATTCAGTTACAATATCAACTTCTATTAAACCAATCCATTACATTTTGGACAGAGTTACTGTAACGCTATAGGAGATGTCGCCACAAGAAGAGATTAAGAAAGCTCTCCTAGAAAACCTCCATCAGGCCTACATTGCACACAGTAGCACATCAAACAGAGAAAGAGACAGAGGCTTTGCAAATGACTCGAGTTCTCAAAGAAAACTCTCAGACCATGATCCATAACAGTATTATCTCCTTGGACCTACCTGATCTTTGTTCTGACAAAGAAATGAAAAGCAAGATTAAAACACAAACAGGTCTATCCTTACTGAACCTAAGCTCCTCCATCTCATGTCAATCGAACTCAGCCCCTATATGCCAAGGAACACTTGGCAAGACAGCCTAAAGGTATTTTTGTTGTCACTTGGATCTCTGTTCTGTGCAGGAAATACCACTTTCCGATGCTTTTGCAAAATGGAGGTAATGAGAAGAATGTTGATTTCTGTATCTTCCTCAAAAGGACTCTGTTTAAAAATTCATTTATAATGCAAACAAAACAGGTAAATTAACAACCTTACCACTGTGTCATAACCAATATTAATTTTGTTATCAAAGAAGAATTTTATCATATTAGAAATATAAATACTTTAATTGCAAACATTTGTGTAATCTTAGAAAAAGGTGGCAGAAAACCAGAGAGTCACATGCAGCACAGAACTGCTCCATCTACTCATTATGGAAAATTACATGAATGCCAGAATGAAGACTGGACAGATGAAGCAGCATCCAAGAATTTGTAGCATTTTTACAAACCCAGTTTACTCACATCTTTCTAAACCGATAGATCTTTAAGGAATTAACATCTCCAGGATTCTGGAACATGGCATTCCATTAGTGCAAATGAACTGTTTCTCAACCACATTTCTGAACTTTTCCTTTTTAAAGCAGGTTTCAAGTGTCTAATAAACAGCTCCACCTACTGTCCCAGAATCAAGGAAAGCATTTCCCCAAAAATTTCCAGGCTGCAGAATGTACAACAGATCTCTTATAACCCCCTTCCATCCCAACCCATTTGTAACGAAGAGCTACGTCTGAAAAACCTTAATATCAAAGCAAAAAGAAGAAAAGAACCAGTCATGTAATATCCCACTCTGAAGTTCTTCAGATGTCCTTTAGGCAGCTGAAGGTCCCCATCCTAGCCAGAAAAAGCATAAGAAACCCACTGATACACAGACCCTCCTGCTCAACTACTGATACGGAGCCCTAGAAAACAAGGGATAGATGCTCTCCAGCAGGTCCTAATTTCCTGATGTCTTACAAGAATAGCTGCCTCTCACTGCCAGTGTCTGTGTCTCAAGGAGAAAAACACATCTGACTGAAAAAAACCCTGGAGTGCTACATAGGCCAAATCAAAGCTTGCTATAGTCTCTTGTGGATTTCTTCCAAATTTTGAGCATGCAGGCCTCTTCAGTACAAGAGGGAGTGTGTCCAGAAACAGGAAGAAACAGTCAGCTTGAGCTTGGATTTTCTGCCTGACATGAGGAGCAGTGCAAAATTCACTTGGTCAGTTCCTACAGTCTCACAGCAGCTCAGCTGTTTTGATGCATTGGTCAGACTTTTACTCAGCTTTTTTGAGTGGAACTCTCCTCAAACAAATCAGTTATAGATGGAGAACGAGGGAAGACTGTACAGACCCTTTCCTTTCAAGCATGAGAAAAATCTTCAAATGCTATAGCGATGTGATACTCAAAACCACAACTTGCAATCTTTGAGACCATGCCCCAAACCATGGTTTGTAACTCACAAGATTCTTCAAAGGATCACTAAGTGGGGAAAAATAAGTTTAACTTAATTGTTTTAAAACCTGAGATACTACTTATATACTCTATATGACAGTCAGATTTCTTATGGTCCAAATTAAAACAATCACAGGCCACTCATAACTCCTACTCTAGTCAGCAGTCTTCAAAGCACCTTTGAAAAAACAGAGCTAATAACCAGCTTGTGAAAAAAGCAGAGCACAACTTGTCTGGCCAGCTATTTGGGAAACATCATGAGACTGCTCTGCTGCAGTATCCCTGAAGCACTCATCACAAACTATCACCCAAGGGTGGGATGATACCACTAGATTTGTAATGACAACCAGCTGTTTGAAATTATTATTACTTAAAAAAAATACCCTTCACACAGAAAAGAAAAATATTCGGGAAGTTTCTGTGGATTTTTTGTTTGGGTTTTTTTTTGAGTTTGGGTGTTGTTGTTGTTTTTGTTAATAATGCAAGACTAAGATGATTCAAATAAATTACACTGAAGTTAACTTTGCTGAGAGTAACTTTTGCTCACATGACAGCCAACTGGCATGAGGAGTCGTATTAACTCATCATAATAAACCTACTAAAGGGAAGAGTTGTGCTGGACAATTGAGAATAACTCAGCTTAATTTGCTTTCATCAGGCAACACTGAAGTAATGATGTTACAGAAGAGAGCTGTGCAGAGCGGCAGCCACAGTACCAGCACACTGCTTCGCTTTCAATCAGTCCTAACAGTCCTGCCACCTTCCACCGTGCCTCAGGTTGGATCATGAGTCACACTGCTTCGCCTGATGTTCACCACTTCTATAAACGTCATCTGCCAAATCTGAAGCCATCGAATGCAAGGCTTACAGCCCACAACACAAACCTGCAACGAATATGCCAAGATCCCTATCCCAGCAATCTTTCTGTCTCTCTCTGACTAGAGCCTGCTTTAGCTCCTAAATTTAGGCTCTGTCACTGTATCAAGTAGATGGCACTATGAGCTTTGGCTGAGTAACAGTGGGGTGCACACTCTGTAAGAGCATACTCCCAAATAGCAGCACAGCTCAGAAGGATGCATAAACTAAAAGAACACAACCTAACTTACAAAAAAAGCAGCAACACCTTCTTACCCTTTGCAAGGGAAACCAGCCAGATGGGTAAGTGCAGTTACTGGCAGTACACTTGCTGCCAAAACTTTCAGAACCAGAAGCTCCAAGTTTAAGACTTTCATTTTTCATAATTACAGATCTATTCAATAAATATGAAAACTTGTTCTATGGGGAGGCATTTATAATAAGTACCTGGTGTTAGACCTTTGCCCTTAATAATTAGTATAGCATGTGGGAATGTGTCCATTCCAAGGAAGTTATGACTTTTCCCATTTCCCAGGAGTGAAAATATGGCTGGCTGAAGCCTGGCTTCACCTCAGGTGCCCACAAGGACTGCTCTGCCTTAAGCTATACTTTCTCATGGCAGCACTCCCCTTGCCTGCTATTATCTAGCCTCTCTCAAGCACACTATGACACACAAGAACTGAGCATGTTGATCCGTGGAGCCCGCACACCTTGCTTTGTATTCATCAACACTACACTGAGGAGTTCAAGCTGACTTTAACAGGGTAGACAGTACCATCAGTGCAAGCAGGGCAGGAGAGACCCCTGCCCCACACCCACAAAGTAATACCAATAAATGCTTTGTGTGTTGACACTAAATTCCATGCAATTTCTGCTGCTTTGCCAACAAGGATACCTGAATTAGCTGTAACATCCCGCACTACCTGAGCGGATGTAACTGCAGTGAAAACGCAGTTTTCCTGCTCCATCTTGTTTTGATTTCCACATCCAATAAGACCACAAAAATTAAATCTACAGCTATTCATTCACACATGCCACTAAGTATTGGTGTTACTGACCACTGCAACACAAAAGCTCAGCAAACTCAGCAGCAAAACCCAATCAATTTAACAACTCAGCTCTAGGGAAGCTGAGCAGGATTCGGACATTTGCTATTTGGACTGAGACTTTTACAGAGATCTCCAAGTCACTGCACGTATGACCAAGTTTCCCTAAAGTGGGCCAGGAATCTATAAAGCACCATCTCTGCTGCAGCAGAATAAACAAATGGACTGTCCTCTTTTAGAAAAGCACAGCCAGAAAACACACAAGACCCATAAAGCATGCTGTATCTGTGTCCAGCAAGAAAGTTCACACAACCTGTCTCTTACAGTCCTTTGAACCTTGTGATAAATACATCCCCAGGCAAAGCTTTAGCATCGCTGTAGTAAAAGTATCCACTGCAATTAAACCCAGCGTTAGTAATCTTATGCTCTGCATGTATCTCAGTTTGAATATATTGGGTTAATCCTCATTTTGTTCTTTCTTATAAACTAGGTAAATCTTGTCATTTCTTTAGATGGATAGTGTGAAATACTGTGAAATCCTGGCAAACTCTGTGTCTTAGTGAAACATACAGCCTGACTCACACAATATACTAAAACAAAATTTAATGTATCATTTCCTCTATTTTCTGTAATGTTCTCTTTTATATATATACAGACTTTTATTCTCATATATTGTAAGGATTCACTGTAATTTTAACATTCTTATAAAAAATGTACAAATATATCATAAGGAAAAAAACACAGGAGAAGAAAAAATACATACACAGCACCAAGAACAATGTGCGTAAAATAACTGGGTTTGCTATTGGCATCTTTGTTTATGAAAAGAAACAATGAAAGCTCTGTTGTACTGAAAAAAGTAGCGGTAGCTGTTCAGATGACAAGTCTTAAGGGCTCCACATCTTAGCACCTAAAACCCCTGAGTTTATTACATTCCAGAGGCGAAAAAAAAGTTTATAGCAGAAATCAGGCATGCCTTTGTAGTCTTTTCAAAACAAAAACAAACAACAAAAAAAAAACCACCCCAAGAACAAAAACACCTGCACATGGGAAGACCAGTATGGGTGCATCTAACATGGATCCTAAGAAGGGCTAGAGTACAGGCTAACCACATGTCCAGATTAGGTCCATTAGAGTATGAAAGTGAGTTTCTCTACGTTTTCTCAATACAAGAATCACTCCTGATTCAGAGAACACACAACTCCTCTCTCCCTCAGTTCCTTACATACGCAATGGGGATATTTTAGAACACGTTAAGGAAATTAAATGCACTTAAACCAATATACACGCACAATGGGGATTTGGGCCATTAGAAATTATTTTTTTTTTTTTTTTTTACAAAAAATTGCAAATACTTTAAATAACAGAACAATTCTGAACTTCCAAAAAAGTCTGTATTGCGATACAGTGGATATACTTGGCCGGTATGCACTGCTGTAAGCTTATGTAAAGTGCCAGTTGGCAACAAACCATCATTAGTTCTTGGCCTGGACTAGCTAGATAGACTAACTGCCTAGAAAGGTCACTCCGCAGATAACTAAAAGTCTTCATGCCTAATGATCACTGGTATTTTGAAGTTATATCATGATACAACCATGATTTACAACTTACCAATGTGTTTCAGAATACAGTGAAATACTGCTTGTATTTCACAGGTTAAAGAAAAGTCCATGCACGATTCTGTTTCTCGCAGTGGGTGGATGAGAAAACATTATCATTCCTTTGGATACCTTAAAACATCATCTGGCTAATTTTCAGTACCAAGAAAGTGTTGTGGTTTAACCCCACGCAGAAATGTAAGTACCACACAGCCACGCTTGCTCACTCTGTAGGGAGGGGGAAGAGAATCAGAAAGGAATGTAAAACTCAAAGGCTGATAAAAGAACAATTTAATAATTAAAATAAAATGGGAGGAAAAAAACCCCAAACCAGACAATAACAGTAATAACAATTATAGTGAGAAGGAGGGAGAAGGGAAGAGGAATAAAATCCAAATGGGAGGAAAAAACGAAGCGATGCACAGTACAGTAACTCACCCCCCACCGACTGATGCTCAGCCAGTCCCAGAGCAAGACTGGCAGCTCCCAGCTGACCCTCCCGGTTTATATACTAATGATGTTCTGTGGTCTGGAATACCCCTTTGGCTAGTTCAGGTCACCTGTCCTGGCGGTGTCCCCTCCCAATTTCCCGTGCCCCTCCAGCCTTCTTGCTGGCGGAGCCTGAGAAGCTGAAAAGTCCTTGACTTAGCATAAACATTACCTAGCAACAACTGAAAAACAACAGCATGTTATCAACATTATTCTCACACCAAATCCAAACCCCAGCACTGTGCTAGCTACTAAGAAGAAAACTAACTTTATCCCAGCAGAAACCAGGACGCAAGACATTTTACTACCTGGGGCCTCGGCTGCAATTACTTGCAACCTTGGTTGCTGCAGATGCATTAAGAACAAAAAGATGAAGTGAAACAAAAGAGGCTAAATGAAATGCTTCCTTAAGTGTTCTTATCTCTTTGTATTTCATTAAACTAAACTCTAAGCTTTTGTGGCTGACAGACAGGAAGATACTTAGTATAAAACGTATGTAGTTACAGTCAAAATTCGGTACTTTTTTCCCCCCCAAGTAATATATATGGCCATACAGTATCTGGGCCCCTTGTATTCACTCATATTTTTCTTATTTTTTTAATTAAAAGATTTTATTAAAGATTTAATTAAAAGATTTTACTCAAAATTCCAAACACTGAATTTCAAACAACTTTTTAATACTGATTCTCTCTGTTATCTTCAGCGTCCTACCTCCTGTCTTTTGTCCTACTAAAAACAGATGACTAAGAAGTCCTTTGAGCAACAAAGATCAAGGCAGCTGAAATAACTGTCTCTGTGCTTCACGTTACACACTGGAACAGAGAAATTTCTACTTTTTGAGGATGTGTGTGTCAGGTGGCCAGTCACCCTAGGTTGTACATGAATAGTTATGGCAAATTGGGCAGGGAAGGGTCTACATGAGTTCATTTAGTTCATAGCTCCACCTAAAGCAGAATCACTTACATCTATATAGCTCTTAGTGAGTATTTCCTTATTCTTTAACACTTTTAGAAGCAGAGGATCCTGCAGACTTTGTGGATAAGCATGACAAGGTCTCATTACCTTTAGTGTTTAAGGGTGGTTCCCAGTGTGTACTCTCAATTTAAACCAACTAATTCATATTGTATCACCAACCATTTAGCACCTCTCTTATTGAAGAATCCTTTTATTTATTTGGTCTATGCAGTATGTGTCAGCGTGTAGGACCTTGAAAGTATAACATCTACAAAGTATTTCAGGCTCATTCTTTGGTGCATAGTATATTTATTTCACCTAAGTAAGGTTTGTCTGTGTCACAGAGCTGCTGTTCAGCTGCAGGAGTTGTAAACCTACTGAAGGACAGCTGCCACATCTTTCACAAACAGGGAGAATGCAAGAGGATGCTGGAAGACGACATGTGCTCATGCTTGCTAATTCAATACTTTGCCTTCCTTCTTTTGATGTGACAGGAATCATTCACCCTTTTCTGAGGAGCTCATGCAACTGCCTTTCACACCTTATTGTTAGCCAAGACTTGCTTTGTATTTAAGAAACTGTAAAACAGTAGCTTGCATGACACATCTTAAGAGATTCAGTGAATTAAGTTTGACTGGGGAACCATCTGCTCTCTCCAAGTGCTACAATCAGGTCCACAACATGCAAACTTTACCCCATGCAACCCTCTTTCTCTCCAACCCCATGTGAAGTCCACAATGGAAAGGGAAATACACAATAGTTTGAGTCTACTTATTGTCCATCCAAAGGCTAGTAGTACATTACAAACATTTTAATGAGGTTGAAATTAGGACAGTTTAACCTCTGACTCAAGTATACATTATACGCACATCCACCAGCTTAACAACTAGGCTAATCCTCACCAAGGAAGACAGGCACAAACAAGAGAAGGCCTACAAAAAATTTACATCATACTTTTTTTCAAAATGAAGAACTACATAAAATATTTTGAAATCCAACAAATCTTTCTAACTAAAATTCATTACTTCAGCTATTCTACTACACCAACCATGAAATTAGCCTTCATCCTGGTTTTAGGTACTCTAAGGATATTGCTTTCTATTTTGTACTATGAACCTCACTGACTGACTCATTTGATCTTTTGAGCACAGAACAGAAACATTCCCTGAGCAGATCTTACAAACAGGGTTATTCTGAAGCAATTTCATCCAAGCTGAAAGCACAAGACACAGATGTGTAAGAGAAGAGGTCACAGAATGCTCTTCTGAAGGCACATGCAAAAGCCTTCCTCTAAATAGAAAGCAGTTAGGGTTAATGAAATGGGTAAGACCACCCACAAGGCACTGAAGTATGCTGCAGAAAAAATTGCCATGTGAAAATGGGTAACAATGAAACACTACAATGTAAATTCAGTTATGTGGTATCCACCTTGCAGTGATGGAGTCCTCACAGATTGAACTACCTTCAGTCTTGAATAGTCAGAAATAATAGCTCAAGATCTCTCTAAAGCCTTGAGCTCCTACTCGTTCAAGTTGATAAGATACTACAGTCTTTCCTGAAAGATCTGAACTAATTAAAACCAGCAATGAAGATGCATCCACATCATGTTACTATATTCATGCAAGACCTCAAAATTTCTTTAGGGGAGGGATCATCTTCTGGTCTCTCCTGACCAGGGATTTATGAGTAAATGAATAAACAAAGGCATAATTTTCACCTAAGGTGTTTAGAACATAGCCTATTCTGAAAGTAGCGGCACAGTTACAGTACCTCACAAATTATAATTTAAAACAAAAACAAAGAGCCTTGCAATATTAGGATGTACATGGACTGAAGCGACATGTTTCTACTCCCACAGTTCTGGCAAAAAATTAATTGAAATTCCTTATTAAAAAAATTAAAATACAGAATGGTATAACATCAGAAATAGAGGAGATCTACGAATAGGAAGTTGCAATCTATTTACACTTTGTTTTGTAAGACATTACCTCAGCTGACTGACTTCAGGCTACTCTTATTTCATGTGCACCAAAACTTCCCAAGAGAGATTCTTATTTTCATCCTAGTCTGACATTGCAACAAAAAGCACAGCTTTGGCAGGATTTCTTGTATCACACCAGCATGAAATCAGACTTTTAACGTTTGGGTGGATGAAGAAAGCCTGTCTGATTCTCTGGAATTCAGGCTTTGACATCTTCTCTCTTGCCTCCAGAGCTTGAGTAAAACTTGCTTGAATAGTCTTAATGCTGCCTTAATTTTTATTATACAGCAAATTACATAACCTAAATAAATAAAAAAAGTATCTTTTTGCTTTTGATAGAGGTAAAACATCCAAAAATAAAGTGGCAAGATAAAATGCTTCTCCTTCAGGTCTTAGGTACCTACATCTGTAATTACTTACGACAGCTTCAGTTAACTCAATTTCAATGAAGAAGGTCAAATCATAAAGGCCTAATTAATTTTACAAATACTCAGCGGGATAAACTAAAATTTCTCTAAGGGGTTCAAGAACCTGAAAGGATTAATTAAGAACAAGACTAAGACGTGGTAGCTTAAATTTATGTAAATTTTGCACGCAATTCCAATCTAATCCAGACTGGCTGGAACCCACTTCAGGTATTTCATTGAGTTCTAGTTACAAAGTAAACCAAGGGTGCTGAAAGATTACAAAGCAATTATTATTTTCCCCACCTAATTTATCTGCTTCTCCGTGCCTCCTTCCGAGTCAACGGAAACTAAATGTTTCAGGGTTATACTAGAAAGCCACAGATTCATTTAACTTTTATTCTGAAAAATAATCTGGCTGATTTAAAGACCCTTTTTTTCTGCTTTCACCCAAAACTGATTAAAGAAAAAACCCGTATCTGTAGCATACATTGGCATTGTATGTTCAAAAGCACACACCAGTACATATAAAATTCTAGCTATACTGAACAGAGAAAAGCTTTGGGGAAACACAAATCTTATCAGAAATCTAAAGTGATAAAAACCTCAAGGCAAGTTACAGAAGTGCTCAGATTTATATTTTACTTCAGAATAGCATGGTTCATGATGTTCAACATTTCAGGCCAGCTACATCCAAGTGTGTCTTTTGATATCATCTGCCAGTGAATAAAGTGGCATAAAACCACAAGATCCAGTCATCAGTCACCTGTTACACAGTGAGAGTGAATAGGATTACACAATATATGTAGTTTTACTTTGTACGTAGAGCACACGATACTCTGTGGACCCCAACTCTTCTGCCAGAGGCAGACAGAACAATAATTATAGTTAACTGCATTTTTTGTCCACTGGATGCATTTCTACATACATCATGTTCCATCCCAACAAAAGAAAACCTGATTTTACCATCTCTTAGACATTGGGTAAAATATTACTTTAATAACAGAAATTAGAACCTATTGTGGAGATTTTGTTGGGGTTTTTTTGTTTGTTTGTTTGTTTTGGTGGTGGTTTTTGTTTTGTTTTTTGCTTTAGAACAACCCTATATTACTTTTCATATCCAAAAACTATGTAACTCAGCGCAAAGATATATATGTCTACACTCCACACCACCACAGATAATAAGTGTATGTATGTTAAATAATCATAGTGTCAGTAAAAAAAAAAAACCAGCATGCCATCATTTGATAAACACGCACAGTTTTCATCGTTTTTAAAGCAGTGTAAGCTCTAGCAAATCACTCGCAAGTGCAGATTACTCATAAAATCCACATATACCAGTACACAAATTTACTTTTGAAATTATACATTGCTTTTGCAACTCAAACTTGCAGTTGTTTGCTGAATGACCTCACACCACTTAAGGTGACAAATGTAGTCACACCATTATGAAACAAACATACTCAAATACTCTATGAACTCTGGACATGAACATACTCCATGAATTCTGAACACACGGATGTTCTTGTCATACAAGACTAAACAAATTATCTCAAATTCTATGACATAAAACGCTCTGGTGAGCTTCAAACTTCTTTAATTTCAAATTGCTCCAACAAAAAGCAAGCTTCATTTTATTGCCAACAACCACTTTGTTGATAGTCTCCCCACCACCACCACCATGACAGAATAATACATTTTCAAGAAATTCTGGTTTACTTTTAACATATAGAAATAAGCTTTAGGGCTTTCATTAATCATCTCCCAGACACAGCTCCACAGCGTTCTTTCATTAAATATCTCACAAGTATACATCAAGCATCATTTTTTTTCTGAAAAAAATGTATTTTGTTAAAGGTATTCTCTTTTAATAAAAATATGTTCTAACCCTTGTTCTCTGGCTATTTGGGGCTGAAACACAAACAGAGCTTGTCACTTCCATGCAAATCAGTAAAGAATCAACAGCATCTGGGCAAAGAATATAAATCTCTTGCAGAAAGAAACCCCTAGCTATTGCTTATTTGAAGGACCATTAAAATGATTATATTTATATAATCAGTCAGTGAATCAAAAAAATATCTTATGCTACATTTATGAAGACATGGAGTGTCTTTCCATACTGTATTTCCACATAGAAGCGTGGAAATGTATCTGACTTAACAGCAAAATGTAAGGCTTTCCTGACAACCCCCTTAAATTCACATACTAGAATGCTGCTTAGAGAAGCAGAAGTGCATTTAATCATCTTTAATGATGGCATGCATTTTTTTCTCCAGTATCAAGTAGGACAGCAATCAGTTTAGAGACCCAAAACAGACAAAAGTTAGAGAAGGGGCCCAACCGGAGTAGTGCTCAAAGTGGTACCTACAACAGTGTCAAGCCTGAGATGCCTCAGTGCAGGATATTTAACCCTCCTCCCACAGGGTGTCTAGGCTAGCTTTTCTAATGGCTGTTACTTCCAGATGTGCAACCTCAGAGACCTCTTGCAGCTTATCTTTTTTCACTGTTAAACAGGTCACCCAGTCATCTTCAGAAAGTCCTTCCTGAATATATTTGGGCTTCATTCACATCACCTTTCTTATCCTTAGTCTCCATGAAATAGGGATGGAAGTACTTTCCTACCTCACCTTAGCCATTAAGGGAATAAACATTAAAAGGTTGCTTGGGTCCTCCCAAGGCTACAGTGACACAGACTGTGTTTTTCATAAGCGAGGCAGGAGACACTCCACTCACATACATCTCACTGAGATTAAGAACTACATCAGAGGCAAGACAGAACCTAAAATGACTTTAAAGGCAAACACAAACTGATAGAATCAATCCTAAAATAGAAAACCTAATTAAGCTATTCTGGGACAAAAGTAAGGTTGCAAAATTCCCTAATATCTAAATAGTAAAGACAGTGAAATTTTGAATTTCCTGAGGTTTTTTTTGTGTGTGTGTTTGTAGTTCATATGCTTTTTGCTCCACCACATTCTATTAACACGGAAAAGGTGATTCTGCATTGACATGTTTAGTAGTAGAGCTCTGGGCAGTCAAAATAAAGTACTGTTGCTGTGTTTTGCTTTATCACTGACCACTTCAGGGTTTTGATTCCTTTGAACACATTATGTATGTGCACATAAACTGGAAGCAATGCTTAACAGTTTGACACAGAACACCATTCACTGGCAACCACATTATCAAGCAGCTTTGATTTTTCATCAAAATCTTTCATCCCTTGCATCATGAATAACTGAACTTTTCAACATGCAGTATTAACCTGCTTACCTTTACTAACCAATGTAGTAGAAAAAAAGATCAGAGTCAGCATACTGATTACTACTTTATATACTTGGTACCCTTATACTCCACAGGAACTATGAAGCATTATCATTGTCATTAGTCCATTTAAATATTACTGAAAGTGTGCTGAACTTCATGCAAGTGTTATCTTAGTAAGGCAAACATGATAACTCGAGTTTGGGATGTCGCATGTCGAGTCCTCCTTTGTAGGGCAGGAATGGGAGTCTCCATTACGTTCAATAATATATGCGCACATATTTTAGGTTATGATTAGACCTCAGCCTTTTTGTTGTGTTTAGACAGCATAGTCTGCAATGAAAACTTAGTCCTATGTTGCCATTCTTTTAATAACTGTGGAAACAGAGCTGTCTGGGAAGATGTAACACTTACATACAGGTAATGTAAGTATCAAAGATACATGAGTGACGTCATATGGACTCTTCCATATGACTAGGTCCAAATTTCTATGTGTGATTAATCTTAGATTGTTTTCCTATGTTTATGTAACATCTGCTCAGCCTGGGAGAGCTCCCTTTGAATAGTCCCAAAATATCTACCAACAGTGCCGACCACTCTGGAAAGGGGAAAACAACAGACAAGATAACGTACAGGTCCTAGATAATATAAGAATTAATTCTGCTGTAAAAAAAGCAGCCAGAACACTTCTAGGACTCCAGTTTAATTTCTCCCTTTGCCACTAACAAATCTTTCACTTCCTTCAACAGAAAATATCCAAAATAATTATTGAGAAGTTATTAACATCCTGAACTCACCGAAAAAAGCTATGGAAATATAATTATGTATATTCAACAGTGCTGGCCTGTTAAGCAAAATTAAAAAATACATATTATGTACTTAACTATAACTCCATTCTTCCAGGTAATCAAAAAAACCCATGAAAAACACACATCTAAAATATTTACCTGAGAGAATTAGAATCTTTAACCACAGAAAATGTTGCACATTCTTTACATTTGTTTAGTTATCCCATTGCTCCTCTCCACTACAGTTAAGCATCATAACCTTTGTCATTTGGAGAGCAAGTCAAAACACCACAGTTTTAAAATTGACATTTAATCCGTTTTTTTAATACATTAATTATTGATTTTCTGATACACAAAGCTGTGCTACACTCCAATCTGTCCAGAAAGGCCTGTTTGAAACTGCCTACTAGCCCATACAATATTCATACTTGTTATTAAATAATGTACATTCTGTTGGCTTTTAAAACTTGCTCAATATGGGGAGTCTAGTATATATATTTTTTTTTTATTAGACTGTGATACATCCTCAACTACTGTTTCTGCCTTGTTTTCTCAGCCCTAAGCATACAACTACAGGCTGTAGTTCAACCTTCAAACCAAAGCTGAACTCCATTCTTGCCTTCAAGTACTTATCAGGAATACTCATAAGAAAAGGAAGAGCAATTGTCATAGTGATAGATGAGAACTCCCCAAACTGGTCCCAGGCAGGGAAGGCAAGGAAGCAGGCGCAGAGCAGCTGGGCAATGCCCAAGGCTGAGCAGGTTCTGGGACAGACAGAAAAAGGAGAAAGTGGTGCAACTACTGGCCAAGAGTTTCTGCTTATGGCATGCAGAGATACTCTGTGCTCCCCAGCACATCAGCCACTGCTCAGCAACTGTCCTGAAGCCTTGGCCTGTCGGAGTGATGGATCACTAGGCTGTAAAAGCAGCTTAAGTAGTCTTTGTGTTTTGGCTGTTTCAGCTGACTAGATCTAAGGGGGTGGGGATGGTGGTTGTGTGTTAGACACGAGCTGGTTTGCCTCAGCAAGTGCCATGCCCACAGTCTCTCCTGTAAAAAAAGGGGAGTACACAAACTGGGTTGGGGGCTGACAGCTTAAATTCTGCCTAAATCCCAAACAAGAGGCTCAGCGAGCAATGAGGCAGTCTAAGCAAGCAGCCCCACCAGAGTTACTGCTGTGGCAGCCCAAGCAAAAGCCCTGTACTCATAGCCAAGCTCCTTGGCCAATGCTGCAGCAGCTGCTGGGCTCGGACCCCTTTCTCAGGTCGGAGGTGACACTCTGCTGGACTCTGGACCAAACACACAGCGCTCTGCTCCTTACCAAGGTCTGCCAGCAAACCATCCCCACGGCATGTTGGGCATTACTGCTACCCAGATAGCCAAGACTGTAACAAGAAGCAGAACCAAGACCTGACCAAGCATCCATAGCCTCATACCCAGAAACAGAAAAGATAGAGTAAGCCCTCATCCCCATTCTGATGCAGACTTTTACTAAGGCAGCATAGCAAGTATTACCTACTAACTAGCCAACAGCAATGAGATCTCACCAAATGAGACACGGCCTTCAAATGTAGACCACTCAATACTGTTGCTTGACGAAGATATCTGGTGGGCTAACACAGTCTGATACTGGTTTTCCTGAGAATTTTCAGCACCCAGCATGTTTTCCACAGCTTATAACATGCGTTATCTCTGGCCCTTTTACAACTAGGGATATGTATGTACCAGGCACTACACAAATACACAGTAAGAAATGTTAACTGTGCCAGTAACTGGTCCTGCCTGCTCTGCCTAGTTAGGCAGAGCACTCAAAAAGAAGGAGGAGAATTAACTTGCCAAGAATTACACAACTACTTGGTCACGATGTTCTCCCAGCTCTCCCAAGACCAGAGCTGCCTTGTTTCTGGGTCACACTGTCCCCTTCTCACAGAGATTATCTTCCCCAAGGAAGGCACATTGTGAATTAACTCGGTGCACAGAACACAAGCCCTATGAACACTTTAAAGTCTAGCAGTACTAGGTGAGCAATTGGGATCCTCTGGCCCCGAAAAATTTTATCCCTAGTAAAAAAAGTTTATTTCAACTTCTGCCTGTGCCCTTATCTCTAAATTTAATGAGGAAGCAGCTCCTTCTCTGCTGTTTTCCAAGTCTCTTTGATCTCATGATTATGTATGTGCCAGTTGCTAGCCATTATATAGTCTGAATAATGTATATTGATACTAGATAGCTCCAAGTACAGTATGTACTCAGAAATAAAGAACTGCTACTCTTTCTGTAACAGGAATCTTAGAAGCAGTTCAAAAAGCTTGGGAAGGAGAAGGGCACATAAAGCCTGGCCCATGGTGATTCCATGCTTGCTCCATGCCTGCACAGCCCTAAACCACATGGGGATGCAGCACAGGCAACAAGCAAACAAGAAATAAGACAAAAAAGTGAACACTGCTGCCCTGGAGCCCATCTCCTTTTGCATCATTTGCAGTTTGGAGGTACCCCCCAAACATGAGATATATTCTTATCATTGTGATACCTCTCTGAAATATTATGATAGCTGAAAAATAAACCAGAAAAGTAGAAAGGATGGTGGCATTTGGTTGTTTGGTTTAAGCTTTCCCCATTATCTGTTTTGGACTCTATTCTGCAAATAGCCCAGGACCCAGCTTAAGTACTTGCACTAACTGTAGGAAAAGGCAGGAAGCCACAAGAAATCAGTAAGGTCATGCCACTCTCACAGCAGTTTATACTTTTCTAAGCCTAAGAATGAAATACCTACAGCTTCACAAGCTACATACACAGCCTTACAGAAATCACTCCAGGGAAAAAAAAAATAAAATTGCATTTGTATTTAAAATACTGAAGTGGCTGGGTATCAACTATGCCTTGATCAATCATGGTGCTTAATTCTTCAACGCCAGTGACCACAAGCACCTTGTAGATATCTACACTTGGGCTACCACATTGTCATTGCTATAGCAAAACAAGCCTTACGTGGCCACCAGCTGCAGTGTCCTAACTAGCACCACGCCTGCAACAAGTCCAAACTGGAATAATTATTTACATAATATATGCATATATATACAAATCCATGCATGCAAGCAACCTAAAGATCACCAAATTAGAAGTACACTGCTCTCAATTTTAAGGAGCTGCTGTGGACGGTTCAGACTAAGGCAACGTTAATGGGGCTTACCAAACACAGACCTCATTCTCTTGGTCTTCTTCTCTGCAGCTCACAGGGAAGGATGCTGAGGGAGGATGGAGGGCCCGGCCATTCACAGGCCTGAACTACCCTCCCACCCACCCACGCAGATTACCACTGCACTTCAGTGCAAGACATTTTCAACCTTAACGAACAAAACCATATCCTCTCTGTCTGTCTTTACCTTTGCACCCATAACAAAAGCAAAATGTCCTGATGTCTCTTCTAGGAAATTCTGCCCATTTTGGCTTTACCATATTCATTTACTAGCTCACCTTCTCCTTTGTATCACATGCTTCTGAAGAGATGACTTGCCAAATATACTGGTTTGAATAAAAGCTAGTCAATATTTCTTACTACTTTTCCATATGTCCTGGTATATAGATATATTCAGTGAGAGTTATCTACCCTACATTTATTTCAGAATTTAATGTCATTAGTTTTTCTTTATATTGAGCTGATTGTACTCCCACCCTCACTGATTTAGTCCTATGCGCTTTAAGGGAAAGCTACTATACAACAGAGTGATAAATTCCCCTTTATTAGCATTGCAACTATTGATCTCAGAATTAAGTTAAATCCCCAATAAAACTATACTTTCTAGTAACATCAAAAATCAGATTCTTCTTACTATCAACATCAATACAAATACTTTGTACAGTTCCATGTGGCTTTGACCCAGACAATGCTTAATTACCCAGACTTATAAAAAATCTGAAAAGGAAAATGTCTACTTATTTTAAGAGAAAGAAAAAAGTGTAAAAAAAGAAAAAAAGATTTGCAACTAAACCAGGCTCTAAAAGGAAGCAATTTTGGAATTCTTTCAGCTTTAATAATCTTTACACCACTATGTTCCTTTTTATGTTTCATAGCTCACAAATAAGTTCATAACACAGAACAAATTGAAATTTTAGATAATAATTTTCAAAATACCCATTATCCTACTAATACTGTACAGTTAGATTAAAATACTGTACAGGATTAAAATACTGTATATGATAATATAAAGGCAAAAATGCTTTGAGGCAAAAATCCAAAGGAAAATTAGCTTTTATTTCTTGGTATATAAGCACCAAGCATTACATCACAAACTCTTACATTCTAAGCTTGGCTGTATCACTTGCTTTTAGATCCATAATGTGTCAGGTCTCTAAAGGACGCTTATTTGTGCTGCTTTCATCAGGAATGCTACAAATTCAGATAAACTAGAAATCTAAGATTCAGGATATGCACAATTCCATAAACAAGTAGAGCTATTCAGGACCTTGAAAAGAAAGCAGTACATAAAAATAGATCTCAAACACAGACAGGCAAAACAGGCTGCTTTGAACATGTGCTATAACTTCTCTGTACACACCATACAAGTTTAAAGCGGTTGAAAAATATTTTGGCCTGTTTCAACCAGTTACTGAAAGAATTTATTATTAATACTCCTGAAGACCAAAGGACGGCATCATTATTGTAACAACACATCCCTCAGCTGCATATTTTGTACTCCATTCCACACCGTGGAAAACACAGTAACTTGAAAATGGATGTTTCAGAATGATTATGCAGAGAAAGGACAACCTGCCAGCATGGGCAGTTCACACATGCTCAGACACCAGAGGTAGTGACCCACACTGTGGAAAACTCCCGTGTGACAGCTGACAAGTCACTTCTTGGCTTCTAGGCCCCACCTGTACCCCCAATTTTACCTGGCTGCTATCTCATAATCTCAGGGATGCATAAAAAGTTACACAGACTAAAGATCTGAGTACCTATATGCCACTGTAATTATGGATTAAGTAAATGCTAAAGTGAAAAAGATACATAAAAAAATCCTACTGTTTATCAGAGACTATAAAGCCTTAACAGAAAACGGCAGACAGGGGCACAGCTGCTAAAACAGAGAGGAGCTAAATTCTGCACAAACAGCATGCAGCCAGCTCTTGGCACTCAAAAAAAAGCATCCCGGCATTACCAGAGTGGGGTTATATATATTGATTCAAACTGTTTTGCTTACACCCATAGCAGTCTCCAGCAAAACACCTATCATCTTCAGCAAGAGGAGGAAAATGTTTCTGACCTTCGCAAAAAGCAAGCCTGCTGAAAACACAGAAAAAACACTCTTATCTCCTGAGGCTATCAAGTGTTAAAATGTCAGTTGTAAGAAGTCATTTAAGACAAAAGTGGTTGCATAATGGCATTATGTAGGGATCCTGATATGATTAACTATTAATTAAACCATACAGATGAGTAGCATTGTGCTTGCAAGCAAGCTAGCTTTTCCCAAATTATAATTAACTAAAATATTGAATAAACACTGCAGAAACAAAATTATCTATGTTTGCTGCTGCTGCGTTTTCTTAGTCATAAAGGTGATACTTCAAAATTGCATCATATTAATTAGGAGTATGAAGGAGTACTAATTAGAAGAAATCACCTCTTGCAAAGGCAACCTTATTGGCTTGCAGTAAAGTTACAAACTATACTGGATCCAGTTAAGACACAAACATCTGAAAACTTGGTAGACACAGAACTTTATTTTCTAAACCCGAGTTAAAGGACTACACAGACATCATCCAGGTCTTCAACCTTTTTCATAGTGGAATACACAGAGCTCTAATTCACAGCAGGAAGCAAATGCAGCTTCAGAAGAAAGCTGCCTCTATAGGACCTCCCAAGAGATTTGAAATAGTTTGAAACAAATGCAAACTTCATAAATTATGCAAGGACACAACTCAAGCACACTCATTCTTTACATGATGAAGGTACCAATCAACACAACTCAGTGGGAAAAGGATGGAAGGATTTTGTGCTTTTTTGCTACCAACATCGTGAAGGAAGGCAATGTGGAGGAACACTGTTCAAGCTAGTATTACAAGGCATCTACTATTACACAAACTTGCCTATCACCCCCAGAAAAAACATTTTGAAGGCTAGTGGTAGACTGAGGCAAGGTAACTCCTTCTCTATCCAAAAATCCCTTAAGAGTTTTTTTTGAAAGAAAAAAAAGGCACAAATAATTCTGTGGGAAGGATTAACTTCACCCTTTGTGAGCAAATCTTATCTTTAACAATGTAAAGAGAATAGACAGGTATATTGGATATCCCTGAGGAGGTATTAAAAAAATAAAAGTTAAAAAAAAAACCCAAAACAAAACAGTGGCTGGAATTTGATGAAACCATTTAAGAAACAAAGTCTATAGTACCTTTAAAAACAGCATGTCTTTTAACGTTCTATATATTAAAAAACCTTGCTCCCTGCCTTTTGTATCTTTCTTCTTAATAATTTTGGTGTTTGAGGATTAGATAGCCTATAAGATCTGGGCTTCCATCTTCTTTAATGTATTCAGAGGTCCTGTGAAGATGAGGAGACCTTTGAATGCTAATTCTGTTTTGGAACATCAGATTTGAGATAGATAAACATGGTGACATGATCACTATTAATCATTGTCAGCAATGGCTGGGACTCCCACATCAGCAGAGCACAGCCTTACATCAACTTCAACTAGCCAAACTGTTCTGTCAGGCTTGGCCCTTTCAAGGTGCCTAAAAATTTAATTCAAGGAAATCAATGGAAGTAAGGAATTAAAATACTTCTAAAGGGTGTGGGACCAATGGATTTCCCCAAGGTCACTCAGTGAAGCTTACACAGAAAAATCCCAATTCAACTCAGTCACAGCATTTTCCACCTTTTCTGAGACCATTGGTGCAAACTAGGATGGATAAAGCCGCCACAGGGACTGATGAGTTTTTGTCAGTGAGGAACATGGGGGCAAAATTACTTTAATGCATAGGGCCTCTGATACTACCTCACTAAATTCAGCCTCTCACCCACTTGAGTCATTTGGGTGATGTAGTCACTTTAAAGAATAAACTTTAGTAGCAGGCAATGCCACTTTAACATAAAAAAAGAAGTTGTGGCAACAGTTTCATTCTTTTACTATGTACCATTTAAGTTCAATCAACCTACAGCAAAATCTAACCTAATCAGCTTCCCTTGTGTAATTTAAAGTAACTGCATCCACCAGAAAAAGCAGGTTTTAGATTTTATTACAGCAAGAAACAACTCTAAGCTTTCCAGTGATCTACAAAAAAAGCTGCTCATTTACGTTTTAATGAAAACCCTTCAAGCTAGGTATTTAAATGTCCTTTATAAAAACCTTAAAAATAAAGATGAATTAATCTTTTCTGCATGGTCACATAGCAAATATAGATGTAGAACTGACTGGCTAGCTACAGATGAAGAGGAGCCATCAATGGACCACTCAAAATGCAGACATATCAAGTGGCACTGCAAGCTGTTCCACTCAGTCTTAATTAATGAGTCAAAGAAAGAGTATGTTTATTTGCAGATGACAAAGGCAGCCAGAAGAAACTCAAAATGATCAAGATTATTAGTAAGTTGCCTGCAAGGAAACCTCTGTGAAATTCAGTAAGGGACAAATCCAAGGTTGAAGACTTAGAATTATCTGTACAAACACAGGATGAAGACAGTGGTGAGACAGTAGTTCTTTAAGGATGAATTCTCCCAGGCAAGTATCAGAAGCTGACTATGAGGCAACAGTGTTTTCCATACTATTGCAAAAACAAAGCACTGACCACGTAACAGTCTGAAAAACACCTGAAACCATCCCTCCAACTTGCTTTATGTGGGTAAGGTCTTAGCTGGGTTCATTAGAGCAAGGTTAGGTACTGTTTATAGGCTAAAGTCAGCAGCAGCAATGAGAATGATCTGAGATCTAGAAACAAAGATTGTAAGAAAGAAAATCTACTGAATAAAAATTAAGTCTACAAAAACAAAGGCTGACTTCCTAAGATCCCTTCTGTGTCTTTTCATCTTTTTTTAAAATGAAAGGCTCACAACATGTATTTGGGATGGTATTAAAAGGCTGAAAATGATAGGCAGAGGAGAGAACAAAGAAGAAATAAGCAGGGGGGTGGGGGGTGGAGGAATGTCAGTGCAGAACACAAAAACCAAACCAGACTGAGGAAATTAAGGAGCATCTCAAGTCAAGGAGACTATCACGTCAATAACCTTTTCCTATTAAAAAATGGGAATGTTTTCACATTAGCTCCTTTCATAACAGCTGTGGTAGCCGCAGCATATAGACACAGATGAGGTCTTCTAGCCCCCAACTCTCAAAAGGTATTGCAAGATAAGCATGGTTATTCCTTAATAACAGGTCCATTGCTTTAGAATGCATTACTCTTTTGAATTAAAACGGCACATCCAAACACAACAATTTCTTTTTTCTCAGGTACATCCTGAAAGTTTATCATTTTTCAAGGTGAAGAAAATGGAATTGCGGAACAAATGTAACTACTCCCTCTCCTCCTGTTGTATTGGGCCTAGCTCAGCCCCACAGCAGCCCTCCCAGTGCTGTGCTTGTACCAGTACCTACAAAGGTGTTTTGGCCACTGCTGAGCAGTGCTCGCACAGCATCAAGCCTGTCCCTTCAACCCCAACCCCCTCCCCAGCAGGCTGGGGGTCAGCAGGGAGTGGGAGGGGACACAGCCAGGACAGCTGACCCAAATCAACAAATGGGATATTCCATACCATATGACATCTGCTCAGATATAAAAGCTATGAGAAAGAAGGAGAAGGGGGGGGGGGGGGGGGGGGAGAGAGGGAGCATTTTTCATTTATGATGTTTGTCTTCTAGAGCAACTGCTACGAAGCCCTGCTTCCAAAGAAGTGACTGAACATCGCCTGCTGATGGGAAGTAGTAGAGAGTAACATCTTTTGGTTTCCTTTGCTTCCACACGCGACTTTTGCTATTGCTTTCATTAAAACTCTCTTTATCTTGACCCACAAGTTTTATTTTCTTATTTTCATCCCACACCATCACCACAGTTCTGCTGAACTGGGCAGTGATAAGAGCAGTTTGGCAGGCACCTGGCATCCAGCCAAGGTCAGCCCACTGCACCCGTCTTTCCAAGGCAAGGAAGAAATCAAGCAGCACTCACAGACATAAGGCATCTGAAGCATTTTCCCCCTAACAACACATCAGCCATATGCCAATGCCTACACCTGGATGGTTTTCTACCTTGTAAACCTAGCCACCCAAGTAAAGCCTTCAGCTCTCTTCGTGGTATTAGGACTCTGTGTGTCTTGTGAGGAAAAAGACTGAGCAGATATGAAAAATAAATTGTCTTGCTACTACAGGCAGTATTTCACACTGAGGTAAACTGAGAAATGTTTGGTAAATTTTGTCCAATTTGCTCTCTGTGAATGGCAATGTCAACCCTTCAGAGCCCTTCACACAACACAGTAAAAATGGAATTTGCATTTACATTTGAAAAGTAACTGCTATTTTTTAAAAGGTGACATAAAACTTACATTTCACGATACTTTAAATGCATAGACATTGCAAACTAAGAAGAATACAGTCTTCCTTACACCGGCCACAAGATTTTTCCCTGTTTTTCAGATGTCACACTGTATAACTTCAACGAATGCAAAAGCTCTGAAATGAAAGAAAAATTCAATAGTCTCAAATGGCACAAGGTACAGCTGACCAGCTTCAGATAACACTCCTGGTCAGTCTAATTCAGAGTATTTTAATGGCTATATTCTGAACCCCTTAGAATACAACCAGACTCCAATACACATGACTTCTAGTATGACTGGACTCATCGGTAAGGATTCTTTCATGGTAGTTAGTAAATGCTTATAATATCTTCTTCAGTTCACTTAATAATCATGTGTTTGCAGATGGATGAAAAATCAGATTTGTTCACATGTACTTTTTCCAACTTGTTCACTGTTCTCTTTGTAGTAATAAAAGCTACTCCTTTTAATCCAGACAAATGAAGCATAATTTACTACTAGAGTATATTAAAGGCATGAGAAAACAAATAGAAAACATCTCATTACATAATAAAAAGCCAAATAAAAGGTGAATTCAAATTGTCAGACTAGTCTTTAAACAGAATAGCTGTATTTGGAAATTTGTATTTTGGTGCATTTAGTCTTTGTTGTCTGCAAAGATCAAATACCTTCATATAAATAACCTAGTTAATGTAATGAAACTATTGTATTTAAGTAGAAGGATTCAGCTGAGCCACAGCAACTTAGACTTACCTTGGGAGGCACATTTTGGAAACTGTCTATGCTCAGCTCTGATGAACCAAATCATGAAAACTCAGCACACTATAGTAAGTCTCTGCTATTTAATCTATCTCTCTCACACTATTCTCTAACGTGCAACACAAAGTCCCCTTGAAAATATCAGACATTAAAGCATATCCATTTGGAAGCTACTGCTTTTGGGCACAGTAAGGAGTTTCTTCGTGGAATAAACTATTTCACTTGAACTTCTTTATTCCAACATGCCTTTTCCTTAACATATTGATCCCCTACTCACACATAATTTCTAGTCATAGCTTTCAGTGTTTTGAAACCATGATGGCACAAGCAAAACCAACCTCCATGCTCTTAACTTCTACCTAATTTTGTCCCCTTATCTCTTTTTCTCCAGCTCCAACACAACTGCCAAGCACTTCATCAACACAAAAGCATGTACATCTCTTTCTGCACAGATAAAGCCCAAAACCCAATGAAGACTGCAGTCTGCTGGAGCCTCTAGAATCAGCAACAATAATAAAAATACTGATGTCTATATTATTTTCAGAGTGTTAGAAAGACACACTTCTCTCCAGGATCTGTGCACTCACATTTGTAATGTAAGAGTATACTGCCAATGGCTGCTTAAAGGAGAGGGGAAAAAAAGGGAAAAAAAGGAAAAAACAGGGTAGGCGATTGTCCTCAAACCCAGCACTTTTACATTTGTTTATGCAAAAGGAACATTAATTTTACAGTTTATAAGATCTAATCAATGAAAAAAATTAAGTTTTTCAGTAAATTAATAGCAAGATTTTAAAGAAGTAGAAATACTACTGTGTTGACAGATATTGCAAGGGGATAATGGTGTTTTATGGGCACATAAGTGCCATAATCACCAAATTATAAGCAGACATGAAACAGATTTAGCTCAAGCCAAAAATATACCCACAGCACGGATGAAAAGCTACACATAACAAAAGCACCAACCCTCCAGACCTTCATCAGTAAGCACAGAAAATGGGACAGGGAGGCCGCACAAAGAATACAGAAGCAACCAGCATATTAGACAAATATTTATCACAGGAAACTTGTCATAGAAAATTCCTATCCAATACCGGGAGTCAGACACCCAGTGGGCAGTCAGCAAAGTGATAAATTCATAATAGGCCAGTGAAGCCAAATGAAAACACACTCCTGACAAGTCTGGCACATCCTGACAAGTCAGCACAACCCTGAACTGAACAAATGGTAGCCATGCCTGTCAGCCCTGAGAGAAAGGATGACCCTCAAGCTGCTTCCCATGTGCTCCCCAAACACCCATCTGAGCATCAGAAAGAAAAAACAAGTAAGACAAGGCAAGGGAAGCAAGACTTGATCTGGAGATGACCAAAATAAGGAGATTAGTACAACAGATATGAAATGCAGTAAATGAATGTTTTGCAAATTTCAAGCCCTTTTAGGAACACAAACAAATCAAAATACCCAGCGCTCCTGATTCAGTGTAGTAGGCCAGGCTGTATTGGAAGGAAAGGAGAAGTACATTGCTACAGAATAGCAAAGGTTTAAGAAATTAAGTCTGGCATAACTGGCAGAGTTACAACAGGAATTAAGTTAATCATAAGGGGCACTATTGCAGAGGACTTTGAAAATGAAGGACAGGGAACAACTCTGGGCAACTCTGAAAAAAGCAAGCTGATGAAGGAAGTGACAAGCCAAGTGAGCAGCTGAAAGCTTGAAGCATGTGAGGCAACCACCATGGAGACCAGAAATAAGATCATAATATACGCAGTCATTGTGGCAGGGTCTACAGTTCTGAAAGCAGACAGAAAAGAAAGACTACGTGTAGCAACTCAACCAGCTGATACCACAATGTCTGTATCTTTTGATGCAGCCCAGAGACCAGGACCTACAAGTACCAGTCAAGGATGACACTCAGGTTACAGGTTCAAAGTGATGGGCTGGATGATGAGTTAATCCTCTGCAATGAAAAAAAGGTAGTAGAAGAGGCAGGGCAAGCAGAGTTTAGAAGGACTATTTTAGCTGTAAATAGAGCTCCACCATTTTTTTGGTTGGTTTTTAGATAGAGATAAGCTGGAGGTTGAGTTTGATCCAAAAAGGAGAGGGGTACAGGCAGATCAACCCATTGCCAGTAAAAAGACAGCAGTCCTACAGTAAAACACAGCATGAAAAAGAGTAATAATTTAAAAGAATCAAGAAACAGATCTTGCACAATGTGCAAGAAAAGATGGAACCAGCACTGGAAAAAGAGAAATCCTCCAAAGCAAGTGCTAGAACAATAAATACGGAAAGAAAGTTAAAGGCAGTTCCTCTCAACTTTGCTAAGATTTCAAGAAAAGAAGAAATTTATCTGGTTCTGAAGACTACTGTGATGGCAAAGAAGTAGTTTAATTAGGTTGGGGGCAGGGGGGGTGGGGGGGGTGGCTAATAGTTCAGAATGGTAGCCCTGTAGTTCTGCTATTTAAATTCTGTTTTCCGCATTTTACTGCATTCTTAATATATAGTAGACTTCTAGAGTCAACATTCGCCACTGTAACTGAATGCTATTAGGGTGGAAGAACAGGGTAAAAGGACACTTTTTTGGTAACTAGACAAAGCTGAGGGATAGCTGGAGCTTTTTACAGTAGTGAGATGTAGGAAGCACTATGAAGCCAAAGAATGAATACAATTAATAAACCCAAATCTATCAAATGATGAAACAGCTAAAAGACTCGACAATAATCCATCAACTTCTCAAGTGAAGACTTGCATAGGTAATGTAGGTAACAACCATACAACAATACTTTTAACTTATAATAATAAAAAGAAGAAAAGCACATGAGGGTTCTTAATGTACTAGAAGCTCCGCATTTTAACCTTTCTACTTTTTAAAACAACAAAACCAAAACTCAAAAAAGTTTTAAATACAAGCAAGAGGCACAAAAAGGATCACATTAAAAAGCTTTCTATTTTTTCGAGATTTTAGTGGTAGCACTACGAGCCAATTTTAACCCCAAATTTTTCCTGTGTGCCTCAATCATGTCAATTAATATTTTTATCATATTAAAAGGTGCGTAAGAGGCATTTACAGCAATAAATTTTAGTCACAATGTATTAGTTACCAGAAAAGGTTGGCAAAAGCAAAAGACTTCATTAATAGTTAAAAGGAAAAAAAGGCCATCTCCCATCCAAACAACTCATCTTTTTTGAGGTTATGAATAATAACAAACAGGACATTATTTATGAATAGTAGGAGGCAAGATAGCTTTACAATTGACATTACTGGAGAAATTCTGTTCAAGTAAACCACGTGAAAAATTAATCCTCCCTAAACATATCTCTTTTAATACATCCATTTATACATTACATTAAAGAAGCATACACAGATGTCTGAGCTTGTGCTCATATTGTATCTCAGCTTCAGAAAGACACAGGACAAAGAAAATGCTCAGAGGCAATCCGATTGGGTTTGACTGCTGTCTGACCACATATTTGCAAAATAAACATACTTTGTAGGAGTCAGAGAATAATTAAGTGTCCAGATGCCCATTCAATTCTTACCCCTTGGCAAGCTTGATCACCCCCATGCCATGTGCTACACGGACACATTTCCACAGAGCTTGAGGCTAGGACCAACAACTCACTGGCAAGACAGGCTGCTGAGCACAGGGCAACTACTTGGTCATTGCCAATTACATTTAAATTTCAACTTGTGATCTCCAGGTGAAAAGCTTCATATCCTGTCATCAGTGTATTAAAATTATTTAGTTTTTAAACCTAAGAATGCTAATGTAAATGGCAAAGACTGGTGAAAAAAAAACTGGAAGGAGGCGGCTGTAAAGTCATTGTCACAAAATATGATGCACTGTAATGTACCTTCAGTTATCCTGTTCCACGGCTGCAGATATTCTTGTGATATCTGCTGCTCTCACTGCAGGTAATGCGGATGATGTACACATCCTGTCATTTTCAGTTCAAAAGATTAAAAAGCAAATATGCCTTGTATTTTAGTAATTATCACAAAGTACAATCTTGCCCAATTAAAATGAGGGGTTTTTTAACCACTGTACAGCTCTATTACTAGCAATTTAATTATTTGTCACTAATTTCATTCTTAAAGAGTGACAAATTTATATGATATTCTGAACTTCTATCTTTTGCAATTAAATTTAATCAGTGTTTCTATGAAATGTTTTATGTAATTAAATCCCCAAAATGAGCAAACATCTCACACACACACATACACACACACCCATGTGTTACTGTCCTCTATAGTACCACACTACATGTAACAGTATCACAATAGGGTGTTAACTTCTAATTTCATGCTTTTATGTTATACTCATCTGCAGTATAACACCATGTAGCTAACTTACCATTGCTGCTTGGCTTTTACTACAGTGGCTCTCAAATACAAAACACAGTTTTTTTCACACTGGGTTGCAAATTCCTCCTGTACTCTATTTATTGCTTGCTTACTGCTTTAGCAATACAGCAGCAATAAGTGCTACTGCCTTTAGACACTACCACAGGCACAAGCATTACAGGAACATCTACATATCACAGAATCACAGCACGGTTGAGATTCAGAAGGACCTCTGGAGTTCACCTGGTCGAACCCCCCCTGCTCAAGCAGGGCCACCTACAATCCATTGCCCAGGATCATATCCAGACAGCTTTTGAATAACTTCGAGGCTGGAGACTCCACAAACCTCTCTGGGCAACATATGCCAGTGCTCAGCCACCCTCATAGTGAAAAAGTATATATTGATGTTCAGGGGGAGCCTCCTCTTTTCAGTTTGTGCTCGTCACCTCTGGGCCTGTCACCGGGCACCACTGGAAAGCGCCTGATTCTATCTCCTGTGTGCCCTCCCTGCAGGTATTTACATAAAATTAAGATTCTCCCCGAGCCTGCTCTTCTCCAGGCTGAACAGTCCCAGCTCTCTCAGTTTTTCTCATGGGAGAGGTGCTTATAACAGTCTTAGTGGCCCCTCACCGGACTCCTCCAGTACGTCCATCTCTCTCATACTGGGAAGCCCTGAACTGGACCCAGCACTCCACCTGTGGCCTCACATGTGGCTGAGTAGAGGGGAAGGATCACCTCCCTCAAACTGCTGGCAATATTTTGCCTAACACAGCCCAGGATACCATTAGCTTTCTTCATGGCAAGGGCACATTGTTGGCTCACATTCAACTTTGTGTCCACCAGGTCCTTTTCTGCCAGGCTACTTTCCAGCTGGGCAGCCCCCAACATATATTGTGCATGGGGTTGTTCCTCCCCAGGTGCAGCACTTCACACTTTCCTACTACAAGAAAGTATGAACTAAGAACATGGAGTCTATTATTTTGTTTTGAAGTCCTACAAAGCCATCTTGATCATGCACAGAAATGTAATAAGCGACTTTCAACATGAAAATTTAACAGTAGCCTCTTAGTTAAGTAAAACTGCAGAATAAACAGAATGATTTAATACCATGCTTAATTAACTTTCTTTTATCTCATTAAAACCTCAGAATGCTTTATGGAACAGTCATACATAAACTATTACTTTGTAATACAAGATCGTGCATTTCTCTAGATAGATAAACACAAAAAATACACTGTTTGTCTGGTATGTCTAAAAAGTAAATAAGAAAAAAGAATGTCACTGCTTCTACTTCAAAAAACAACATGACATAGTGTAACTATAAATTATGCCTATACATATAAATTTTGTTCTGTATATACACAAAAAACTTCATTCATTCTGAATGAAACACCAAAATTAGCCTCTTCATTCCTAATGAATTTTAAAATATATAAAGTTTCTTTGTCTAAGCAAAATCAGGAGAACACTCAGAAACCAGCAAATTTCTGCCAACAGAATCGATGAGGAGCCACAGGATGTGAAGGATAAGTTCATTCCCATTTGCACAAGTTTAACAGCATCACTGTGTGCTGAAGAGGCACTTCTCAGGCAGCATAATCCCAAGACTGGCTGTGTCTAAGAGCATCTGAATTCTCTTATCTATGCGAAACAGTCTGGATCTTCTTGCATTTACTAGATTATTACAAGACTGTTTTCTCAGATTGCAGTACTTTTAACGTGGCTTGAGCCTGTCAGAAAGTTTCAAGCAAATATAAGAAAGAAGTAAAGTCTCACGATTGTAGAGTCCTGCAATTAGGTGACCAGAAGGGTTAGACTCCAACAGGAGGGCATTAGTTTTGTTCAGCCAAAAGAGAAAGCTCAGCTATTCTGCAGCTGGTTCAGTGATGGCTGGCAGGCCCAGCAGCAGCAACACCCAAACACCCAGACCAGCTCCTCCAGCACTGTTTGTGCCCAGGAGCCACAGGGAGATAGGTGGGGACCTAGAGTTACTGGGGTGGAGAGGGTACAAAGCAGGCTGTCACTGTTCACAGCGCAGTCTTGGTACCCGCTGGTGTGATTTTAGGAGAGATTGTTTTGATGCTATTTCAACTGTGCATTCAAAATAGCTCTGAATGAACTGGGGTCAACGGAAGCAAAAACCAGGGCAGTCAGCCTCAGGAGACATTCACCTTGGCCTTCTATTACAGTAGGCAGTACTGTGCTTCTGCTCTCCCAACCACATGTTGGTCCCAACCACAAGGCAAAGAAGGGTTATTGCTGCTCATAGCAACAAAAAATTTGTTGTATCACAAGTCATACTACCTATATACGCACACACTCCCTTCCCAAGCACAACAGTCAAAGACTTGAGTAATCAGCCAGGCACTGAACAGCTCAGATAAGCTCATTTTCCCCATGCATGAGCCCACATGCAGAAAAATGCATGTTCTCTTTGAAGAAGTATTCATCCCAAGGAAAACAGCAAGCTTGCAAATCTCCAAAAGGACTAATAAAAGACTAGTTACTGTTAGCAACCTCCCACAAACTCTGTAGGCTGCAAAGTCACATCTCACAAACACGCACAGCCCTGGCTCCAGCACAGGAAGTACCATGGTGGCTTTTTGAGGTGAATGAGACATAGCTGCATGAACATCACGTCCTCACACAGTCTCATTTGACACTAAATGCAGTAAAAATTGCAGCCTTTGGGGAAAAAAAGGGAAAAAAAAGAAAAAAAACCCTGTTCATTACAGTCCACACTGCATAGTAAAGCAAACAAGCAAAAAAAAAAAACACCCTGAAAAATAAGAAAAACCCCCAAAACAAACCCAAACCACATATTTTGAGTCAGCAGCAGTCCAGAGTCACTGACTCAAGGAAGTAATAAGAAACAAACCAGAAGCTTTGATTTTCATAAGGACCACAGAAGATAGCAGAACATTCCAGAAAACAAGTAATTTATGTTCATTAAGTATCAAAATATTAATGAATTAGCTACTGTAAATCTGGGATATATGTTTCCTGTTAACTTTCAAAACAAATAGAACCCAGTGGAGAATTTGCCAAGCAAAAAATACCCACTCTTCAGAATTTACACTAATGAATTTCCACAGTTACTGTGGAAATAGCTTTCTTTTTTTATAAACAGCATTTTGCATGCTGCAGTTGTTAAACCATTTTACAAGAATAGTCTTATTTAAAAGGGCTTTTCATTATATGTTCTATTATTCACATCTGTATTTTGTCATCGCAAAACTCCTAGGTATTTCACAACCTTGCAGGACATATTCTTAAAACACATCCTAAAAATACACCCCTCTTTGTGCTTTTTCCCTTTTTGCAATTTTCTTCAATTTCCATAATTTAGGCTGCTCTAATTTATGCCATCTGCTAAGAGTCAAAGACTACTTCCTATCCCAGCTGCAAGAGCACCACCTAATTGTCTGAATACTGTCACCATAGGAAGACCATGCATTAACTGCTGGGCCAACTAAACTGGGCCAGCAGGGTACTGGAAGGCCCGTTTAGCACAGGCCACTACATAACCCAACACATCAAGAGTTAAACCAGCCGACTCGTTTGTTTTACTGGAAATACACATAAATTTGTGCAACAGAAGCCACAAGTATTTGCCTGGAGAATGCTGGTTACCAGAGGTAAACTCATTGCTTACGTTTCAGTGACCTTGGGGAAAATCTCAACCTTATCAGAGAGCATCTATTTGTGACACCTCAAAGTCAAGTCACAAGATTTTTATTTATTTATTTTCCTTTCCTTCAAGGGTGAGGGCATCTATAGCTACCAGAATCAGCTAAATCCTGAAAGAGGAGATTTCTCATTTTGGAATGGAGACTTATTTTGGAGTGGGGCCCACTCCTACCCTCTTTATGACTTCTGTTTAAAGAAACATAAGCTAGCTAACCAAGAGTTTCTTTTGCACAAGACTGCTGCAAGTCAGCAACTCAAGGCACTACTGAAATCAGTTTCTTAAGCAGCCCACTGGTGAAAAATCTTGGCAAGCAGAAGTTAAGGAGGGAACATGCTGCCCACTTGCCTTTAACACTGAGCATTGGCTGCAGAAATAGATGCTCTTTCTCCTCTTTGTCCTTCCTTTCCATATGTTCCTTTTGTGGATTGTCCAAGAGCTGGACTGTGCTCCAACAGCAGCATGAGCCACCCCCCCCCCAGGCCACTAATTTATCCTCCTTTCCTCTAAAAGCATTAGTTACTATGCCTCCAATATATTAACAGAAAAAAATTAATGATATGACATAGAAATAACTAGATGTCATTATAACAACAAGAAACAACTTCTGTGATCAACTGTATTAAAGCCTCAGTACCACATCTTGCAGCACTATGAAATAGTGTTAAATACCTTTCCTTTTTGTATCCAGTTTGTTCCATTTAAACTCAGCACAACATAATGCCACCTAGTCCCAAAGGTGAAGTCTTTGAAGTCTTGTAGAATGGGCATTGAGTGAACTTACTGGAAAATCGTTACAAATCTTGGCCTCGCAGTGCACAAAACCAATGCTTTCTAACATCCAAAACTAGATCACTACAACCAGTACAACAGTAAACCCAACTCAGGAGAACCTAAAATTCATATTTCAGCTCAGGCAAGCAAATACCTAAATGCAATTATTTTACTCATGTGTAAACATGTATTAAAGCTGGGCAAGGAAAGGCTTTTCCACATTGGAGAAAATTCCCAAATCTGTTCTGGCGCTAGTATGAAACCAAAATCAAAAATTGCAGCTTATCCACTGAAGAGAGGGAGACAGTATGTCTAAGGGACAGTTCTACTGTTGGTGGCCCTAGGAGAAAAAAAAAAAAAAGAGAAAAAAAATCACACTTGGCAGTACTCTGATGGTTAAATCGCTGAGAAGAGACAGAAAGGTTCTCTCTCTGGAGACAGGGAGATAGAAAGGAACACTGCCCCATATCATCAGACCTGTCAATACATAACAATTTTGAAGCTTTATGGAATTCCAGCTAAAGACCACCAGAATTTACCAACCAGGTCTAGCCAAGTCATATTGATTCTGAAATAAAGGATGATAAAGAGTAAAAAAATATGTTGTCCTAGTAGTGACAGTGTCTTTTCAAACTAAAATGAGTCAAGCATTATTACATTGTTTTTTCTCCTTTAGAAAAAGGAGACAAAGTTGCTCCACTATTTTTATTTAATCACTTAAAGACACTCATTGTGTCTATTTATAATTTCAGTGCTTAAATATAGTGCACTGATTGCTTCTTGTTTTTTTCAAGTACCACAGAGTAACATCTGAGAGTTCATTTCTGAAAAAAATATTAAAAATTAATAGAATCTATAAACTCAGAACTCAAGTGGCTCTTAATTGAGGATGGTGACCCTGCCTGGTAGTTAACAGGACTTCTAGTTTTTGTTTGTGTCCCCTGGGGTCTGACCCCTCCAGTGGTCTCCAAGTACAGCACAATGCATGAGAGCACAGGGGAAGCCCCCATGGAACATGGAAAGATGGGGAGGAAAACAAAGAATAACCAGGGATAGATTGTAATATTGTGTTTGTAGCCAGCTGATGCCAGCTGTTTCCTTCTCTTGCCATTCCCTCAGTTTTAACAGTACTTCTACCTTCCGCCTGTTTGGGGAAGGGTATTTCCTCTCAGCTATGCTATCAGAAAAGGGATGCCTACCATCCCACCTCTGTAAGAAAGGCAGCAGAAACTGTTCCAAATTTCCAGGAAGATTTTTGAAGAAAATGCTGCCTCTAGATCTCCTACTTATAACTAGGATACTACTGCCACAAAAGGGAACAGCTAATAACAAATTATGCAGAAGCAAGTTTTCTGCTGAATAAAACTGCTGCAAGGCTGTCTCTAGCTGCTGATGGGTCAGCACGCCGCTCCTCAGCCCACCAGAGCCTCCTCTTCATGGTCTCTGCCCCTGAGCCTTCCACACAGCTCTAGAGGAGCCTGCGAAGGTACTGGGAACTCACTTCTCCGGGGGCAGGAGAAAGCAGGTTCACCTTTCTGACAACACTGCGCACAGCTCTGGCACAGCTGCCATGCCCCCTCCAAACACATAGGCACCCAGTCATTCCATCAGTACCAGTTCTAGCTGCTACCTGTTCCTTTCCATACCTTCGTAAGAACAACTCCCACACTAATTAAAAGGCATGGAGTGATTTATTATTCCCACACTTCACATATAAGCTCAGCAACTTCCTCATGGGTTCATCAGAGTAAAAAGTGAACACCGCCCAGTCCGTGCAGTTTGACATGTAACACGCACACACACACATAACCCTGGCAACCTGAATGCATTAACTACTGAAAGAAACAAACATACCAATGGTGGGGGCAAGGGGAGAACATCCCAGTTAAGATAACTTTTGCAAACTCCTCAAGACCTGACCCCACTCTAAAAATCTGTTAAAGCTACAGCAGTGACCAGGAACTTTTAAACAGCCCCACCGTTCACTTGCTCTACTCTCCAAATAAGAACCAGATATAGCGAAGTGAAAACACCACATAGCTCCATGTCTCAGTTGAAAGTATCAGCTTAAATAAGCCCACCTTTTGTAATTGAGCCATTACTTTAAGGGGACGGCTAGATTCCATTTTGGCCTTAGTCAAAGCATCCCCATATCCAGGGAATGATCTCCACAGAGCATCTCTGGCCATCTGCACCCTGAGATCATGAAATAGGAGCTCAACTGGATGTTGAGCACATAAAAGCATAACTGATCTCCTGACATCTTAATAGGATATAAAGGCTTCTATTAGATTAAAGCAGGTTTAGTAACTAGATACCGAGTTGATGCTGTACATGACACGCACAAGGAAAATGAAGATGCTGGGTACACTGTATGACTGCTTGGCAGTTCTGCACATCCAGCATGACAGTACCCATCTCACAGAGGAATCTACCCTTCTTCCTGACAGGTGATAGAAGACAAAACTCCTTTTAATGGGAAAATGCCCATCCAATTTATTTGGGAGGATGGATTTCAAACCACAAGGTCACCAAACAGTTGCTCTCAACACAGTGGCTGTGTACCAAAACACTGCTTCAGCATCCCCTATTCTCATCCTTGTCTTTCAGACCTGCTGAAGCAGTCTATGTTATTTGTTGTATCCTCCTGAGTTGCCCTCCCAAATGACAAGAACCCCATCACTATCTGCAGCAATAACTGCCACCCTAGCAGCTCCTACCACAAGGCACAGTCCATGCAGTGCTCAAGGTGGGAGTAGAGCACAACAGAGAACATCTAGCACTACAAGAAATGGACACTAAAACAGTGGTCACACTTGAGGGAGGATGGGGGGGGGGGGGGGGGGGCGTGTCAAGGATAGAACACCTTAAATCCATAAATTTCTTCTCTCAAACTATGAGTTTGCTTATTTGACTTAATATCTGATGTATTTTTCTAAACAGAACAGTACTATTGTTAACTGCTTATAACTTCATAAGGTTTTTGTAAACTAAGAATTACTGCTGGTACAATTTTTCAACTTGAGAAATACAGATAACTATGATGATTTGTGACCAAGTGAAAAGGTCAAGTAATTTACTAGTTGAGGTTTTCTTTATTTCTCAGTGAGGTAAGCAACAATTGGAGGAAGGAAATGCTTAGGCACAACAATTTCAGAAGTCAGAAGCTGTTCTTGTAAGGCAGACTAACAGTACAATTCAAACCCAGGAAAACCACATATAATTACAGGTCAAAAAGCTGAAAACATTAATGGGAGGGGAGGAACCAAAACATTAACAGCCTAAAAGACCAACAAAATACCAGAAACAATTAGAACATACTTACATATATAAGCAGAAAACATAGAAAAATTAACTAATTGAAATCTGACAGGGCATCAAAACACAAGGATAAAGGGTGAATTGAGTATTGAATGTTCTGGGTTTTATTTCTTTTAGGAAATAAGTATGTCAGATTTTAACTTAAAAAGGAGAAACAAAAGACAGTTGCAGGTTTGGGTTTGTTTTTTTTTTTTAAAATAGCATTCATGTTTAATGAATATACTTTGGCAATCCAGTGGGCCATGAAAATTTAAGTCAGTGGTTCATTAAACAAGACTACTTTAATTGTTCTTAAAATACCACTGCTGCATTTACATATTAAAAATATTTATCAGTGGAGAGTGTTATTATTTCCAGACTATTTGAAAGATTACGGGTTTACAGGAGTACAGATATACTGAAGGTTTCAGGAACAGCAGAATGAAAATAAATATGAACTAGTTCAGTCTTATTTACAAGAAAAAAGGTTTAACTGCAAGATGTTCACATATATTAAGGAGAATGCAAATCCTTCTACTGTTTGAAATGGAAAGGGGTTTTATCTCTGGTACAAAGGCTAGATGATTTACACACACACACTGCCTACTACAAGGTCTCCTTTAATTCTCTTTCAAAATAGACCCTTCATATTCTCTAATGGGCATGTCAACTAGGCTGTCCTTCAGTTTTCTTCTCTTCTTTAGCTCTCCAGCAACTAATTAATATAACAATGTTGTAGGAAGTATCAACCACGACACTTAAAACTGAAGTGACCACTTAGAACTATACTGAAGTCATGCTATGCAAAAACCAAAACAATATCAAATGGAGACAGTCTAGACTTCAGACTAGACTGTGGCTTTTCTCAAGGAAAAGGTGCAAACAAGGCAAAAGGTGTCTGAGCTTTTACCAACACTACAGCTAGCCATAAATATGGATCTGGTAATTTGGTAATGCTGTACAAAGCTGTACAACATTTACAATTATGTATATTAAGAACACACGGACTTCATCAATAGCTAGGCCACATACTTGGAAATAGGGTTAATCAGTTTAAATCTTTATAAAACTTAAGAGGTGAAGTCTACCGAAAGTGAGATTATAGTAAAATACATTACTGATACAAGGGCTGCCACAAAGATTAAACAATGGGGAAACAACTGGGCCTCTGATACACACACACCAATCTGTAATGCCTAGACTTCCCTGGAGAGCAAGGAATGAATTAGAAGAACTAGGTACAGATGCATGAAAACCTGCATTCACAAGAAATGCTTTTCTTTTGTTTAAACTACACGGTTATACACAATTTATTTGATTATTTAACCCACAGTCATTTCCACAACGTGGTTATTTGAGCAGCCAATGCAGCAGAGAAGGTGAAGAGGGAAGACATGTTTTTGGACACACAAGGCTTTTTCTTCAGACTACCCTGCTTTTATTAACTGTGTCATTTGGTGTAATAAAGAATATTCCCTCCTGCTACAAACGTGATCTTTTTTCTGTAGACAATCTTGACTACAGTGCCAGTACAAACAGGTTAAGAACTTTGAAGGAAGAGAATCACTGGTTTGTTCATTCATTTGCTCTTTCTAAACAGCCTGTTTCCTCCCTATTCAACTGTCTACTCTAACATCGCTAATGTGAAACTGTGAGAACAAGAGTCTGTATTTGCATTCTTTGCTCCACTCAGGGTTTTAAAAAACTATTTGATCTACCCCCATACAGCTGGGTTTTCTTCTAAGCTGAAAAGTTTTAGTCCTCAGACAGAAAACATCCCATACCTTTGATCAAACACAACAACTTCTGCTGTACATTTACTATTGCCATAATACTTTACAAATAACTATAACATTAGGGAAGTATCTATAGTATTGACAAATAGATATGGTACAGATTCATACATTCGCACAACTCATGTTTTCCAATTTGTTCTCTGTTCCTTTACTAGTATATTGCAACATTCTGTCAAATACTTCAATGAAGGAAACAATCTTGATTCCTTCAGACATGAACACCAATGAAAAAAATACTTAAATTTGCTGTGCTTCCATCACATTATCCACCGGTAATGCCTCCTTTTCATCCTAATAATTATCAGCTTTGCTGCCTCCCTGGCAAACTTCTTCCTTACTTATTATGTATTTATTATTATTAGCTGTTATGCACTTAAAAAAAAATATCAAAGCCAGGTTTGGCTTTCATGGGTTTACCTTTAAAATGTTAGGAGTTTACATTTTTTTCTATTTTCTTCAGTGGACACCAGTCTCAGTTTTTGAAGGACATCTTTTTATTTCAAACTTCTTGGATTCTGCTTTTTGATTACTTTTTTTTTTTTGGTCTTTTCAGATTTTTTCATTTAACTGGTGGAACACATTTACTTGAGCCTCTACCTTTCAACATTATTAATCCTGACTCTAAGCACCCTCTCTTTTAGCTCTTCGTTTTATTTTTCATTGAATTAAAATCCTTTTCATAACTCAAAATGCTAGACAAGTATTCTTTAGCTAGAAATGCTAGAAAAGTATAACCAGGGAGGTACAGTAGTGTGCCACCACCACCACCTCTGTTGAAATTACTATGCAAATAAGAAAAGGCCTTTAGCCATTCAGCAGCCATCATTATTCAAGTCTCAGGCAAAAGATGCCTAAGGCGTAGTCCAAAAAATTACAAGTTTTAAAAACTCAGAGACATTGTTCAGCTAGTGACATAACCATGATGACAAAACTTGTTAGTCTTAACACTGAATGCAAGTTAAACATAATCATGTGCTTGTAACACAGCAGTTACAGCATTACATAATGGAGTTGACAACTTGCAAAGCATTTCTCTGCTTAATTAAGAAAGACTACTGGACATTTCCAGCATTCTTAAAACTTTTTTTCCCAAAAAACTTACTTTGTTGTGTTCCTTTACAGTTAAATTTGCTAACTCATGCCCTCTGAGGACCAGAATAAACAAATTACTACAAAATGGGATTCATTAGGTGAAAAAAACAAATGAGCCAGCCAAACATATGTAGACTTGGTATTGTTTTGCTAAATTAGGTAAAACATATAAGACCATTTTCTATGTCCCAATAGTTCACTTATTTATTAAATAAACCATATACATTTTGCTATTACTTAATTCTCCATTTTAAAACAACTATGGAATTTGCATTTGGAAACTGGAATTTGAAACAGAATTTGAAAAGTTTCTAGCTTTGAAATTGAAAATGGAATTTGACCATTTCTAGCTTATTCACCCTTCTTACTACTACTTCTTCAGTGACCTCTAGGGCTCAGCCTTGCCACAAACTCTATCCTGATATTTGTCTGGCACAGATAGTTGTGCTAAATCATAAAAGACTGAGCTCACGAAAGACAGTTCCTCTAACACTCAGTGGAACACAACTGCTTTTCTGTCACAAAACGATAAATCACATAAGTTAAAAAAATAATCAGTAGCTTCACTATATAAACACAGCTGGTTAGCATGAAATAATCAAACCAACATAAACAACTCTATCCAATCCAAACTCAGGGAATGCATTTTCATTTTCTTCCAATAATGGCTTTTGCGGTAGGTCTTTCAGACACTATGCATTAGTATTTCAGGATGACTTACTGCAAGTCAGCCTTCTGTAAATGATCATTTACATTTTGTGAAAATTGATTATGTGCAGTTGAAGCAAGCTGCTTGAGCTAAAAATCTGGGATTCAATAAATGAAAAAAGCCAGTATAAATTGACTTGCCAATGTTTGAGTAACATATGCCTACACCTTTACAACAGCTCTTAAACTTCTGTTCTCTATAAATAAAAATGTAATAACTAACAACAATTAATTAGGCCTAGACCCAACTCACATCAATGTTCTGAATCATGTTAATATTTTTCACCATTGGTTGCTGTGAAGAGAACTGTGTAGTCATATGCAGAGGATCAGTATGTCATGTTGGAAGTGATCAGGAGTGGATGAATTTATAAGATATTGCTTTTACGGGAAGGACACGAGCATATTTTTCCATTCACTTTCCAGAATGAAGTAGCAGGAATCTTTTATAGTAAATACTTAATTGTTGATTCCTTTTAAATAAAAACTTTTAAACGTAAAGCACACAACCCAAATAGATGGTACCAAGGATATACCATTACTGAAAAGCTCAGAGTAGCTCAGAAAGCCAGACTTACTGAAGCCTGCTTCCGCCATCAGCTGACCACAAGCCCACACGAGGCTATGCTGTGCCTACAAAGATAAGCCTTGATTTAACCCTCATGTCACAGTATGCAGTATACCAGAGCAATCTGAAGCAGTGCAAGAAGTCTTCCACACCTATCCTTACCTATGCAAGTCAAAAGAAACATGCATTCACCTGAATCAAAAGCACACTCGTACCTCTCTGCCTAAACCAAAACTAGTCTCTAAGAAACTGCAAACTTCAAGTTTCCAGTTTAGAGGGCCAAGTAGCTTTGCTTCATCTTGCCCTCTCAAAGCTACTGCTGAGCTTGTCACTAGGGGCACTCTCAGAAATGGACTGCCCTTTTCTCTGTCTTTACAATATGAAAACTTAAATATAAAAACCTTTGGAGACTAGCGATATGCTGGAAAATACTGAGGCCTGCTTGCCCTGTCCCACACTCTCCTCTTACCCACTCCCTTACTTAGTACATTTTTCGTTGAAATCAAGTCCTCAGTAAAAGGAAAAGGTGGCAGCTTTCCTTCTCCCTTGTTTTCCTTCATAATGTCATTACTCACTACATAAAGTAGAATCTTTCCTCAAGGACCACTTCCCCGTATCACCCATCATTCCTCAACAGTCAGGAGCTGCATCATGTCAGTGCGACTGGCTTTCCAGAGGTGCACAACACAGGTCACTCCTCTGAACCTAGATGGGACAGCAGCTCTCTCTTCTGAAGGGAAGAAAACAAAGCCCTACAGGAGACTGAGGCATTGCTATAGGTAAATTATGTCACCCATTAGCTATCATGTACAAAAAGTGGACATTGGACCTTAAAACAAGTGGGGTGCTCACAACACCTATAAGAAATCGCCAGAGAGATGGACATACTGAAGAGAGGTCCTCTGAAGGGCCACTAAGACTATATGGACCAGAGCACCTCTCCTATGAGGGAAGCTGAGAGAGCTGGGACTGTGCAGCCTGAAGAAAAGGCTCAGGGGAGATCTTGGGAATTTTATATAAATACCTGCAGGGAGGGCACACAGGGGATAGAACCGGGCTCTTTCCAGTGGTGTCCAGTGATGGGCCCAGAGGTGATGAGCACAAACTGAAACACAGGAGGCTCCCCCTGAACATCAGGGAACATCTCTTTGCCATGGGGATGACTGAGCACTGGTATGGGTTGCCCAGGGAGGTTGCAGAGTTTCCTTCCTTGGAGATACTCAAAAGCTGTCTGGGTATGTTCCTGGGCAATGGATTGTAGGTGGCCCTGCTTGAGCAGGTGGGGGTTAGACAAGATGAATTCTGCAGCTCCCTTCCAACCCTTCAACCATGCTATGATTCTGTGAACATCAACTGAGTAAGAAAGTGCCACTGCAAATTATCTTTTCCAGAATAAACTGCACTCTAAATTGCACATGCTATTCAAACTTCAGCAATCTTATTAAATGCTGAGCTGTAGTTCTCATCAATACAGCACTCTTTAGAACCTGGCTCAGATGGGAAAATTCTGAAGTAGTATTGCTATTGGATCAATACTTTAATTAAAATGGATGAACTTACATTTCAGAATTACCTCTAGCAGCAATAAGGCCACAAATCTCCACTTTCTTACTATGCTTTGGTATTAAATATAAATCACAGCAGTTCATAAGCCTCTAGCAAGGTTAATTAATAAGGTAATATCAATGTAATATGAAATTCTCATGGGACAATTGTTACCCATAGCAAAAATAAAGAACAAGAAGATATGTCCATAAAAAAAACAAAGGGCAGGGAAAGACCGGGTTGTTTTCAAAATGAGACCCTGGATTTGACAAGCACAGCACAAAGGCAAAGCTTTAATACAGTACTCTAATGCATCACCTAACACAGTAACTCTAACACATTGATTTTCGCGTTAAGCTGTATCCAAATGGAATTATCCATCTGAAGTGTGCAGTTTTGGGTTTTCCCCATTGTAAATTTAAAGTCACCAATTATTAACCTTTTAAGGAATAAAAATCTGGAAACAAACATATGAAAGAATATTCCCTGATACGCCTAGGCATTCAATCGACATTTTTGGGACAGCCCCACAGCAGTTCTAGTGGACGGCTTCACATGAAATAAATTGCTAATTCATTTTGACTACCCAAAACTTGTAGCTTGGGCTCAAACCCACCAGCTCTGTTAAACAGCTCAATCTGTACAGGATACACTACTCTACAAGTGCTCTCTGATTATAATACACAAAAAAACCCCAAAAACAACCAACAAAAAACCTACAAACCCTAAACGTTTCTGAAACATCAGATTATATGCAACTCTTCCAGTTTTGCACCCCTCCTAAACAAGACAGCATGACAGTCTCACTGAGCTGGTGTCATACATCTCATCTGCTGCACAGACACTGTGTCCTTTCAACTCTGAGTGACAGAATTAAGAGCTAGGAGTACTGAGTACTTCTCTGAATCAGTCTGTTAATGGGACAGAACTAGGTAGCATCCCTGGCTTCATTTACTGAGCATAGAGTATAAAAAGGATGATGATGAGAAAATTCTTCCCAACTATGAGATTTATTTTTACTTCCAATTAAAAACAAATGAGAACTTCATTGAAATGAGTAGCACCACAGGATGGCATGCTCACACAGTTAAACAAATGTCAGAAAATACATGAGTTCATACAGAATGTGTCATAAATTAATTCTACATCAGGAGTCAGCTTTTAATTACATTATCTTATGCCACAACTTCAAGATGCTCTTGAGAACTCCTACTGATCTACAGAGTCTTGAGGACCTTTAGGGTTTTTTTGACTCCTGAATCAGATACTTCCCATTTGAAGCTTTCCTTACTTTCCATGCTGTTGTCATACACCGTTGCTATCAGAAGCCTGATGGAACTCTACTATAGAGCAGAGCAATACATGTATTTCATCATAAAGATTGCTCTACTATAGAGCAGAACAATATACATATTTCATGCACCAAGATATCAGCTTTGCTTACAAGAGAAGTGTTCCCAACGCTCGTTAGTTTAAAAAGGTAGTCTGAGCCAGAACTAGAGGTCTCCTGAAAAGACCTTAGAAAAACTCAGACATCTCAAGCTGGCTAGCCACCTCATGCTACCTTCATTTAACTTTCTGGATGTTTGCTAATATAAGTAAGGAATAAGGACAAAAGCCATTTATTTTTTTTATTTATTATGGAAGGGCTCTAGTTAAAAAAATATATCCAAACCATTTAACCTAACACAAAGAGAAAACATACAATATCAGAGTTGTTATTGTGCAAGACCGGTGCCCCAGGGAGGCAAACAACCTGAACCTAATAAACGAGTGTTTTTTCCATGTTATCTGAAGAGAATTATCTTTATATAAAACCAATCTAGACTTTATGAATAATACATACCAGCTTCAGACAGACCAAAAGAACAGTTACTGCAAAATTACTTCTAGGAGGGGGGAAAAAAGGCACATTCTTACTCAACAGATCTGCTTCCTGATACTTTCAGTCAGAAAGATATCCATTCACCCTCACACGTTAAAAAAACCCACCCAACAAGAAAGAAGATCACTTATTCTTTTATAGCCAGCCTTGCTAAGGAGTATAAGCCACTATGATGTGCTTCTGCTGCCAGAGCTACTCTTCACACACTGGGAATGGTACGGTTATCATCACCCCAGCTAGCCCAGCACACAAGGAAAGAGTTTTGCAGGACATCAAATGGACCACATAAGGTACCACATAAGCAAGAGACCAAGGATACTGTGAAACTAGACACAGAGATCACAGGCAACACACAGTTATGCTTGACTTCAAATCTAGAAACAGATTTATCCACAGCCAAGCAGGTAAGAGGTTCAATACCTGAAAACAATAGGAAATGAAACGCACTCAGTGCACAGGTGGTGGGCAGCTGTACCCAAAGCAACTGCCTTGGAAACTATACCACCAATTTTGCTGTTGTTGCATCTTCACAAAGGGCTTCACAACCTGACAAAAAAAAAAGTTGAGGAAACTCAGATAAGCAAAATGTTCGTAATTCCTGTGGCCTTCATGTAACCAGGCTGAAGTTTTAAGAAAGGTCAGATAACAGCGATACTGTATGTGTACAAGGTTAAATGCCCATCAGACAAATTGCTTCACCTCTGCCTGCTGTGAATTACTTGCAGCACTCACTTCAGTTTACTAGAAAGATCACAAATTCTTTTGACAGTCTTTGCTATGCTTTAAAGCATTTCCCAAACGTTAAAAAACTTAAAGGTTCAAAATTTAGTGGAAGTCTACAAACAAAATGCTAGTTTCATGTCTTCCATCTACTGTTCTGCAATAGCAACTATTCCAGCTCTGGATTCTAACTATGTTTTATAGAGGTACTCATTGGATTCTAACTATGTGTTATGGAAGTACTCATATCAAGGCCAGCAGCTTTGCAGAGAATCTGTCCCAAGCAGATCATAAAGGAACAACATATATACTTATGGACAACCTGTCACTTCTAATATATCTGTTCTGAAAGCAGGATCTGGATGCTTCAGGTTCACAGACATCAGTCAAGCGCTACACGTCAAACACAGAGCACATTGTACTCGAAAGCTATTTGCTGAAGGTGGAAGCTGTCAAACACAGAAGATAAGGCACCTCTGGACCTGTTAAGATTTTATTAATATTTTTGAGCAAACAATGCTGGGAACCAGTTAGAAGTGAACCTGTGGGTATGTGCCAGCAATTAACTTCAATTCTTAGTAACAAGATGAGACACGTAATAACAACATACTAAACAGAAGCACAAATACCATGTAGTTTGAATATATTTCCTTTACATGCACATACCGCTTCCTTTTGGAATGAACACCACAATTGACAGTAAAGAGCAAGTTCAATGCGATGACCAAATCCAGCTGGGAAAAGTCTGATAAAAATCTCATTCAGATTAGAAATATCTGGCATAAAAATGCTCCTCAGAAGATACAGCATCTTAGAAATTTAGACTTCTCTGTAACACACTGTAAAGGACATGATTTTAAGACTGCCTTTTAGCATTTTCACATCATTTAGAAAATAAAACAGCATGTTGATGGAAGAAAAGTTAAAAGCAAACAACGTATTATTAAATACGCAAATTCTTAAATGGTATGATTTAAGAAGTCATCATGATAGCAAAATAAAACCAGAGGGTAGCAAAATAGACACCACAAAATTATATTCAGTTTGGTCTCACTAGCCCTCCCACATCCCTCGCCAAATCCCCTCAGAAGACCTTCACACCTTTGTATGATTATTACCCTAATTTTTTATCTCCAGCTTTTCTAGCTGTTAGCACCAATATTAAGCGTGTCAAAGTTAGACACACAGGATGTTCCAGAGGGATAAATCTGTATACAACACTAATCTGACTTGCCCTGTTTTCTCAAGTGCAGCCTAACACAGGAAAACTTACTTGTCTTGCTTTGCCCATTATCTCAACAAATCCGTTCTTGCTTGACAAGCTCTCTCCTTTCGCCACGAGCCTCCATTCCAGTATTTATTTTCTTAACTGAGTATTATTAATTTGGAGGGTAGCAATGCAAACAAAATACTCGCTTACATATTATGTCATTAAAATAAAAACAGAGCTGATAGCTTACAGACATAATTCTTTAAAAAAAAAAGAAAACACACCTCAAGTTTAAGTCACTGGACCCATTGTTATAATGTGTAAACAGCACCAGCCAAGGCAGCAACAATAGTCCTCATGCTCTGCTGAGAAGGTCGCACACAGGATTAAAGCTGACAAATCACCATGGGTGCATGGTTCCAGAGAGCCTTTTGCATCTTCAAGATTAAACTTCTGGCTTTTATTAATACTACAACGAGTAAGAACAAACCAGATACACAAATTCATTTCAAGAAATGCCAAAGTTCTAACTCAAATTCATAAAGCTGAAAAAAAAAAACCAAAACCAAAACAACAAACCCCAACACACTCAGGAAGGCTGAGGCTGGAACCCAGGTCACTGTACCCAGTTAATTGCTTGCTAAGTAAAGGTCTCTGCCCAGCTAGTCTTTGTACCCATAGAACCATGCTGGTTTCCTCAGGTCGAGTATGTGCTCAGCTAAGCTTGCAAGTCTATTAGAAAAGGATCAGCTTTATTTCCCAGGGTGGTTAAACTGGCTCCCAGCTTCTCCTCTATCTATGGCAATCCTGTCCAGTTTCCAATTCCTGTATGAAGGGTCAGTAACCAGACCAGAGACCTCCAAGAAGCAGCACTGTTCAGAACCAGACAGGCCTGCCAGTTTCAGAGTAGAATACAAGAACACAACAGCAGGCTGTTTCCTCTGCCCCACACTCCCCCTGAGGCGGAGCAAGGTTAAAACCAGTTCTACACTGGTGCAAGAAATATGGAAGCTAATAGCACAGCCAACCTCAAATGAAATGCAGTGCTACTTATGCTGTGCTAGAGCTGCCCTTCAGCTAGTGAGGAAAGTACACCTAGCTCCTGGGCAGGCTTGACCCTCTCCTGCCAAAAGGCACAGGAAAGAAAAGCTGCAAGCCTGCAAGTGGTACAGAGACAGGCCTACAGTACATGCAGATTAATCAGAAACAGGTAAGAATTAGACATACAGTGTGAACATGACTTTCCAGAACTTTGCAGTGAGATTAGCTGACAGAGATGAAGACAAAGCAGCCCTGCTGCAACAGAAATCACATTCCATGGAACTAAAAGCAATTACACCAACATTTCAGAAGTGTGCAGTTTGCATTTATCCTGTGAAACTACAATACTACAACTACTACAGTAGTTCCAGTAACTACAAAACTCTCCCAAAATGCTTTTTACAGGAAAAGGCACTATCGGAAATCTGGTTTAAAAGTCCACTGCAGGGGATAGGGAAAACAAACAGCACACTCAACTTATTCTAAGCTTATTTCCCCAAAACAAAGAAACCTTGCTGAACTCCCTCTGACCAATGCCTCTGTTACCTATGGTCCCTTGAGTACTATAAATCCATTGCAGGGGATTTTATAGAACTTAAATAACTCCTGTATTTATCCCTGCCAGGTATGCGTGACTCACATTTCCAAAAAAGGCCATTGTAACACATTTGGCAGCTCAGTATGTTGGAACCAATCACTGCACTGCTTCAGTTCTGATAAGTTCACCAAATTCAAAGACTTTCCTGTAAAGGTCTGTCCTTCCAGCTGAATAAGTAACTTACAGCTGTCGAAGTTAATTACATTAAAGCAATCAAGAATATTTCTTACAACAATAAACATTTTTTTAAAACATCAACCATGTTTTGGTGTTTATATTCAGAAGAGCCAAGTTCACTTTTAGTAGATCAGGAATAGATTGTTTAAAAATGGGACACATTTCAAGTTCTACGAGAACAAGAGAAGACAAACACAAGATGGAAACTTACCTTAATTTTCTTATTTTCCCCAAGTTTTTCTGAAAGATGACAGAAAGATTCCTAAAAAGCAAAGTCCTACTTGTCTAAAGACAAGTCCAGTAATGTATGGCTCCAAATACTCCAAAGGACAGAAAACAGGTTGAGGTTGTCTTGTTTTCATTTTTGTAGGTTTTTTTTTTCCCCCCCCTACAGACACGGTAGAAAACGCTATTCTAGGACTTAAAAAGGAAAATCAGTAACTCTTGCCTTTGAGAAAACAAATAAAAGGAATTTTGCATCATTATTTTAACCAGAGGTCTTTAGAGAAATTATTTACTGGAAGGTGGGTTGTATTCTTAATACCTCAGTTGGCAGTACTGAATGATTTAATTTCTCCCTTACATACAATTGCAGTGAAACACCATTTACACAAAAGTGGTTGGTTCCCTGTTGCAAGGCCCTTTCTTGTAGGCACTTTGCACACATTTTTGTTAGAACTGCATCTATGCTGGAGCACAGTAAGACACACAACAGACCTGTTTGATACCAGGAACAATCTAGTCCTGTTTGTACTGCCTGGATGCTAACAAGCCCTGCAAGAACGTATATGCCCCTTTCAGCCATGAGACCATAGGCAGGCTTCGTAGGTAGGTAGTACTTGGTAGGTACTGCTGCATGGCCTTACTGATGGCAATTTCTGCTAGCTTTACTGCCCAGAGCAGGTATTCCCTAAACAAGAGCTACAAAGAAAAGCATGCCGCCACATCTTCTAGTCAATGCAACTAATGCATTGGTCTGTAGGGAAAAAGAAAAGCTTTGGAAAGAGATCACAGCATCTGGCAGTCAGTGCAAGAAAGACCTCTCTTCTACAAGTGTTCTCAGCCTCCCACCAGTAGAGGCAGAGACAGGTGGGAGACAAGCAGACTCTCCCACCTCTTCATTATTGGGAATCATTTACCCAAATCATCTACGATCTTCCACTCTCTTCAGTTGAGAGTTAATGAAACAATAACAGACCAGCTGGCAAGAAGTACAGGGAGATGCAATTGAATGAATGGAGCTGTGATTTGTCCCTGGAAGAGTGTCTTGGCCCAGGAGGTTGGTCCCTCTCCTCTTTCTGCCAAGCTAGAAAACTGGCCATGGCAACGCTTCAAGAACATTCAAGTGGATGCCTGCCCCCTGTCAAAGCAGCAAGGGAATTTTAGCTACTACCTACTCAGTTTTAAACAGTTTCTTTTATATAAGCAGATAAACTTATTCAAACATTCATTTGCTAGCAAGGATAAAGAATTCAGCCATCTAAAGCCCCCTTCAGATGAGCAATAAAGCTCTCACAGTATTATGCCTAGACAGGTGAGTACCCTTACAGATGTATTTAGCAGGGGACAACAGCTTCACAGAATGCTGAACAACTACCAAAGTGCCAGATACTAATACAATGACTATACCGCATTGCTATGTTCAGTAAATAACTAACAAACAACTTTGTTATCAACTTTGTGAGCAAAGAGGTATAGTGGACTGGAGATACAAACATTACGTTTGCCCAAAGCATGAAAGAGGAGAATGCAGCAGCAGCATCCTTATACACACCAGGGAAAGAGGGAGGAGAAAAAAGGAAGGGAGGAGCACATTCTCCTTTGGTCTACAAAAATAGGAAAAAGGGGGAGAGGGGGAGAATTGTGCTTCCCCCGCCTACTGCTGTTACTTCACAAACCCAAATATAGGATAGTTAGTTTTTATCGCCTAAATTTAATCAAACAGTAAAAATTATTATATGATCAAATGAGAAATTGCTACAGAATATAAATCTGAGACACTTTCAACTGTAAGTCACCACTTGTGACTTTCTCTACAGCAATTTACTGCACAATGTACAGAAATATTTTATTATGGATTGAAATTAATAGCAATCACAGTATAAATCAGTGTTCAAAAAAACCCATGAAAAACAAAACCTAAATTTTACATATTTGCTTACCAGATCCTTATGATGAGTCCAGAAATAATAAAAAAAATCATCACAAGTATTTACAGTACAATCTGCAATGCCATAACAGTCTTGTCTATTTTGTTTGTTTCTTGCACAAGACAAACATTAGCAGGCAAAGTCCTTCAAAGCCTCCTTCACTGTTACCATTTTAATAACAAATTCACCTTTTGAACAAAAGCTAATGGCAGATTATCTATCCAGATAGTGAAAATCAGCTGAAATAGCAGAAATCTGAGTACTGCCCACTATATGCATGTCTGCGATCAACTAAAATCTGCCTTTCAAGGGACAATTTAGTTCTTTAAGTGACAATTGTAAATGGATGGGCAAAAGACAAAAGAGCCATAATCCCAATTCCCTATTAAAGATGTAGGTCTGTAATGAAAGCTAGAGACTTTCATATGAAAGGTTCCTTTTAGCTAATGCACACAGAAATGGTATTTTATTTGCCTCTAACCTATGGAAACTAAAAACACGAAGACAACTGTAATTAACAGGGCTTAAATGAAAGGCTCTGCATGCCTAAAATTTTAATTTTTTAAGTGTTAGTACCTCAGGGGTGGGTTTGCGGGATAATGATTCCAGAAACATTAACTTGAATTGAAAACCAACTAGTTTTTTTAAGCTGCAGACACTCTCCCAGCAAGTACTCAGTCATACTTGTTTGATGAAAATCAGTATATGACTTCTTATTCCTCAGAAGCTCTGAAGACACAACACTGCTACATTGAAACACAGATGATTTTATTACTTCTTGTGCAGTATTTTACAAAAAATCTAATTACTCACTCATGCAACCCTGCTAGTGCTGAAAAGGCTGCACAAGAAATACTTTCCATCTTACCAATGCTGCAGGGACTTTAAAAGGACAGCAACACATGAAATGGAAAGAACTCAGCTCAACTTTTGCAGCAGTGGTCAAGTTTGCAGAGTTAGTATTAAGTGGATAGAGAATGAAAATGCATTAATGCAGATAAGAGAATACCAAGAAACTGCAAATAAGAGACTTCAAATAAGCATTTTTACATTCAAGGCTTTTGAACTAGGTGTATGTTAAAGGGTCTCATTCAGCCAAATATAACACCCCACCACACCTTGCTAAACTGCAGTCAAAGGCCATAAAGCTACCACTCTCTCATTAGAAACACAGTGTGAATAACATGGACCCTTCATAAACAGCTTTCCAGATTACTAAACAGTTTCTGATCTATGCCTAAGGAGCTCTACTGGCCAACTATTAAAAGATGCAAATAGACAAAATGCTGTTTACTCAGCCTCTTCATCAAATTCCATGTGTTTTCAGGGAAGACTAGACTCTTCACCAGCAATCAAGAACCTGAATTTATCTGTCCAAAAATTGTGCAATTTGAAAGAGAGATAGATCTGGGAAGCTATTTATATCCTCGAACTTTCCTTCTGCATTCCCAAATACAAAAGTCCTAAGTTGGTTTCACACATTCAAACGTAAGGTATCTGTTGATGTTTTACTCACAACATGACAACATTCAAATGTAACTGCTCCTAACCCATGATATATTTCCTAACCACAAAATATCTGTGGAGGATGTTTGTTTTTCCAAGACTGGCAACATATAAAAAGATACAGTGTTTGTGACTTCTGTCACCTAATTTCTGAGTGCTTCATGAAAGCTAATATTCATTAGCATCTCTATGGCAAGCTGTTTCAGTCTCAAGTTTTGCACCTACAACTTTAGGTCGGAGACAGGACCAGATTCCCAAAACGCAAACTTAGATACTTACGTATCTTGGAGTTGTAGTGCCTCACTGTTTGGTTTTAACTATTCAGAAAGACACAGAGTATGTCTTGACTTTACATCCTCCATTCTAACTACTGTTACCTAAAACAAAAGCTTTTTTTTTGTGAGTGAAGAAATCCATAATACTAAAGAGGAGTTTTATCTATGCAAAGCCAACTGAGCCAGATTTATAAGCCATATTACAGGCAGCCAAATCATGAGAACATAAGCAGGATAAAGGGAATATCAGCCTTTGATTTCACAAGATAACAGTTACTTCTGCAATCATCATTCTTCTTCCCCCTCTTTCCCCAGCGTCCCTTGTCTGAAATAACCCCAATCACCATTACAAAGTGTTGTAAAACACTGAAGCAAACTAATCAAAGGAAAATACTACCATGCTAAGCAAGTTAAATGTAGAGACATCAAAGATATGCCTGAAATGCTCTGCCAAATTTCTGAGATTACTCTTCTGCAGCAAACATCGGTATTAGAAGAGTTTTCACTGACTGAAAAAAGCATCATAGCTCTTTCCAAAATACCTGCCTGTTCGCATACACTACAATTATGGACCGCTGCTTTACTCATCACATTAATGGTAATTAATGCTAACATTAATATTTGATGCTAAAGCAACAATGCCTGCAATACCCAGATCACATATACATTTAAGATAATTATTTCTGCTCAAAGGGGTGACAGCAGACAGTCATGTTCTCTTTTGCAACATTATCCTCTCCACTATCCAAGTAGGTGTTGTCAGGCTGGGACTGTGTGTATAGAAGAACATTTCTGTGTAGACACATGTTGTTCAGAATGCCCTGCTCAACAGTCTCCAAGACTGCTTAACTGCTGACTCTCTCAACAGTTCCAACTGCCATTCCCAGCAGGAGTCACTACTGTGTCTGAGGCATACCTTAACACAGCTATTACAAACCTGGGACTGGGGGGAGTTTTAAAAACAACCCACATTACCATAAAAAGTGCCAATGCTATCAACTTAACCAGGGAAATGTAGGTCAAAACTGAGTACTCCTGAAAAGTGCACAAAAGTGAGTTTCTGTTTTCAGGTGATGATGGATTTGCTCTCCTTTCTTTTATGAAACTGAGTCCTAAGTTGATTAAATCAGATGCTGCATCTTTTTACATTACCCAAGGGCAGAAAGGGCTTTGCTCTAGAGTGCCTGGAACTGTTTCCTTAACTGATTAAAGACAAATTAAATTTGAGAGAACTGCTGGCCAGGAGAACACTTTTGGTCATCACAGACTGTGCTAAGGACTACAATAATATTTGGTTTGATTATTCCCTCTTGTGCTACTAATACTTATTTTCTGTTCTCATTTTCATTCAGAATGCAACAAGATAAGAATACCAGCCTAGAACTAAATTACAAGTTTGACAAATATAAAGAATGTAAAGGCTATTCCTCCTTAGACCCACTACAAAACATTAAAAACACCTTCCAGCAGGTACTTATCGGCACCTGATGTAATCTACACCTGGAAAACCTGTTACAGCTAGCTGACAACTGCCATCCAAAAGGCTCTGTATGTTACGCTATTCCAAACACATGGATGTTAATCCAATCTAAGTGTCCAGCCTCTCTAAAAACGGGCCACTTGAAGGTTCTAAGCTAATTTTTTCAAATCTCAAGTTTGCGTCTTTGGAGAGCTGCAAGTCTAGTCCATATTAATGGCAAACACGAAGGTACATGTTTGACTTTCTATAAACCTCTTATTCTTATTCCTCTAATTTCTCACGTGTCCCGGCACTCTGAAAGCATACTTTGCCCGTGTGGTTGTGCTGATTAGTATTCTATCATATAACATACTATTAGTATATTACAATCTACTGCAATATGCTAGTATACTATTAGTATTACATATAACTTCAGCTAATACTAATAAATAAAAGTTTACACAGAAAAAAAAAAATGAAAATCCAGATGGAAAAAAGAAAAAACAATGATCAGGCTATGGTACTTTGCCTGCCTAAGACACAGACAATTCACCAGTACTGGACTGATACATAAAATGCTTAAGAGCTCCTTTTTGAACTTCAAGCCACTTACACAGATTCACGACCTACCACAGAACAAAACTGTCAGTTCACAGATTGTACTGGCTAACTAGATTTTATGCCAGCATGAAAGAACTGTTCTCAAGAACCAAAGTGTGTAAAATACGAAAGGGAAAAATTAATAAAAATTACTGTGAATTTGTAATTTACAGTAAAATTAATTTTTTCTTTCTAGATGACCAGTTAGCTACACATGAAACACAAATCCACATTCCATTCTTCCACACTACATGCCACTACCTGTAACAGTTGTAAATCAACAAGTAATATATCTAAGGCACACAGAAACTTCAAATGGTATATTATGGCATGGAAGAGATTTCTTTACTATTGATACTATTTTGATTACTGTCTCCTATCTAAAAGGAGATATTCCATAACTGTCATACAAGTATTTGACTGTTTTTGATTCGTTTAATCCATTCAAATAAAGCTTTCAAAAGACAGAATCATAGGTGACATCTTGCCATCAACTGAAGCAACATCAATTGAAGAGACTGGAAGATGGCCACAGGATTACTTCCAGGATGACTGACAGCCTAGATGCAGTTACAACAAAGCGTCTAAATTTAATCATATTTTCAACATTCCTACTAGAAGCACACAAGTATATTTTATTTTCTTAAACAGGAAAGTAAAAAAAAAAAAAAATCAACAAAAACACAACAAAACAACCAAGGTCAAAACAGAAGCAAGAAACTCATCACTTCCTGAAGGTTCAAGAATTATATAAAAAGCATAGGACCACAGCAGCAAAACTAATGAACCTCCCTCCTCTTAATGACAGGTGTTCTATCACAATACACTGGTCTCCTCCCTCCTAGTGTTATGCTGGGAACAAAACTGGGAAGTCCATCATGCATTGATGAAAACTGAGGGGGGGGAAAAAGGAGGAGATACCACCAGTACATAATTAGCCACCCTCACTGACAAATGCTACAGTGGCCAAGAGAGATATTGGAGACTCTCTTGTTAAGTCTCAAAGTGTTCCTGAAATACAGAAAAATTTTATTCAATCCCTGCCACCTCAAACAGGCTCAAATTTTAATTGCTTCTTTGTTAAAAGTTCTTTTGATTGAGATGCAAGCATTAGAGTTCTGCGCTGTTTCCAAATTATTCCATTTACAATGTGCTTGACAAATCCAAGATTATTTCAGGATATCCTTTCAAGCTGAAAGTGCTGCAGAAACACTACAGCATTTGCAGCCTATATACTCCAATATTTACTAGCCAAATTATAATCCAAAGTGTATCTAGAACCACATCCAATTTGCCATAGGCTGCATTAGTTTTGCCTCTTTGTAATATACTGAAGAGCTGTATTAATGAAGACTTACTATGGAACTCCAAGATATTAATCCTATTGTATACCAGCTTTATAGAGGGATTTGTGTTTTCCTTCATGGAGTTTGGATAGCAGTCAACAATACTAGTTACCATTTCTCCTGCTTTCAGTTTGGATAGAGCTAATTTTTTTCTTAATAGCTGGTACAGTGCTGCGTTTTGGATTTAGAGTGAGAATAATGTTGATAACACACTGATGGTTTAGTTGTTGCTAAGTAGTGCTGACTCTAAATTAGGGAGTTTTCAAGTTTCCCACGCTCTGCCAGCGAGCAGGTGTGCAAGAAGCTGGAAGGCAGCATAACTAGGACAGCTGACCTGAACAGGCCGAAGGCGTATCCCATACCACAGAATGTCATGCTCTGTATATCAAGCTGAGGAAAGAAAGAGGAAGGGGGGGGGATGTTCGGAGTGATGGCATTTGCCTTCCCGAGTAACCATTACATGTGATGGTTCCCTGCTTTCCTGGAGATGGCGGAACACCTGCCTGCCAGTGGGAAGTGGTGAATAAATTCCTTGTTTTGCTTTGCTGGCATGCACGGGTTTTGCTTTACCCATTAAACTGTCTTTATCACAACCCACAAGTTTTCTCACTTCTACTCTTCTGATTCTCTCCCCCATCGCACTGGGGCAGAGTGAGTGAGCAGCTGTGTAGTGCTTTGTTTCCATCTGGGATTAAACCATGACACCATTCCAATTTTTAGTAAGTACCATAGAGTAAAAAGAAAAGAAAGTATGTTTGAGTTCAACTGCTTTCAGGAGAACTTTAAGTCATAACTAGAAGGAGAATCAAAGGATTAAAGCAATAAAGGAAGAGAGGCATAAGTAAATATATTGACCAATTATAATTCATTCCAATAAAAAAAAATAATAAAGGAACATGCTGTTACACAGTCTCCTCTGGTGTAAAGTTCAAAGACTTGTTTCAACCTCAGGCACAGAGCCAAGTATACTGCAAATAAAGACAACAGTAGATTAATAATTTACTCCAAGTTCAATTACAGTGCAAATTATGACACTGTAGTAACTGCCCATATGTTAGTTCCTTCCCCTAAGCAAACATGAAGCTCCTTACCATACCCCCCCCAAGGGTAAATTATAATTAGCTTGTATTTATCATAGGGTAGAGTCATATACTTAGATAGCACCCATTACAACAATACTTTGTGGTATATTAACTTGTATACTACCCTCAGCTGAGATACAGCTGACAGTTTTTGCATGCAACAACTACTACAAATGCAAAATTTAACATGTTAAAATGGATTTGCTTTTGTTACCTTTGTGAAAATATTTTTTTTAAAAAAGAATAGTAGTGTAAATCATTTCACATATGCAACCAACAAACGTTAGAAAGTGTTACAGTCAGAAAGTATACTGAAACAACACTCTGGAAGCGTTGACAAAGCATTTTGACATCTTCAGATTTCTCCTATACATGCATACCCCTTTTTTCTTTAGCTGAAAATGTTTACCAATTTCATTTAGAAAGAAAAATGCTGAGAATTTTGCCATTTGTGAAACAAAGATCAGCTATCTCTAACATATACCTCTTAACTCAGTCAGCTCCTTCCAAAAGTTGTCTGGCAGTCCTTTGAACTCACCATAAACACAGAACATGCCTATATACACTAAAAATCCAACTCCCCTCTAATTACACATTGTGACATTTCTGGAAAGCAAGGCGATCATAGTTTGCAATAGTTCATTTTGGAATGAGGTAGAACAGTGAAGAGACTGGCAAAAGTTTTATTAAACCTTAACTTGGAAAGCAGCTATCTTTCCATGAACTGCTCATGACACAGGTTCATAGACTTGAAGGATTTCTAAGAACTGTTATCCCATTTAGCACAGCTCATTCCTCCCACACAGCATTGAGTGGGAAGCTGTGTATGACAATTAATAGTTCTAGAGAACCGGAACGACGAGGTGTTATGTGAATACAAACCACAGCTATTTGTTAAGATGCACTTTTACCTCTGCTGATTCAATAGTTTGATGAGATCCTGTGATACACTCCCTAAGCTTCAGCACAGCTAACAAAACACTCATTTTGCCCCAGTACAGTGGCCTTAACTTCTCTAAGTGCTCCTTCCACATGATGAAATTTACTTGCCCTGTGGATTCTGACAAGCTTTCAGTTCTTCATAGGCTTCAGATAGGAAATATTAGCAAGTATTCAAAATGCACCTTTTCATAATCAAAAACACGGACAGCAGGAGACTGCTCCACACTCATTTCAGTGCACAAAGGCAACTCAACTTCACAGCAGCCCTCTTCCACCTTCCTGTGCTGCTACTTAACAGCAGTTCTTGGTTCTACTCTCTCCTGTGCCTGAGGGTACAGGAACTGGCCACAGATAAGACCAGAGAGACTCCGTTGTCCATGAAGAACACAGAGAATGGAAATTCTTTAAGTAAGCAAAGGCAAAAACTACCCCTCGATTGACCAACAATACTTGAAATAAAAATATAAGCAAATCCAGTTTCCAGTCAATACTATTTTCCTTAAATCAAGTATCTCTGAAATATTACAATACGTTTTAAGAATGGTAAAGCAGTAATGCTTTATAGGTAGAAGAAGAAGCCTCTTCCTTTCACAGACATTCATGTTTCTTAAATGTCTACTTTTAAACTTCCATACATGTATGTTTCTGAAAAAAAGTATTAACAAGTCAATTTTCAAATCTAAATCATAAGTCATATTTCAGATTGACAAACTTCATAATGTTGAGCAGTATCTCTTATTTTCTTGAAAACCAAAACCAAGTTTAACATTTAAGATGGGAAGCTGTATAGCTTCAGACAGATCCATCCAGATTGATGTAGCCAAGGAAAGGTCTACAGGATGTTTCTATGAAACTCACAGTAAAACCATTCCTTTCTGGCATAAACAGACTTTAAATACAACACTTTTCCAAAACTGTAAGACTTGGCCCATACTGCTTACAACTTAGTGAAGTAAGTAAGAAGAGCTTAGTGAATGTTGTATGGCAACACATTTAGAGGATCCCTGTACTCTAACACAAAGAGTAAACCCTGAATAAATTACATTATGCAGCCATTCCTTTCATGTGTATTTACATGTTTTACCATAACTTGAGAAAGTACTACTAATTGTACTACTACATTAACACCTGAACTACTACTACAGCAAAACCAACACTTAAGGCAGACTTAAGCTTGCACAGATAACAACTGTAAGTTGGTACAAGATCTTGACCTCTAAAATTAGCTAAGCTGGATAAAAACACACTCCTCCAATAAAGCCATACATTTCATCCACAGATCTTTTCAATCAGTTCTGTAATTACAGCAATCACTAACCAACTTGAAGCACTAAAGCAACAACCAATAGTTATTGTAAAAACAAGCCCACAAACTTAAGAGTATCCACGAGGTAGGTGTCCCACCATAGTGTACATTTTGCATTCCGAGCTTTGGATTTAAACCCTATTTCCAGTGTGCAGATAACTTGTCCAGACCTTTCTCCTCTGAAGCAAGATGCTGAAATTCAGCTGTTCTGGACCTGACACTTGTGCTCTTTTACATTCTTCCCAGCAACTGAAACTGGTTCCTGGGAAGCAGTAGTGCCTACAGAGGTGACTTTCATTTTCATCTTTAGAAGCATCAGATTCTGAATCACTTATAATTCCCCTTTCAAAAAAGCTTAAATTTTTACTTTAGATAGCACAATACATGCACTGACCTATCCATTTCACACATCTCTCAAATGCCTTGGTTGCTCAAAAAAAAAGTCTAAGCAACTCATAAGAAAATTTCTTCTCCTGCTCTCCAGCACCCCATTTCATTTAATGGGCATGAGGGTGTCCAAACTCTCCATCTTCCTACTAATAAAACAAATTTTCTTTACCAATAGGCTGAACATTTCAGTGATGACCTGCTAAATGATGGGGTTTTTCTCTCTTAGGCTAATTTTCACCCAGTAGTGCTTACATGAGACTACAAAATGATCATTTTTTGTTCATATATTTGCATTTTGGTCCAATACAGCAATAAAAAGATGACAGACATGCAGTAGATGAGCCCAACTTTCAATGTGGTGTTTGCCCAGATCCAGATAACCTCTACAGAATCAATAGTTCTGAATTCACAGGGCAGTGGGGACAGAACTCAAGAGGTCCACATGGTACATCTTCATACCCAAGGCAAGATCCAGAAACTGATGGCATTCAGATAAAACCTTGAATACCCTGTTCTTGAAACCTGTAACTATTTCTCTGGTAACCTCTTCCCTCAGCAGATTCCCTCTATCAACCCATGAACATCTATCTGCTTTTGCCATGAACACTGAGCTTTGAGGCATAAGATTTCTGATAAACTGAGTGACATATTTAACAAGATTAGGTTTGAGGGTTTTTTTTCCAGAAAAAACTTTCTCTGAAGCACTTTCTCTGAAAAACACACTTAAGATTTAACATTTTCAGCAACTATTTTCAGTGTGACTAAATTGTACAGACAGGAGTCCATGCTCAAGAGAACATCCCTTCTCCACACTGCAGGGCTAGTCAGGTGAGAGATTACTCCTCCAAATCATGTTTAACAGCTTAGACCCTTCATACACAAGATATCAGAGATTAAATATTGATTTTACATTACAGATATTCATTATCACTAGGCATACTCACTCCTTGTAGCTCAACTATGGCTGTTAATTTGATTAGTCATAACCCGTGACAAAAGACCAAATTACTACAAAAAAGCCTGGTTTTTTGTATAACATCTTTTTTTTTTTTTTATAACATCTCCTCAACATACTGCTTCCGTTAAATACTTACCCACAGGTCATGCAAGTTTGGCACAGTGTATATGGGCTGTACTTCAGCTAAATCTTCCATTGCCTGTCCAGTTTTGAAAATGTTAACTGTAGACATTTCTTTCTACGCAAATTTCTCTGATACTCCCTGTAGTTAGGTGCTTTTTTTTTTCTTTTTTTTTTTTTTTTGCACTTTTTCATAAGCCTCATCTCTCATGTTTCTTCATGCTTGGTTCACCAGCATTTCCTCCGAGTTGAAACTGCATTTGGAAATACATTTTTAAAAAGCCAAAACTCACATCTGGAATTGCCTGCATTAAAATTCAAGAATGACAGTTTGAGGAATGAGGTGCTACTTTTGCCAAAGAACTTACTGAAAAGTTCCATCTAGGTTTCCCTTAAAGCATCTATATGGCATTCAAATGACAGGGACAGTCAGAGTGGGTTCCTATTATAGTCAATAGTCACAAGTATGCACAACCAAGATGCACAGAACTGTTTTTAGAGGCACCTAAGCATAAGCTACTCTTCAGAAGTAGCCTAGCATTTTTCCCTCTATTAGGCAGAAAAAATTTGGACCCAAACCTTTAACTTAAACAGCTGAAAGTTCTTTGCTTCTAATGCCAGACTTTTTCCAGTGCCCCAATTTCTTTCTTGTAAGACATCAACTAAATCCCACCTTCTTGTCCACTGTTCTCGCCTTCTCTGCTTATAGGTGGAACAGCGACCAACACAGACAGCAGAACCTACACACTAATTTTGCACCAGGACCCTGTGGCGTTAGAGCAGAGAGTTTTGTGCAAATCACAGAATGACAGACTAAATGCTGTTGCACTGCACATGATGTGGCATGTTGTATCACTGCTAAGATACCTACTTCCTTGTCCAACCCCAACACAGCGTTACTGGATAGCACACAGCATACCTAGATCAATGATTCTTGAAATTAGTGATGAGTAACAGTTTCTAATTGGTTTTAAAGGGCATCCTTACTGACTCCGCAGCAAAACCAACCATTAGCTGTCTGGCTTTCACGCAGAATTCATCCAGGTCACTACTTTTTGATAAGCAATTTATCCTGACCTGAGAATACAGCTAAGGTCTATCTGTTAAAATATTAAACACTGCTGTTGAGAGAGGACTACACAGTAACAGTGTAAAGCACCTAGTACAGAAATGAAGTTACTGACAACTCTTTATCCTGACAGCCTGCACGAGCCAGGAAACAAGTTCTTTGCATCTTGAAACAGTATATAACAAAATTGGTGATAATCTATAAATAAAGATGTCTTGGCCTTAATTATGTTAATGAACCCTTAATTCCAGGAGACAGCTGTACTGCCCTAGATATATTTTCATCTTGTTTTATAAGCCAAAGCAGCAGAAAAATAACATAGTAAGTTGCAATTATGATTCTGATTAATCATTCATTGCACTCAAAAATAAGTTTAGACACAAGTGCTAAATTTATGATGGCTCAGCAGAGCTTTACACTGGAAAAGTACGTTGCTGTGTTAACGTGGGAATCACAAAGGGCACTTTTCTCAGAGAAGGAATAAACCGTTCTAAGACCTTTTATCACAGGGAGAGAATACATGTGCCAGGACAGCCCATAAAGAAATGCTACCTATTCTCCTTAGCACAGCGTGGCCTTACTCTCAAGCCTCACGGGTAAAAGCAGGGATATGTAGTGGTATGTTACAGCCTCCTCCAGATCCCTTGAGGAGTTAATGAGCAGACACAGGAACTAGAATGCTGGCTACTTGCTGCAAAAAAAAATAATCAGAGTAATGGACAGGAATGCTCCTTGTGCTCTCCCCACACTGTCCATCAGTGAAGAGCAAGCAGGCTGACCTTATGAAATCACTTGGAGCAACAAGGTATTCATCAGAGAAGTTCATCTGCTGGAACTCTGCAGCCTGTGGAGATGAGAACAATCTCCCATTCCTTCCCTACCAGGAAAACAGCTTTAAAATAGTTCCATTTGGAAGCAAGGAAAAGAGGGAAGACAATTGGTTTGGGTTGGTTTTTTGCATCAAATACCTTAAAACAAACAAGCCTGCCACAGGAAGGAAGAACAAGATATGCAGAATCAACAGATAGCTATCCAAATGTCGGACTTGGCATCTGCCAGTTTGATATGACTCACACAGACAATATTTCAATTAACAGAGGTTGGAAGGAGTTTAATATTTTAGCCACTACAAGACCCATGCCACATACTGTAAATACACTTAAGTCTACTACAGTCTGACGTGCAAAAGCATCAAACTGAATTCTGGGTTATGTCAGGTATGAGAATTTGTTTCTTAAGAAGCCTCTTCAGGAGTCTACTCATGCCACAATGGGCTACAACTCAAAATGAGCAGAAAGAAAAAAAAAAAAACACAGGGAAAAGCAACTCTCAATTTAAAACATCTAATCACCTTCTACACAAGGCCCTATCCTAGTCCCTTACCAATTCTTTGGCTAAAAGAAAATCAGACCAACCAGAGTGAAGAGGGCCCTCCACAGTGAGGATACATATCTCATTTTTTTCTGCAAATAAAGCACTTCTGAAGATTTGCTCAATCACTGCAGTTTGTCTTTGTCACAACTCAAAACACGACTGCATAAAGACAACAAAGTTGATATTCAGCAACCCAGCTATGAAAGACACATCAGGCAAGACGTGGTGATGTTTTTGCCTGTGGGTGGCAGTCAACTCTCAACACTTCCCCGGTGCTGTTTCAGTGACCCCATGTAACCATATTAATCAATTAACATGTTGTGATCACACATCCACGTGGCAGCAGAAGGTCAGTAATTTTCCCTTGTAAATAGATTTTTTCCCCGGTGATTACAGCAGTTCTATTAAACAAAAGAGAATCATGTCCCCTGCAAAGAAACATACTTCATCCCTGCCCGATACAAGTTTCTCAGGTTTATCACTAGAATACCACCACACAAACGGCTAATTCAGCATTCAATATGGTGATGGAAACTTTGGATTGCCAGTGGTTATAGGAAGATGGCTTAAATTGCTTAGGCCATGGCGTCCTAAAGTAAAGTAGCTGCTGACAGGTAAAGCATCTGTTCTCTTGGCAGCTGATCAGCACTGAGGTCCCTTCTGTCGAACCCCTTTCCCAGCCTTCTAACTTTTCTTCCTTTGCAGTCCTTCTGAATGTTAAAGTAAGTGTCAGGACAGCCATCTTTTAACCTGTCTACATGGCTAAAACTTAACAGGTTGGGAACATCTACCACAGTAACATGATCCATCAGGTTTTTTTTCTATAAAATGGTGATTTCATTTATTTAAAACACCCTGACTTCTCAGCATTCCTGACCCAAAACAAACGGACAAGCATGTTTATAGATAGATACAGGGATATCTGTAAAAACACAACCAAAGGGGGAACTGATTTTGCCAACAGCAGAGGAGAATAAATAATGACACATTTAGACAGCCAGGAAAATGGAATGCACAGGTAGTAAATGGAAAAAATATAAAAGGCAGCAGTCTCATTTACACATCTGTTTATGTAAAGAGACTTATCTCAAACGCACATTTGGCCTTGTAAGCTCTCCTGCCATTTCTTTCTAAAAAAAAATAAAAAAATCAAAACTCACAAACTGCAGATAAAAGGTGTTATACATAGCAAAATGTTAGAAGTTCAACCCTCAAAGCAGTCCAGTCTTCCCCATTGCTGACATTCTGCAGCTGCATGAAGTCTGAAATTCAAGATTAAGAAAATAAATTTGTCCATGAGAACACAAACCATTAGTGTGTCCAGTCAACTTGCTCAAGAAGCCAGCTACGATTGCTAGTGTCCCAGTAGCCCAGAGACAGCCTGCAGAGCTTCTGTGGTGACTTACACAAGGCTGTACTACCACAGCCTAGTCCTGAGCACCCATGCCACTCAATCACCTTCCTAATTATGCCAGACCTGCCTGGTTTGCCTGCTTCAACTGCTTCACAGAAAACCAAGCCCATCTATTTACAAGTCTGTGTTAAAATTTTAGCATCAAAGACTCTGGATGATTACACTAACATTGGAGTAAATAATAACATAATACTACTGCCAAAGAACAAAACCAACACATAATTAAAATATAAAGATTATGGGTGAATAAGCAACAAAGAACAGTAAATATTATTAATTTGATAACAGGCTAAGAGCCATAGCAAAAAAGAAACAACCAATATGAAGCAGTAAGACATAATAAATCAACCACACTAATTGCTAACTATTTACATACAGTTATCTTATTGTTATCTTACCATTTTTAGTCAACTAATTTTTTCACAAGACATACAAGAGCAGCCTGTCTGATAACACTAGCATAAAGCTGGGAGAAAGATTTTAATTAGAGAATCACTGCTAAAAATTCTCACTGCAGAGAGATTCAAAACAGCTTTGCAGCAGAAAATGCAGATGATCAGTATGGCTTTTCTCCACACATTATGTCATTTTGTGTACAGAATATGGAAAAACCAATTAAGAAGGCATTGGTGTATTAGCTCTAAAACAGTTGCCATTTTAATTTACTACCTTAAAAACATTTATTAGGAGTGAAGATAAACTTAATTTCTTTAGTGTGCTCATTAAGTCTTCAGCTTCTGCTAGCAAAGCAAAATTGAAGCCATCAGCCACTTACAGTTTTCTTAGCTTTCACTGTTCTCCTGATATAGTGGAAATCTGTCATATGTTCCCTTAAGTAGTTCTTGATCTTTAGAAATAATTGCTATCAATGGGAATAATCCCAGAGAGAGATCTGGGAAACAGCTTCTTACAGCTTCGTGGGGAGTAACACTCAAAAATAAAACTATTTATGGTATGAAGAATTATACAGAAACCCTATTTTAAGAAGGTGTAACACCCAAAAGTTCCAACAGTTCCATCCAAAGACTAATGTTACTACCTGGAATTAATTACAAGGAGGAAGAAATTACCCTCAGATATAACCTGGTTCTGAATTCATTAGCAGCAGTCTAATATATAAACAATATATGCCAGTTTCTTGTATTAAACAAGACTGCTTGACAATATGTCTGAAGTGAAACTATATTGTAGACTTTGCCAGTTGGTAACTTTCTAAATACAAATGCAATAGGCCATCAAAGCAGACACAGGAACTAATCTACTTTCTTACAGGCTGCAAATCTAATCTATAGCAAGGTCTAAGTTTCTTATATAATTACATTTTCTATTACATAGTAAGACAAAAAGATATGCTGCTACATCCTTCCTTGTAACTCTGCCATTTGAAAAAAAAAAAAAGGTCATAGCTTTTAAGCTTTGAACTTCACTAGCAATATTTAAGGCCATTAAAATTACTTACATTCCTATCATAAGTATCAGCCTAAATTTCAGAACTTTGACTTTGTCAGTACAGATCATTATTCGCAGCAGTTCAACATACTTTGATACTTGCAGAAGGCATGAACTACAAGAGAAAAAAATTTACCTACTCGTATATAAGCTGAGTTTAGCACATGTGTTTTTCCTATCTTTCCAGTGTTTTATCCCCCTCCTCACAACAGTTTTCCAGTTACCAAGTCTCATGGACAACTTCAGCAGCAAAACAGTAAAACACAAACACCAGAAAAAAAAATCTATCCAGGCTTTCCAATCAATTTTCTGCAGGCATGCTTTACATCCTTCCCCCTCCTTCTCTCACTAGATGCCCTAGCACTTCCCAACTGTGACATGCTTGCTCCAGTAAGATATAACCCGTCACGTAAAAAAGTAAGAGAAAGCCCCCACACTCACTCTCCTTAAACTGTTTCTAGAATCAATTGGTTGTGAATCTCTTGGTTCTAGAATCTCTTTTGTTGTGAAAGATTACCAACAGCAACCAGTACAACCCATGGCAAAACACACACACACACAAAAATAATCCACATGCCATCCTCATCCAGTCTTTTCTCCCTGCAGCAAGCTTGCGCTACCAAGCCATGCAAGAGCTTGTACAGCATGCTGAAACTGAATTAAGCCAATGCCACAAGCCTTCTTTCTTGTTCCTAATGTTCCAAGTAGTTTCAGAAAATAGTAACAGAAAATTGACAGAGACAGGATGCTTCTCAGTTCCAACTGCACATAAAATATATGCCTAGTTTTGTGTTTATTTCAGTCATCTTCCTGCCCTGTTGACTTCAGCTTGATACTAAATGATAAAAAAAACAGATGATACTTGTGATACTAGTAGTACGGTAAGAGAAAGTGTGTTTGTCAGTTATAGATAGAGACTTCACACTATTCTGGAGAATAAAGATGTGTTCAAAGAAGGTAATAAAAAAATCAGACATAATAATTCAAGAAAATATTGTTGAAACTACAAGAAACACACTGCATCTACCAATTCAGGTGTCTGTGAGTAGTTCCCTTGTCACATAGCAAAGTTCCTGGGCTGAGAAAGTTACCTTGCAACAAATTCCATTTGTTTTCTTCCAGGTTGTTTCTGCTTGCAATCATTTTGTACAACAGAATACTGAAAGCAAAGATAACTTCTCAATACAAAGGATAATATGTCCCATTGATTATTTCAGGGGAGGGAGATGGGCTTAATTTCTTCACCTTCACATGTCTGCATATAGACAAGGTTTCTGAATAAAAGAAAAGGAACAGACTACAGAAAGCAAAAAATTCTCCCAGGATAATCTTAGTCTCTACCCAGGTGATATACACAGATTATTCAGAGGCCACTGTTGTGGTTTAGGCCAGGATAGACTAAACACAGAAGTGAATTACTATGCAATAACTGAATTCATGTGGAAGAGTCTGGATCTTTATTGCCTCTGGGATAGGAATGATTATTAATGCATAGAACACCACAACAAGAGCTGTGTTCGCCAGCTCACCCCACAGACAGTTTATAACAATCCAAAGAGACCAACATTTTTAATCATTATTTTAAACTTACCTCAGCCTTTCTTCTTCTTTCTTACGAAGGCTGAAATCTCGTTGAACCACCTGGAGCACATGCTCTGCTTCTTCATCAGTCAAGCCAGAAAGATCCAGTTTTCTCCCCATTATATACTCTGTCCTGGATATAACTAACTATGAGGAATATCTGAAAGCAGAAACAATAAAAAAAAAGTAACATAAATTTAAAGCACTGACACTTCTCCCAAGTGTGTTGAAATGACAGGCACATCTGCCCAACAATTAGAAAGTTGCTGCCACAAACATCAGAGAAGAAAATCACAGAATCATTTAGGTTGGAAAAAAACCCTTAAGATCATTGAATCCAATGATTAACCTAGCACTGCTGAGTCTACCACTAAACCATGTCCCTAATCACCACCATCTACAGGTTTTTTTAATAACTCCAGGGACTGTGACTCAACCATTGCCCTGGGCAGCCTGTTCCAATGCTTGTCAACCCTTTCAGTGAAGAAATTTTTTCTAATATCCAATCTAAACCGCCCCTGGCACAACTTGAATGATTCATTTTAGAATTATTTTTCAAGTTCCATGCACTGAAAGCAAACATGCCCAATTTAAAAATAAATGCAAAAGATAAATTATCTAGATATTAAATAATATTGCGGGAAGATCTCAGTGTTGTCCTCCACAAGAAAAAACACACTAACTCAGGTGAAATCAGGTTTAGGCATTTCTTATGATTTTATGCCATGAGTTTACAAAACTTTGCAAAACACAATCCCTGCGACTGTGTATGAACCAAAAACATACTCTCCTGTAACACTCAAAAATATTTTGTACTACCAACTAAGAAACCTGGAACTATTTTAAGACACCATAAAAAAAAAAAAAAAGTAAGCATATACCTTTCAAACATTTCCCAGACTGACTGGAAAAAGATTTAGATGTCACCACAATATCATTATTCCCCCTTTCTGTGAAGAACAACGGAGGCGAAAAAGTAGTAGTCAGCCTTATGAAGAAGGTACTATAAAGTTTGAACTAGAGCTTGGTCCACTTATTTCATTAATGAATTATCATAAATTTGTTCCAGTTTATTTTCATGTGACTTATTAATTTTGTTGAATTCCACTAAATTTAGCTCTTAATTTCTGTAATTTGATTTATGTAATTATTTGGGCAATCATAAAGATGTCCATCTCCACATTGAGTTACAGTTTCCAAAACATCACACAGTTTTTTCAGCTCTCTTATGAGCTCCTAGGAATGTACATAATAATTACGAACACACAGAAGTTACCACATTATACCAAAGAGGCAACTATTACTGCCTCTTCATCCATGTTAAGTGTCAACTGAATGATACTATGTGAAATACAAACTGGTTCTGTCTCAGAAAAACACCTCTAAGCAACACTGCTATGGCATACAATTAAGTGCTCCAAATAGAAGGGGGGGGGGGGGAGGGGGCAGGAAACTAACACTATTTTCTAAACGTAACAATTAATTTGCTACTTAGATGATGATGGGGATGTGGTTGGTTATTTTTTGTTGCATTTGTTTGGGGGTTTGGGTGAGGTTTATTATACAATATTTACCTTCCTCCAACCATCTGGTTACAGGTCCTCAAACAAAAAAAAAAAAAGCAACACCACATGGAACTAGGGTATTGCTCTTTTTTTTTTTCTTTTGGTTAGACTATCAAAGCTTAGAACATACTCTTCATTCAAACAAACAACACTTCAACAAAAACAAGCCAACAAAACCAAGCAGATGGGATAGAAGCTTAGGTGAAATAAAGATGGCAAGATTCCTCCAGTGAGACACCTGCTTATCACACAGCTAACAAAGGACACAATGGAACAGTATGTTCTGGTTTGACTCTACAGGTCTGCTAAGGAAGTTGAAAAGGAATATCAACAATGAGTTAATAAAGGCTATAAAAATGTACTTCTAAATAACATTACCCCCATTTTTGTAGAAAGATGTGTCACAAAACCAAAGAACTATACATAGTCTTCACTAATCCCACTTGCAAGGCCCAGAACATACGTTAAAATTGAAGGTTGGCTAAAATATAGTGAAGAACGACTGGCAAGACTTTCTTCCATCCCACATGCACATGTAAGTCTTTCTGACATTTTCACCAGAATGTTAAGAATTTCCCCTGTACCTTCATCTACAGTCCTTGTACCAAAGCCTTGCTGGGCACAAGCAAGCACAAGAAATGGCGAGGCAGGGCTTACTGAGGGTACGCGTACACATTGCAGCTCAGAGACAGAGTAAGCAGTGCCCTGGGACATGTTCTTCTGTTCAGGCTCTGGGATACCTGTCCAGCTCTTCCCTCCCAAAGCACTTCAAGTGCAAAGGCCTCTCTGACTTTCTAAAAGCACAGAAGGGCTTCACTTCAGGAAAGGCACACCCGCAGGGAAATAAGTAGAACTTTTCCAATTAACTTTTTTCACACCCATACACTTCACGGGAGAAACACAGGATATAAACTAAAAGGAAATAAAACTATTTTAAGCAATTGCTGGAGCCAGTAGACATGCCTCCATGGTAGGGCCACAGTGGTCCAAGACACAAAATGACGAAGATACTAGGAGATCAGAGATGCCATTCCAGTTGTTCTCAAGCATCAAGTTAACAACTGTAATTAACAATGTCATAATAAGTTCTCTCTTCAAGTCTTCATCAAAATGCTTTTGGAAACGTTGATACAATCTGTGGTTCCCTGGTAAAGAACACTATTCCTTTGATTCAGCCACCATTGCTGACTGTGAGCATATATTCAAAGGGGGAAATTTACCCCTAAATCTGGGGTTAACTGGACCCCCATCCAGTTACCAGAGGTAACGTCACTACCTCTGATTTTTTGGGGGTTGGCAAAGGCTTAATTTCAAATATACATATATTTCAAAATCAGCATTGACTTTAATTTTTGTTTTTCATGTGGTTTATTTACCTATAAGACTCTCAGTCTGCATTCTAATATTACATTAACCTCTAAGGAACTTGTGTGGTTTTTCCCAGGAAATAATTTTTCATCACATTACTAAATCACCTCTGATCTGGGAGTATCACAGCAGTTTATAAATATTTATAAACAATGCTCAAATGTCCTTTTTTCAGTAGATCTCGATTACACATTTTGGAAAGACACAAAGGCAAATCCTCTAGAGGAAGTGTAACAAGCTACATTTGGGGGGGCAAGGGGAGACAACAAAATAGTTTTTCAGCCTAAAATAACTTCTGGCCTCAACTGAAATAACTTAAATGAGGATGTTCAGGTGTTTGCCTTAATGAGTAAACACTTCTTTGCTAAATCTCAAACCGAATACAAAATCTAAGCTTTCAGAGATGTTATGAGGAATAACATGGTTCCCTAAACTCCTGCTCAACAAATTAACACACTTAACAGGAAAGCCTAGGCTTACAATACATGATTAAGCATTGTTTGAGTAATACTCTAATCTTAATACTTCTTACAGTCTGTTTTAAATCCAATTAAAACTTCCACATTTAATTTTTTTTTACTTTAACCTTTACAAAAAAAACCTCCAAAAAAACAACCACAAACACCCCCCACAGAAGAACAAGCAAATAAAATGTTTTTCAAGAAACGTAAGCAATGCTTCTGAATTTTAAAATGAACAAGAGCATCAACACCAGAAATGAGGGCAAGTAGTGTATTTCCTAGTCACTCACATGATAGCTAAGCTCCTTGTACCTGCAGTCTCAGCAGAAGATTAGCATTACAGGAAGGTGGGGAGAAAACTCACAAACTTTTTAATTTTTTAAAGTACCAACTAACATTTAAAACAGATTCTCTCCTTGACAAAGAGCCACATCATAAAGCTAATTATGCACGTGCTCATACCAAGTATAGTACAACACAGACATCTTAGCTTTATGCTGTAGCAAAGAAAACACAAGCAAGGCTGCATCTGGAGTGCTGCATCCAATTTGCACTCCCCAGTGCAAGAAAGATACAGACGTACGGGAGTAAGTCCAGCTCAAGGCCATGAAAATGATAAAGGGACTGGAGCATCTTTCACAAGAGGACATGCTGGGAACACTAGGACAGCTCAGCCTGGAGAAGAGAAGGCTCAGGGGTGATGAGCTTTACAGTGTATATCTGGAAGAGATCCCTCCAATAACCTGGCACTATAAACAAGAATATCCTAAAATTCTTTCAATTTCTGAGTGAAATTTTTGATCAAGATTTCACCTGTTTGCACAACACAGAATTATTTTTGCTTTAAAATGCTACTCCTGTGCACTGATGAAACCCAATATCAAAGACTCCAACCCTGCTATTTGCAACTGAAATATTTCTATAGAATACCTTTTCCTCAAATGCTCTCAGCTTTAGAGTCACCAAACTAAACACCAAAGCTTTTATACTCTGTTCTGCTAGTCTACCACTTCTAGTATTTTCCAAGTAGAAAATCAAGAAAAAAAATCCTAGTAATTGTATCCCTGCTCTGTCACCAACAAACTCATCTTTACTTCTTTCAGTAGTCTGTCAAGACCTAAATAATACTGTTCAATCCATCTTGTCATTATACTTCGGCATTTGACCAACTTTTGCAGAAGTCTTTAGTACCTTAAGAAATCCTTTCTATAATCTTATTGGTGAATATTTTGCCCTTTTAAATCATACAAGATAGTCACCTTTCTATGCCAAAAAGGAAGACAAGCACTTAGTCCACAACAGAGCTCCTCCACCACAGTTCATAATTTAATAAGTTTTGTTCATTGAACCTCCAAAAGAAGGGATTGCACTGTCAGCACAAGTTAATTATGCTGAGTTTTTTAATGTAAATGTCACAATACCTATCATATATTCATTATATAATGTCACATTAGTGACAAAAATGAGGTCTGAGTGTTGAAAGCATAAAGGGGATTCCTGTGTTTTGAATTGTCAACACACTTGAACAGAACAGACTTTAGCCAAAAGACAACATTTAGAGAACACTACTGTCTAAAGTAATTTCTACTACAGCTAGCACATCACTAAGTCTAAAATCAGGCAAAATTAACATTGCTTACAAATTCCTTAATGTTTTTTAACCTCCAAGAAAGTCTAGAAGCTGCATTAAACAACACTGTGGATATTCTTCCCTTTTCACTGGAAATAAACTTAAGTCCCAAAATAACAAGAGGGAAAATACAGTCATCAGAAACACAAAGCCACCTATTTGGGTGAAAAATTAAGCATGGCTCAACTGACTTCAACACAAGGACTTGTATTTGGTGTGCCACATTTTAAATGAGATGCAAAACAAGATCTCAAAGAGGATGCTATTCTTTGCACCCACACCAATTTCAGCTGAGATTTACTACACGTATTTCCTGGTCTATAGCCAAAGCAGAAAATTATCTTTCTTTCAGCCTAGTACTAATTTTATGTGAGATTTGTTTAGAAAACCAAACAGATTGCAAGTTTCTGAGCAAAGTTAAGTTGATTTCACTGGAAGGGTGCATGGGAGGGGGGTGAAGCAGCAGGTTTTTAGAAGAGCCATGAAGTTTACTTGGTTCTTTCTAGGAGAAATCTTCCCTATTAATGCAAATTACTGCAATAACTGTGTGCACTTCTTGTCTAGAAGACTGCCAGATATACTATAATGGGGGACACTGTAGATCTTAAAGGTCAAAGGTTAATACCGTATGGTTTTAAATGTAAATCTATTTAGGAAATAAATAATTTTGCAGTCTTCTTGCTTCTATATTTTACATCATTTTAAGTACTGAATATGAAATAGCAGAAGTAGAAAAGCCCCACTAAAGTCACATTTTATTTCAAAATGGCACGTCTCACCTAAGAATGGCTCTCCCCCAGAAGCAGAACACAGCATATTAAATTGTTTCTAAAAAGCAGAAGCAATTTTATTTAAATAGCAAAAAAGCTCTTTTTACAGAAAAGACTAAAGAATATACCAAAGGACTTTATTTCTGTCATCTACCTTTCACAGATTAAAGTAAAAAGTCAATCCTAACAATAAGTCATGACCACTTTATACCTATGTATCAAGCCTACAACAGATACACAAGTATAAATCCCATTGGGAATTAAAACTGAGATAAAACCCCCAAATTCGTTGACTAGAATAATCTCTTCACTGGTTACACTGAACTCTTACAGAAAGGCTTACCCAGAATTTGGCCCTTACAACTGCTAAAGATCGTAGGTCACCTGGCACACACTGTTAGCATGCATTTCACTCCGCTGGCTTTCTAGTTACCGTACACTCTCATTTTACTTCAGTCTCATTTTCCATTGTTTATGCTGAACTTAGGCAAATCATGTTCAGCTCTATTTTCTCTATTTAGTAGCAACTGCCTTTTGGAAGAATGCGTAGTCAAGATGATGGGTCTGACAGTATTCTGATTGTGTGAGACTGACTGTTTTCCTTCCTGAAACGAGAAAGACAGCTTGGAGAAAAAGACAAAACAGGAGCAGTAACACACTGACACGCAATCGTACCTTGGATGAACGAAGGCACATGGAAAAGCAGCTACTCTAAAGCATGAAACACAGCTCATGACTGTAATGGACTGTCAACCAACCCCAAGGTGAACCATCACAGGTCAGAAAGAAAGCGAGCACATGCACTTAGAGCTTGCAACTGATGCAATCTGAAATCTTGCACATCTTGTGTGTACAGACCGCAAGGGCTTCCCTTTGGATGCCCAACTTAGCAAAGCAGGGCTCAGAGATTACCGCTGTGTACCCAGGCTCCCTGCACAGAGAAAACAGCAGCCGCTGAACAGTTATGCCCCTTCTTCCACCTTCCCATCAAAAGCCAAACCAGAACGCAGCTGGCAAATCAGACTTCACACTGTATAAGCATGAGCCTGTATGAAGAAAATACTAAACAAAAAGCTCATTTGTATTCCTACCTCTCTCCTCAGCCTTAGCTCAAGAGTGAAGACTGCAAAAAGACATTCACCCACCTGTCTTGCACTACACAGGCCACTTCTTTCTCCCAAGACATCTGTCAGTCTCACCATTTCACAATCAGTGGCCCTCAAATGAGCCACACACATTGAAAGGAGATGAAAGAAATAGCAAATCCTTCTCTGTTCCTTGAAAGAATTGATGGCAGTTTCTGTCTCATTTTAAGAGGCAGGCAGAGAAGGGAGTACTCACTTTACCTGTGTAACAGCAATATGTGCACCCAGGAAAAGGCTCGGGTTCAATGCTATGTTAAGCCTAGGAAGCTCCAGCATTTATCTCCCTCCTTGTGGAAGAGCATGTGAGAGAAAACAACTCAGGATATTCCTGTGCTCAGATGTCAACGTCCTGTTTTCCCACACAGATCAAAGAAACTGAAGGATACAGAAGGTCCACTACCATATGAAAGCTGCAGAGCAGCATGTGACAAGTAAGCTTTCTAAAGCTAAACATCTTCTCGAGTACCACAGCAGTCACTATTTAGAAGACTAGCTAGAGAGGCATATCCTACAGCTAAAATCAACAAACTAACCCAGAAAACATCAGTTCACCAAGATAACTCTTGCAAGTTCAAGATGCCAAAGCATCACTACTATGTAAAGTGGTGGCAATGTTTCTCATGAGTTATTCATACCTTTAATGTGGGGAAGAACACACCGAGAGAAAAGGTGAAGTTTTTATAGAACCTCAAACAGCTCCAAAAGCACTACACATTTTAATCTGCATATAAATTTTATTTTCAATCTTAATAATACAGGCAAAAGTGTTATGATAAATTAAGAATCTTATCATAACTTGAATGCCATATTGGATCAACCCATGCAAACTACAGCGGTAAACAGTTAAGTGGACTGCTTGACTGCTACCAAAATATCCATAATATAGAATCCAATATGCAAACATACCACAAGCATACTTAAAATATACTACACAATAAAAAGATTTTTTCCCCCACAACATGTTGCACTAATTGATACCCTGTATCCTTCTTACTAAATATCACTCATCACCATATCCTTAAGTTTGATCCAAGAACTAACCTTTGATTGAGAGACTATTTCTGCAAGACTGGGACAGAGACAGAAATTATATTTTGAGAGATAAGAAAATGCTTCCAACAGCAGTTGCCACAAAGAGGCAGTATTCTGCAGTGCTGCCAGATGTGAAAAAAATTAATACAGTAAAACACTGTTAATTCAAACCGCTGACAGGAACCCTCACTGCAAATTACTGGGTTTTACAGATTACCAAGTAAATGAAAAAAAAATCAAAACAAAAAAAAAATAATTTCATAAGACTGTGCCTTCCACATTCACTCTGACATCTGCAAAGCGCTTCTAACCCTGATTTATGCTGGAACAAGCAAGAATCGTAAGAGATACAATAATGGCATCTGTAAATCCACATGTCCCATTTTACTGAGACTTTGTGATGAGCTGTAGTTGGCTGACACACAACTTACACCCCATGCACGGAAAAAAGGGTTTCAGAAGCAGGTTGCCTTTGAATTGTTTAGATAAGCATTTGTTAAGAGACATAAAACAAGACTAAAATAGAGCCAGAGCTGTAGAAAGCCTCTGAAAACCCTAGTAGTTGGGTTAATCTGTCAGGTGGGGGAGTTAATGGATTAGTTTGTTGACACTGGGACCTACTCTATGCTTAAAAGAGGCTCTGTTTTGGACCTGAGCTTGACTACTTTTTCTGTGTTGACACTGCACAACATGGATATGATCTGAGCTCTGGCCAACTAACACAAACCTGAAGTTCTGGATCCCAAGTTTATACAAACAAGGAACATTTACATTCAAGCACAAGACACAGTCAGGCACTTTCTGGAGTTCAAAGGCCAGCCTCACTGTCAGGTTTTGTCTGCTGGTTCACTTATAGCTGGTTCCAAACTGGTGCAGCCTCAGAGCTCCTTTAGTTTAAACTAGGGAAGCAAAGCAGTTCATCCTCTTACAGGTTTAGAGGATCATCCAACCAGCAGAGATACTTTTTTGAGTCCCACAGAACCTACTATTTGATCAACTTAAGGTAAGCTACATCTTTAGGAACTAGCTAGGACTCCTCTGCACCTTAAAAACTTTTTTTAAAATAAAAAAAAAAAGCATTTCCCTTTATCAGGGCTCACTCTTGAAGACTGAAGTAGCATTAGCAGTACACTGAAATAACATGCTCCTTTGATAAGTCTACATGAAGAACATCAGCTTCACCAAGAAAAATTCCTATTTCTAGTCCTCTACATTAGCTTCTCCCAATTTTTAGATTCCCAGTATCCTTTATAATAGGCCTCTGGACCTTGATACAACATTGACACCATCTTCCCCTCCAGCTGAAAGCACAATCTCAGGTATTCTTCACCTACCACAACTACACAGCTGACATATTTCCACGGCGAAGGTGCAGTTCACTTAATCATGTGTGGAACCTAAGTCCACAGTATCTCATCCATTGATTCCCCTCTTTTTGACCTGCGACATTACCTTGGAGCACAAATCTGAAGCCTGCTTATTAAACATTAGAAGTGTGGGGAGTGTGTGTGTGTGGAATAATCTATCTGATCTTGCTCTAGATGTGAACGGCTTTCCTCTCACTTGGGATTCAACCCACAGGTTTTGTGCTTGAGGTGATTAACATACATGCAATTTTTGGCACTGCCTTTTAGATCAAGCCCCACTGAGATTGTAAAAACCAAATCACCAGATTATACTTTTTAGAATCCTCTCCGAAGCTCTTTCAAAAAACCTGCTGTTACTCCAATTCATGCACTATGGTTTAACTTAAATCCAATTCATGGTCTGTCAAACAAATGTCAAAGCACTTATGACAGCTGTATGCAAGCACTGAGATAACTTCCAGAAAGGGACATTCAAGCACTCTGGGGATGGCCACTGAGGGGCAGAGGAATCAGTTTTCTCAATAGGAAAAGCAGGAGTCACCCCCTTGCAAGATTAACAATGGTTAAAAAATAGCTACACTCAGCAGCTTGAGGTATTTGAGGACAGTTAGCTGCATCTCTGTCAGCAGCACTTAAATCATGCGCTGAACATCCATGCTGTAGCAATTCACAGTAATGGTACAAATCAGCACTTTTCTATTTGGATTGCCCTGTGACACAACATCCTGTTCATACAGCCCAAAAGGGACAGAAGAAACCCACATTAAATGACCTTCTGTATCAGAAGTAATACCTAATAAGCAAAGAAGCCCTTCTTGTATTAGTTTCAGAAGAGACAAAAACTCCTCACCACAACAGCAGAACAGAAAATTTACTCTTCAAGTTGTAAACACGCTTTGCTTGCTTTCCTTTCCAGAAGGAAAACAACAGATTATGCACTGCCTTCCTCCAAGAACAGAAAGTTGGTTTACAACGGCAGAGCCACGTATTATTCTGCATGGAGCCACATGGAGGGTGTGGGGGAAGGAATTGTTTAGTTATTAAAAAAACCCAAAGATTTCAGGCTGTTTCCTGGCTTCAAGACTCATTAAAGCCAGTGGGAATGCCATGGATTTTAATAGCATTTGAATGAGGCTCTATACTTCAGACTGCTATCACAAGACAAGACTACATCTCATTTCCTACTGTAAATAATCTTAGCACCCTTCAAACAGATTTGATCCAAAAACTATGGCTGCATTAATCTGTTTTATTCTTCTCCATCAGTAAGCAGCATATGTTGCAAGGAAGAATCCAGAAAAAAAGGTTTTTGCAACTGCTGCACAGCAGAATTTGAGCTTAGGTCTTCAGCAGTAGGACAGGCTAGTTTCCTTCCCGCCTGCCAGCCAGTGCCAGAAAAACTCCGGAAGTCTACTTAATTGATTACCGTGAGTCAACTTGAGAGAATGCCATAGAAAGTGTCTCATCTTCAAGATTAATCTCCAGAGTAGTTAGCTCCTCCACTTCAATAGGTAGTATTTCATTTAGAGATGTACTTTGCCTTGAAGAATGCAAAATTAATTTCCTATGGTAATGCTTTATATCTTAAAACAATCAGTAGATAGTAATGACTGCAGTAATCTAAATACCAAACACCATATTCATTTTTCTTTTATGATCATCAATTGATCAATAGGTAATAGGAAGTAACAAGAGGTCTTGTTTCCTCTACTCAGCTCAGGAACTAATGGGTCAGTAAAAATTTGCAAGATAAAGGTTCTAACCCTTTAGATAAAGGATAAAGATTTAGATAAAGATAAAGGATAACATTCTCAAAAAAAGAAAAAAGTGCTCTGCTGTTGAAGTTCAACACTTATTGGACTGGAAGTCTAATGTGTTCCTATTCCCAGAATATTCTTCATAAGATCTAAAAATTTGCCATTATTGCAATAATGCCAATATTAGCTTTTGACCAGTCAAACCACTGCGTCCTTATACTCTGTTCATATACGCTAAAGCTGCGAGGCAATTCATTAAACTGCTTTCCACTACAGCGTGCTTTATTTATTTATTTTCAGGACATAAAACGTCAAATGTGATGTTTACTTTCTGAAAATGCATTTTTTTAAAAACGTAGCACAGCATTTTTCTGTAAGATTGTTAAAATAATAATAATAAAAGAGGGTAACACATTTCAACTTGAAAGTTAAATAGCAAACAGGTCACAATCACTAGTCTTTACCATATGAATGACAGAACCTACTAGTGTGCCAGCCACATGCAAGAGGTCTTCCTCTTGGGTTTCTGTAAATTCACGTAAAGTTTGGAGACAGGCATCTTTGCCCAGTCTCACAAAGAGATACACAAAACTAGACCATGGCTTGAAAACTTACCAAATTACACTGTATTTAGCCCTTCTACAAAGTTCCCTGTTAATGCTATAAATAAAGGCCAAGTTTCTTTGGTAACTTGAGCAACAGTATGGCGTGCTTTGCTCCACGCTGAAATACAGTGGCTATCTTCCTCCTCCCTTAAATCCAATAACCTTCTTTTGAAACTAAGCTGCTATAAATCTCTGAATAAAAGAAATATGGACCTGGTTTATTTTCTGTCTGTCAGTGGTTCACAGGTAAGCCAGAAGCCTTTACTATCTCTAAGAATTTATCTAGTAAATTACCTACCTGGTTCCAAAAGGAAGGTGAATAAAGCATTCCACAGAAAGGCTGGATTAGTCCACTCAAACAAATGAAAGGGTTTTCTCAAAGAGAAAAATTGTCCCGATGGCTTTCATGGAACTATATGCAACTAGTTTCCTTCAGCTTGTCCAACTCTGCAAGGGCAAGTTAAGATGGTTTACATTGCCAAACAGCAGTTTCCAGTCTGATAACAGTAGGGCATACTAATGTTGGCAGCAATAGAAAGGAGTCACATTTTCACACAGGGGTACTGTTTATGAACAATAATGCATTTTGTATATATATCTCCTCTTCAGCATCACTCATGCACAGGGATTTTTTTCCTTTGTTTAAGTACGAGCTGATAAAGTATTCTGTTAACTGCAACTTTAAGCAGGAAAGGTGAATTCCTACTGTGCTCGTGCACTTGGGTATACCCCATATAATCCAAAAACCTGGTTTAGTAGTCAGGCATAGCACACTCAGCTGTATTCATCAAGTTGGGGTGAAAGCAGGAAACAAACCCAGGAAAAAAACTTAAAAGTTTTAGCTTAGCTTTCTCGATCTTGTATGACTCCTAGACAGTGCTGGTTCAGATGAAGACAGTCTGTTAGAAAGCATTAACCTGTATCAAAGGGCAATATTGCATCTTCAGCCTGCTGCTGATTCAAGTGATGCAAGTCCTGGCACTGGGGCAGTGCTCTGTAAGTATCCCTCACCCTGTTAGAGGCTACTGGCATGGAATTCTCGCTAGCAATTAATGTATCACAGCTGCTGAAAATTATACTCTCCTGTTTGTAATTGCTATATACGTTGTACTAAGTTACCTGACAAATTCCACAGGAAGGCTACAGAATTGCTGAGTACATTTTTGGATGCTTGGGCATAATGCATCAGTAAATATGCTCCGATACAATCTGGTACCTGAGTAACGATGGGTAAGGCAATAGCCTGAGGGACTGCATACAAGGTACAGCACCTTCTGCTTTTGACACAGCTCTGTTCATTTTTTTAAGCTAGAAATAAACAGCAAACATCACCATTTGACACTTAACTGCAGGGACAGAGTCAGTGATCCCAGTATAGTTCACAGGGAACCGCTATCACCATTAATAAGCAACTATAAAAACCTGTCTGTCCAGCTTGATGACAGGTCCCTCAAAGTTAGAAAAATGTCTGGTGAAGTGAGAACTAAACCAACTTTTCCTCCTTTCTCTCTCGCCTTCCAGAAAAGGGTTATCAGAAGAACGCATAAAAGCTTTTATTGCCAAAATCCATGCTGTGCCTATTCTAACAAACTCCAGGCTCCATAGCAAGACAGCTACCAGCATTTTCAGAAATGGTAGGTAAGGTAAAAATTTTAGTAAAATGGTAGGTATAAGGCCAAAAGAATAAGCACCATTTGTCAAAAATAGATCACTAGATACAGTTAACAGCACTGCAAACATGCTTGAGGGGGGACACACACGCGCCCTATGGCATTTTGCGATCTAATTTGGTTACATTCGCATAAAACACAACACAAACCCCAGCACAACACACGCTCCTACTTAATTAGATTCTCTAAGAAAAGTCAGCCCGAGCCATATGGTATTTTCCTCAGCAGTTACGATAAACTGACCTTGATACTAGGAAAACGCACGCTGCTTCTGTCTGAAGCACAAATTACAGGCACGGAGCGGCGGGATGCTCCCGCGGAACGGGGGCAGCGGCAGTGCCACGCCGAAACCCTCCGTGCTCCCGGGGAAGTTGCTCTGGAGTAACACGCTCCAGTCATAACCGTAATAATGGGAATAATTAATAATGCACAGCAGTGACAGTGCTCGAATAACCACGCTGTCAGCAGAACACTGCGAAGCTAACCAGGCATCGGTCCGGTAACTAAAAGAAGCCTCGTATCGCGCCGTCGCCCCCCGCCCCCCATCTCAGCACACGAGGTCGCCGGGGGGGGCGGCCCGCCTCGGCCCCTAAGGGCCCTGAGGCGGCCCCTCAGCCACCACCGGCCGCAGGACCCGGCGCCCGGCCCCACCCGCAGCCCCTCACGGGGGGCAGGGGGCAGCCCGCGGCGGCCCGAGCGCCGGCCGCCCCCCGACGGGGCGCTGCGGCGGGCGGCCCCGCAACCACAGCCCTGCCGCAGGCCCCCTCACGGCGCCGGGCCTCCGCGGCGGCGCTGCGGAAGCCCCCCCCCGCCCCAGCCCCAGCCCCTGCCCGCGGGGGACGGCGGCCGCACCCCCGGCCGTACTCACCCTCGCCCAAACGCGAGGGCTGCACCAAAATGGAGGCGGACAGGACCTTCCCCGCGCGGGGGCACGGCCAGAACCACCGCCGGCGGCTGCGCCCCGTCACTCATGCAGGGAAGGGGCTGCGGCCGCCCCGCGCCGGCTCCCGGCCAGCCACCTGCGCCGAGCCGCCGGGCACAGGTGCCCCGCTCCCGCTCGCCGCTCCGCACCGGCCAGCGCAAGACGAGAGCCTGCAGTCGCCGTCTCCTCCTACCGCCGCCTCCTCCTCCCCTACCGCCGGACGCGCCACCGGGTGCTGCTGCGGTGCCGACGGCGGCAGCTCCCGCCGCGCCCCCGCCGCGCACCGGCACCTGCCCGGGCGCCGCCGGCCAATCGGCGCGGAGGGGCCGGGCGAGGGGCGGGGGGGGGGGGGGGGGGGCGGTGCGCGGGCCGGCGGCGGCACGGAGGCGGGGGCGCGCTCCCTCGTTCCCGCGCACCCGCGGCTTGCTGCTCGCCCCTGAGGCGGCGCGCGGTGCTGCGAGGACGGGGCTCTGGCGGGTGCCTCAGGGGCGGCCCTCAGCGCCCGGCCCTCAGCGCACAGCCGAGGAGCGGCGCGGGGGCTGCCGGGCGGCGCTTGCCGCGGCGGCCGTGGGCGCGGGCCGGGGGCGGGAGGTCCTCTGAGGGGGGTGGCGGGAATGAGACCGGCTGGTGCCAACTGTAGTCGCGTCCGTGGGGCCGCAGCGCGCCGGGCGGTCACTCGGGAGGCGCGGCCTGTTCAGGCAGGCACATAGCCGGGGAGGCACCGCTGTCTTTGCCCGTGCTTTCTATTGTCCTGTGTCGCTGCGGATCGCACTGTGGCAGGCTAATTACTTTTCCCGTGGTGGTTTTTTTTATCCCCGGTTTTTCATGCTTAACTTCTTTTTAAAATAGCTGCAGCTGTCCGCTGCAAGGTACGGTTTCATTTGATCTCAGTTGAAGGGCTTTGTCAAGACAGATGTACTCGGTAAATCTTGGCGGGTTTTCAAGGAAAATATTTTCAAGGAGCATATATTTGTTTACATCAATTTCACAGTATCACAAATAAACTGATTTATCAAACTTTTACCTCTATGCTAACCTACACTTGCCTGTATTGGCAAAGCGGGTGCCACTCTGGGAGGCAGCCACGGCCTTCATTTCAGAAGTGTGCGTGGAAACAAAAAACAAAACAACTTTAGGAAGTATTCTGGGTCAAATATTATTTTGTATTTCCCAAATACACCTCCAGGTAAATACATGCCCAAGTAATTCCCAAACAGAAGAAACTTGTTACTTCTTTAAATAAGAACAAGAGACTGAACCAGCTGCTTTCAGCAGTATCGTGTTTCAAGAGCAATATGACATGGCAACAGATCAGGGACTGACTTGAACAAAAGGTTCATTGCCTGTACAAGGAGAGTAATTGATGGCACACACCAAGCATTTTTATTAATTTTAAAAATATCTGGGTAGAAATCCCTCTCCAATCTTAAACTTCTAGCTGAAACCCTGAAAGAATATGTTTTAAAATCAGCCATCAATAACAATTAGCTGTAATGCTTATGATTACACAACCACAAGATCAAACAGGTAAAACTGTGCCCTGCTCCTCACACTCTAGCTAATAAGCTGATGTTGAGTTCAAGAGTAATGTTGTGCCCTTGCCTCAACGTTGTACAGTTTGGTTCACAGAGAGTTTGTACCATTCTCTGTAATATTCCACATTCCTCTCCACTGGAGACATAGCACTGGACTCAAAGCTCTTTTGTTCCATACCCATGCGGTAATCAGTACATTTTTACTCTCCAACAGTACTCTGCAGGGAAGGCATTAACATGGCACACTTAAGCCAGCCATTAACAACTTGACAGAGTGCAACTAAGAGAGGGGAAAGAGAAGAACAATGCATAAGTGAAGAAATACTGTAATAGCCTTATGGATAGTATGCTGGACTTCTCTATTTATCTGCATCCCCTCTCTAATCGTTGGATGCCCAGTTTGTCTATCTACAGCTTTTGGTGTCTCCCTTGGAAGGAAATCAATTTATCTTTGTATTCGTAGCAAGTGTTTACTGATGGGTGCCATTCACAGTAAAAAACAACTGCTGACTAAAATCTCTTTTTCACCCCCATAGGCAAAATCATAAAGTATAGATGGGTGAAACAGATATGCCAGGCTTTCTCCGGAATCACATATGATACAGCTATTGAATGAATAAAATAAGTGTCTAAACAAGGATGCAGAATAAACAGAAGTCTAAAGAAGAGAAACTCTGCAGCCAAAGATGAGACCCAAGTGGTAGCATGGGAATTTCTGCCCCATGAACAAAAAGTATCCAAACACCTTCCCAACGCAGTGCCTGGGGATTGCGGAGATGTGGAAGGCAGCAAGGGGTGTGAGGGATACTGGCAACAGTGGGATGGTCATCAGGGAAAGGGGCATGCCCCATATGTTCATCGCACTTCCCAAAGCTCTGAAATTCCTAGTCCTTATGTTTACAACAGAGTTAGGTTAAACTGCAGGCCAAGCAATCTTTCAGCGAGAATAGCCTCAGAACAGAAAGAATGAAAAAAGAAGTCAGACCCCTAGTACGCATCTGTAGTACAACAACCATTTGCCGTGTGGGCCTTATTTAGCTGTAGCAGGGGAAAAATCTTGCAAAAAAATAGATAGCAGATCTAGTAATAATGGGGTACAGGACAAGAAAATATGTGTTTTCTCGGTGCTGATTTTCTCATGTCACAATACAGCCTTTTTTTCATAAAGAAAAAAGTCATCCAAATGTAGACTGAAATAAGCAGGTGGGTTTTGCTTGGAAAGCTTGGCGCTGAATCCAGCAGTGTCATAGGCTACACGGGGCTACGGGGCTGCGGTGGCCAACGAGTGACTCCTCAGCCTGTCCCCAGGCTGCAACCAGCTGGCTATACTTGAGCAAGGAGGCTGAGCACCAGCACCCATGGGACCCTGCCTTAACCTGGCAGCAGGTGATACGGGTAGGAGGTCCCACTCTGCAGAGAACTTCCCTCTGCCCTCAGCATTCATGGAATGGGGCTCATGGCCATAGGGAAGATTTTAGGAGTGTAGTTCACATGGTCAGGAGTTTTGGCCATCTTTTGTGTGCTATATGGTTGTTGTAAAACCTGCAAATAAATTGGTTTGGGGGAAAACAAAATTTGCACTGGTTTGGTATCCCTCCAAGCATATACAGGGGGATGCAGAAAGAGGGTGTTAGCCAATGCACTCCGTCATGCTGGATTATTTGTTGACAATTACAGACCACTCCAGGAGGACTTCATGAAGTTTACTTTCCAAGTGTCCCAACCTTCTCGATAAAGGTAGGGCATTTTAGTAAGGAAATTGGAAATGTAAATATGGACAGTACCTGCTAGAAAGCCACAAGCCACTCTGTTAGCCACAGGGACCAATTATGAATTTATTCCAGCCTATTCTTATCTCAGGGCAGAAAATAAAGACAGTAGTAAGTAATTAAGTCTCTCTTGCTTTCAACTGATCTGTTAAGACCTCAGAGCATTTTCACAAAATGTAGTGAACAATAATTTGATGGTGATAACTTGGAAGTCATTGTAACCTTTTACCCTAGGGTCTCAAAGAACTTCATGAATACATATTATTTTATAAAGTGTGTATGCAAAACATGGAGTATTATGATAATTCAGGTAAACCAGTGAAGTAATTCATAGCCCATAAGCAAATGAGAAAGAAGCTGAGAAGAATGGACAAATTTTTAGCAGCATTTAATATGTACGGCACACAATGTGTTATGGCACTTTGTCATGACTGTTCTTCAGAGATTTCAAGTCGGGTTCCCTGCCCCGCAAGCCTCACAATGTAAGGAGAAACTCTGGCAAACATTAAGTGTGAAGAGAAAAAGGAAAACGGAGAAGACAGAACTGGGATTATATACATATGTTAGTAAAGGAGACAGCTTGAAGAAGTTTTGCTGTTTAACTAGCAGCAGAACTTAGGCAAGCTAACACTTTGAAAAGAAACAAAAATAGCAAACTCAAAACTGGGATGGAAACACCAGCAGATAAACTGTAACCGACGCAGTGAAAAGATTTGTTCTGACCAGTGGCGGGGTGGGGAGGGGGGTGGGCAGTGCGGGGGGAAGGCAAAAAACCCAGCATGGTGGTAAGTAGTAAGAGCTACACATGTTTACTGGGAAGAATAATCAGAATGGGAATACATTTCAGAAGAGAATGTGCTGCTGACCGTGCCGCTGCTCCTGCAGGTTTCCTCATTCATACAAGGTGCGTAAATGCAAGCCTGAAGGTGCCTGCAGCAGATGCTGCACCCAGAGAAATAAAGGCACTTTCAGTGCTCTTCCCTTATGCCTGCAACCAAATGTGTATGGGTGAGGACAAGATTCAACTCTTACGTTTCTGCGAGTAAAAAGAAAATAGTTTAAAAGGTGCGGTAAGGTCTTCAATTTCTTTGAAGAATGAACTTAATTTTGTGACAGTGGCTGAAACACGCAAGGCAAGTGTCCTCCATTCCCTGGGGTTGTTTTTTTTGTATCAGTCTTTTTCTCCACTTAGCCCCAGCTTTCATGCAGTAACTCCCTCTTGCTCATCAGTCTGAGGACAAGCAGCAGCAGGAGGGACGTGGTCCACTGAAGCTTTTCTTTAGAGCTTCATTTGTGTCCTGTGCAAAGCAGGGTGAGGGTGAGGTAGCATCTTTTGCACAGTTCAGCACTGCTCTCTTCTTTACAAATCTAAAAAAAATGGGGGGAAAAGCTGCATGGTGCCCAGGGGACGAGTAAGAAAAATGGTGTGCGTCCCCAGCTAAACAGGAAAATGTTCATGTTAAGTCAAATTTGACTTCACAAATTCAAGCGCTGAAAAAACATGAGCGAGTGTTTGTTTAGCTCTTGTTCTCTTGTGTTCAGTGGGAATTTCTTTCAGCCTCATTTGGTTTCTTTGCATCAGAATCAACAGGCGGCTGTGAAATTTTGGGATTGAAACAACCCCATCTAAAACCACTTCACCTGCAGTTGCTTCTAGAGCTACTCTCCTTTGCTTTTACTGGTTCAGTTCTCCAGCACTGTCAGAAATTCTTCATTTGCTTTTAAACATAACTTTTACTTAACGCCTTTAATACCTAGAGACAGACTGCAGTCAACTGGGTTGTTTTTCATAGGAAGACCTATTAAATGCTTTTCTTACTCAGATCAATTGAGCTTTTTCATTATTTGAAATTATTAAAAATTAAATTTTAGAAGCTGTCATTGACCCAATGCCTTGGGCTAAAGCTGACAAATGAAGGTGATGGTGTTAAGAGCTTTTCCCTCCGTTATTATAATTCCATACAGACAAAAACTCCTCAGATGCAGAAAGTATATGTTCTATAATTCTCTGATTATATTTTACAAACAAAATCACAGCAATAATGTAACAAATCCTCATGAACAGTCTTAAAAATCCTAGGCAGTATGAAACCAGTGAATTCCTTTAAGCAAGTTTAGTGAAAATTCAAATACTTTATATTAACTTTTTATATTTTAGTACATGCTGAATAAAGTAGTTTTCAGAAATTCTTTCTTTCTTTCTTTTTTTTAAAGAAACCCTAATCCTGGCAGTAATTTCTGCATGGAAATGAGGTCGACAAAACCCCATTTTGTTAAGGCTGTGCAGAGTTTTCCAACCTTTTATTTAGGAGATATAGGATTTAGCCACTTCTGAGGCACAGAGAAAAGATGAGCTTGCTCACTTCTTTTCCCTTCCCATTAGAACATTGGATGGAAATAGGTACAATTTCATCCACACAAGTGTTTACATCTTTACAAAGCTCTTATGCAGCCATCTTAGATATAAGTCCCTGCTTCTGTGGTATTCATCTTTTCAGAATCAGTACCACATGGCTGGGGGAAAAAAAGGATGTTGTGAGCAGCAAAAACACCTGGTGACAGTGAGGGTAAGCTCTTTGCGAAGGACACAGGCTACTTCATGAATGTTTCTGAGCCAGGGAAGCAGACTATATTAATTAGATGCAGTGACTGGTAAGATTTACCCAGGCGTAGCAGTAACAGATATTCTGAGAAACTTGTCTCCACAGTGCTTCTAGCAGAGATGGGCATTAAAATAAAAATTATCAAGCAAAAATTATTTCCATGATGACTCTTTTCATCAAGGTAGTTTCTCTGTTTCCAAACCCAAAGCTCAGAGACAAACACATAGCAACAAAAGTTATTGCAATTAAAAGAGGGTTGCCTGCCAGCACCTCTTTCCAGAAAAGAACTGAGCCAAAGTATTATGAAAGTAGATGTGTCAGATGCTGGCACATCTAATCACGTTGTTTGACATATTCTTGCACAACCTCTCACATGCCTTGATTATGCTCAGTACCCTTTGAGCTGTGCTCTGCACAAGCCCATAGAAAATACATTGTGCTTGTTTCAAAGAGCTTAAAGCCCATGAATGCTCTAATTCCCCTCTCTGGATTTTCTATAATTAGTTTGTTCCTTGGTGCTTTCTTACACACAAAGTAAAATTCTTCTTACTTAACTTACCCCCAAAAGAGCATGGGACGTACTGGAGCAGGATTATTCGTGTCACAAGCTGCCAAAATGACTGTGTGGTTTTATGCAAATCAAATCCTCCAGGGATTGTCCCAAATCCACACAAGTTTCTTTTTGGCATATCCGCCTTGGGACCTCGCATCAGCCATTTTACTTTTCCGTCTTGTTTTAAAGGTATTGTGTCTGACAGAACCGTGACACTTACTTCACCTTGGCTTATCCTGGCTGAGGGCTGCTGGCACTGCAGGGATGCACTCTTCTGCAGGACCAGGATCAGCCCTGCAATGCCTATTCCTCACCTCCTTATGCTCTGCCAAAATTAACAGCATCTTATTGCAAACCAGACTTCAAGAATTTCTCATTTTTATAACACCTAGGAGAACCACCTTTCTGGTCTGGAAGCTGGAGTATACCAGACCTCCATCTGACCCAGGACCAGGTGACATTCATCCTCTTTCTCTGCTCAGCTCTGAAACTCTCACCTCTCAGACCAACAGGGTGTGCCACTCCAGACAAATATTTATATACCGAACTTCATTTCCTTATGCAAGTTCCTGGTGAATGTATAAAGATACAGTCACAGTGATTTAAAAATCTAAAATACCCACATTTATTAATTAAGAATTTAAGGGGAGAGAATGGTCTTTAATTGCACAGCTCAAACTTCTCATTTTCCTATGGGTGCCAATTATTATTGTTCTCCTCAGCGGCATCTCCGCTGTAGGCCGTGAGGTAATGAAGAAAGCTGAGTAAATAACACATATAAGATATATGTGAATCATTAACAAAGTCATTAAAATAATTGTAGTTGATTTGTACTGAAACAGGGTCTAGCACAGAGAACGTTAGTCTTCTTGTGCTCAAGCAGCTTGTGGTACCAGGAAGAGAAAGCTCTGCAGCCAAGTCTTAATCCAATGGTCTTGCTGATAAAATGACCATTTGACATCCACTGTGGAAGCCCTCAGCTGTTTGCTTGTGGTCATTCTTATGCGGCATTATTCTGATACACTGGCTGTTTGCTAGCAAGCAGCTCTGTGACAGGAAAGATGCCCATGACCCCAGCAGCAGGGCTCGGCAGGGCTGACAGCCTGATTGCCCAGGAGGGCAAGCATTGGACCTAATTGCAAAACAAATATAAAGGTGCAGACCAATGTTTATTTACTTTAAATAAACTTAGGTATGATTGTGGCCATCAATGGCCTTCCTGGGCAGGTGAGTTTTCCACGTGTTGGTACCAGTGTGCTGCACATGTGCTATCATGTCCTCTGTACAAGCTGCTGTTGTCTGGATCCTCACTGTATGCAAACCCATCTAGATCAGACCTCCATCAACGTACATTTAAAGATGTTACAGCCTTTACTGCTCAATGGCTTGATTTCTGGGACAGCAGGTGGCCCACAGGTCTTACTAGAAACTTCAGCTCTTTTTTCTCTAAGTGCTCCTGGTTCTGTAACTTCGTGTCCTCATGCCTGAAGAGAAAAGCTGGAGTGGTCCTGTGGTGACATCTGAAATGCAGCCCCACTCCTATTCCCACGCAGAAAAGTGAGGAATTTACTCTCCTTTAATTAAACTGCCTTCAGTGACAGTCATTAATTTTTCTTTTTCTTTGAAAGTACTATGGACCATAATCCTTGAAAAAACAAACCCACTATGATTATGTACTGCTGTGGTAGAAAAGAAAAGACAATAAGGTTTCCACAGCAATCACCAGTGGTGACACAGTGTACACCATAAGTATTATGTGACTTAGTTACTTCTAAACAATTTAGTGGTCTATATTAAACAACATTAACAGGAACAGACTCAGTTACAGTTTTAATACCAAATCCCAGTTGATGTATTTGATGTAAATAGCTTTACTGCAAGATACAATTATTACCAAACCTGCCCCTCACAAACAGAATGGCAAATAAATCCTCAGGCCAATGTTGCTGTAAGGCTTTAGCTTTTATATCTGAAGTTTATTCGTTTCACTTGTAGCTGTATTGCCCTTTCTTGCAATTTAATCTTACCTCTGCTGGATGCATAAATACATATAAAACCCCTCCATATTAAGTACAAAACAAGTAAAAAATGTTCAATCCTTGAAGGCATTATTAAAGCTCTTCACTTCATGGAAGGGGATATTTTGCCAATGGAGAAGTGAAAGGGGAAGTAAGAGGATAAGCTGAGAAGATTCAGGATTCTTGTGGCCCCCAGACACAGCTTTATCTGTGAAGTGAGATTCTCTGGATGAAAGGTGGTGAGGATAAGGATGAATTCTCAATGAAGAGCGAGACAGAAATACATAGGGTTTTGCCAGCTGCATGAATAATAGAATTCCTTCAGTGTGTTGAGCAAGTCTAGATGAGGAGCAGGACATTTGCACCAGCTTCTGTGGTCAGCTCTAGGACCTGAACATCCTTTCCTACTTATGGAGAAAATTATAGAGGACCAGGTACACACACTCGCTGAAGCTGGTAACTCAAATCTCAGGGGCTCAGGGAAAGGCAAAAGAGAAATGTCAGATTGAGTATATTGGTGAACTGTGTTCAATTGTTAATGGAGGGATCCATTCTCCTAATCTTCCCTGGAGCATTCAGCACTCTAATCCATAAAATCCTTCTGCCCAGATGAAGAAAGGTCTGTGTATTTCAGGGGAATCTCCTAAAACTTTAAAAATCTTTTTCCAGATAGGTTGTGGCTAATACAGCACCTTAACCAAGATATCCCTCATGTGTGGAGACGTCACTACATGAACAACCACATAATCTCCAATTTAATTTTCCCATCTCTGTTTATACTGTACCAATACATTACGAGAGATGGTACTGTAATAATAAGTGAAGGCAGAGAATACAGTCAGCGATTCCCATAGGCAGAAAATAAACTCATGCCTTTCCAACTCCCTTTTGGGTGACTATGTGTGTTACTTTGCAGGGCTACTACTCACATATAGGATTGCTTAAATTTATTATTTAAAGTAAAAGTTATGTGAATGGTTGATTTCAGCAATACAAGAACAAAGGAAGCAACAGTGAAATGGATCAGGTACTGGCTGAGATCAGCTCATCTAGCAGAAGCTAAATCCAGGAAACAAAAAATGGTAAAGATGTATGGGGGAAAAAAACCACAACAACTTCCAAGAGCTTTCAGCAACAGTAAACTCATTTCACAGGAGTCACACATCATTTTTTGAGAGATCATACCATTGTTTAGGAGCAATCTCTGAATTCCTCCCTGCTATTCAACTCCAGCATCCCAGGATCTCCTTTTGGCTAAGAGACTCCATCCCAACACAGCGAACAATATTCTGGTCTTGTTACAGAAACTGCAACAGCAGCAGGCACTGCAGTGCAGCTCTGCAGCCCAACATAGCCCTGGTACGACTGCGTTGCGTAGGCTGGAGTGAGAAGTTCAGTGTCTCAGTCTCTTCTTCCAGGCTGGTAATGACCCAGGCTCAGCATATAAAAGGGCCTCTGAGAGGCTGTGGGGTAGATGGCAAGGCTGACTATTGCTCTGAAGCTCCCTGTCATGGCAGAGAGCTTCCTAAAAGTATTGCTTATGTGTGGAGCCAATGCTGAGAGGAGCCACACAGTAAAAAATACCTGCATTCTGCTATAAAAGCATGCTGCTGTGCTTCAACTTTTTCTTAGTTGGGTATGATTTGCATCTTGAAGTAAATGGAATCAGACTCAGGCATTTTGCAGTGCATCCTACAGATACCATGGGAAGGAGAGAATAAATTCTACGTTGGAAATGGCAGTCACATCCTTTTCTGCAAGAAAATGCAAAGAGACTGAGCAATGAGAATGCTCTCTGAATCTGTATCAGGGAGACTGCATTTGAAACAGTGGCACCAACAAGTCTGAGTCCCAGACAACCTTACTACTCTCTGGGTGTAATTACTTCAGTACTTCTTCTCCTAAATGCCCATTCCTTGCTTTACAGGGTCTGAATGTGCAAATAATAATTTCAAGGCAGAAATAATTTCTTCAGGAAATACAGGCCAACCACTTTCCAAATTTTTTATGTGACTGTTTATTATTTTGCTTATTATTGTGTTTTATTACTTTGAAGGTTTTTGAATGGTCACTTTACACACTCATTCAGAAGATTAACTTGATCGAGTTGCAGCAAGCATTTCATATGCCCATGTTGTTTCTTCAAACTATTGTTTCTTTTTATTTTTCCAAATATTCAAGTGTATTTTTCAGCTACTGATTACTAAAACTTTGCTTCTCAAATTAAATTTTCTTTTTTTTCCTGTCAGGACAAGAAAATATAATATATACCTACTATTCATTAGCTTTTTAATAAATGGAATAATAAGGGGCATCAGCAAAGAACCCAGCAGCAAACCAAACAACTGTTCTTGTATTCTGACTATGGAGATAAATTGGACTTTTTTTCCCCAATAAATCTTCATGAAAACCACTAATTTATGTCTTTGGCCTGCTTTCTCCCTCTGCTGGTCTGGAAGAGAATTTCCTATAGGAAATTTCAAGACCTTCCATATTAAAATCTGAATTTTGTGTTTGTAATATAGCGAAGAAAACATGATGGCCCTGGAGCTCATTCTTTGCAGTACTAATGAATCACATGCCACTGTAGATCATGGACAAGGACAATAGATTTATGCAATGATCTGGGCATATTTATGCTGTTTCTTCGTAAAACACCTCTTCTCTTTAGGGATTTGAGCTTGAATAGTCATGGGATAGCATTACAGTTGATCACAAATCCATGATTAATACATCATGCTGAACCTCATTCAAGCAATAAGCATGAGTTACTGACTGTTGGAAGTTTGCTCCCTGCTAAGCAAAAAGGAACACGAGTAGGAAGAAGGTGGGGGACAATTACCATTTTAAAAACATCACAATGGCAAGAACATCACAAAGTCTCTGAGGCTGGGAGTTTCTCACTCAAGAGAAGCCAGCCTGGATGGAGGCTGCATTCAAATGACATTGCCACCATGTTCCTCCTTAGTCATGCTTCTGTCTCCTTGGGCAGCCACACAGTGAGCTAGCTCAAGGAACTGCTATGGACAAAAAAATGCCTTTTGATATACCTTTGAAAAAGTTAATTTTTTAGTCAACAACTTGCACTTCAGTCAGCTTAAAATGAGAATGAATCGCAGCCTGATCACAGTTCTGACTTCTCCAGGTTCTCCATTTTTCCTTAATACAGCCTTAATTTGACTTACCACATTTCCCATGCTCTCCTTCCAGAAGGAGCTGATCACTCCGTCCCTGGTTGACCTTTGCTTTGTGCCAAAGAGGTTTCCTTGAGCCTACAGCACCAACACACTGATAAGCATGCCAACACTGAAGCCCACCTGCATGCTTTGCTGGATCAGGCAAACATGTATTCCCATGGGACATAAGGGAACGGGCCAGTACAGATCATGCTCAGATCAACATAACTTCGACATCCATCTTCCCTGTGATCCCTTCCTCTAACCTACAGAGGAAATACCGATTTTCAGCATGACTCATTGACAAATTTTACCTCACTGTTTGCCATTGATGAAGGTTTGAGTTACCGTCTTCCTCTGTCCACAACAAGAAAACCAGATGATCTTCTTCAGGGCTGAACTCCCCAGAGACAGGCGTAGGTGTCTGCTGCACCCCAGCGAGTAGCCGCTCCATGGCACCTGGATGCTAAGGTTTGTATTCCTGGAGCAGGAGTCGATTGCATTTGCACAAGCAGCTGATCAAGGAGAACAGAGCCACAGGGGAAGTTTCCCAAGTCCAGGCACATCATCAAGCTGTTTGCATGGAGAGCCCAGGCTTATTTCTGCACTGCAAGTTACTTTGCTTTTACTGGTGCAAGCCCAGTTATTCAGGGCCTATAAAACTGATGGCTTTTTTTCCACCCCTCCCACCACAGCTTGGCAGCCTGCAGCTTTGAGTGTAGAAGAAGGTGGGAAAAAAAAGAAAAAAGAAAAAAAGAAAGAAAAGAGAGAGGAGATTACCAAAAGTAAATATAAAAAAACCCAGCTTGTAAGCACCATTAGGCTTGATGGCAATGTGAAATGTTTGCTGAGGAGCTCAGAGAAGAGGAGCAGGTACTTGACAGTGTGAGGAAGTATATAACCTTCCTGTCAAAAGAGGAAAGACTGTTAAGAAAGAAAAAAAAAGCTCAGAGACAAGGATGGCTGAGCAAGTGCTTAAAGCTAATCTCAATTTGGAAAGGTAGCCAGAAGTTGTAAGGAAGGGTGGTGGGGGTGGTGGGAGATGGAGCGAAACACCACAAAAAAACAGGTAAGGCCAAACCTATGTGAGTAAGGAAGGGAGAGAAGTACTCTGGAAGCAACCTACAAGCAGCAGAATTAGGCAGTAAAAGAGCACGTTTTAATGGCAGTAGTGCACTCACTCTCATTTGTGGGGCTTTCTGGCCTCTAAATAGACATGAGCAAGCAGAGGGTGCCATATGCCACTGGTGCTGAGGCATGCGTGAGAGGGGCCAGCCCATGACACCACACTCCAGAGCACTGCAGCCACCCAGCCTCGTCTCCCCTCCCCAACCAGCTCAGGCTGCTCCCACCCCAGGGAAAGCTGCCCAGGACCATCACAACGTGCAGACACTGCTATTTTTCCCTTTAGCTGAGATACCTGAAGCATAGCAGGGCACGCAGCAGGGGCACGGAACGCCCCTCCAGGAGAGCAGAGGAGGCAGGCACAGGCTAAGACTACACAAAGGAGCTGGAGGATTTTATAGTCCAGGTCTTGCACTCCTAAACGTAAATTTCTATTGCTGCATTAAAGATAATTAATTAAACCTGAAGGGCAGTCACCACACCCTCCTGGCCTCAGCTGGGTCAGAATCTCACCTCCTAGCTATAAAATGGAATGTAACCAGGCTGCTTGGGTTGAGTTAAAAATCAGTGTACAAGAGTTTCTTTGAAAACTATTACAAGCTTCTGCATTCTTTCTCACTGCTTGGTTTGATGAAGGCAGTGATACATCCTAACAAAGTTCCTGTGCTGTATGAGGAGGCATTCCTGTTCTCTCTAGTGCATTTGATCTCACATTGTCCATCCCGGCATGCTGGGATGAAATGTGTGGGCAAGATGAGTGGGCTCTGCCTCCTCCCAGCGTCCCCCCAGATGGGGCAGTTTCTCAGAAAGGGAAACGGTCTCCTGCAGGGAATGGACGTGGCTTTGCCATGACACAGGGTAAGAGAGAAGAGAACTGCAGTGGGTGCCAAATCCTTCTCTATCCACCCAGACAGCCAGGACAAGGCTTTGATTTCTCAGTCAAGCGCCGGCTGTGTGAAAGCCACCGGTTGCTCATTAAAAAAACTTCTAAGCTCCCTGCAGTGCTTAAACAGAGCAACTAGTGTCTGGCTGCACAGAGAGTATGAGCAGAAACCACCCCCTGCCCCAGGTGGGTGTGCACACAGTGGGTCTGCTTGGCGGCCAGCGGGGAGAGGAGAATGGAAATGCCACCAGAGCTGGCTGTGCCCAGGGAAGGGACGTGCTATGACCAGGAAGGGACATGCTCAGGGTCTGTGGGACCGAGCAGCCACGTGTTGCTAAGCCAGGGGAGTGGGAACTGTGAGCATAGCTCAGACAGGTCCCAAAAACCAGCTCTGGCACGCAATGAAATTTACCCAGAGCTTCCTGCCTGGCTGCCGTTTACTCGTGTCTCTTCATCAAATTAGAGATTTTTAATCTCGCCGGTTTAATACCCTTTTTGATTTCCAATGGCTGGAAGGACCCACGTTCTCTCACCAATTTAACTTGTAATCATTCTTTGGTAGCTCACCCCGGACAAACTCCTGTTTGTGCTGCACACCTTAGACCAGGGGCAGCTCCCTCAGGTGATACTCCCGCTCAGCTGTGGGTTTCAATGGCATTTGCACAGATGTCAAATGAGTAACAAAGCAGTGGATCAACTCCGTCATTCCCCCCTGTGTGATCATGCTGCCTTTCTCCAGCCCATCTTGCTTTTGGAATTTTCCCTAACACAATGCTAAGCAGAATTTTAAAGTCTGAAAAAAGAAAATATATAAAAAGGCAAGCTGGGGGAGGAGGAAACAAAAGCAATCCTGTTTCTGAGCATGGCTTAAAGCTGCTTGCCATCAGACCCTGACAGTGCTCATGTCATGTCTGCTGTCTGCTTACTTCTTGAATTCCCTCTACAAGGTACTCTAGTCAGAAGAAAATAAAAGTGACAAGCAGCACTGATGTGTACGTGCTCTGAAGAGGACAGGGGCAAAGTCCTCCGTGAGGTTTTAAAAATACTTATGCTGCAAAAGGTAGAGAAAGTTAAACTAAGAGTTTTCTTTCCCCCACATGCAGCTTCTGTGGGCACTTTGAATGCTGGTAGCGTCACCACACTATTCACTGTATGTATTTAACTAGGATGGCAAAGTGCACTGCTAGGCGACTGTCAGAATGCAAGGATTTCATGGTTTGGGATCATTATCTAATCGGCGGCTCCTTTGACGTAGCAAAAAAAAAAAAAAAAAAAATCATACAGCTTTTCCCTTAATCGCTTACACAGTTTCCTGACATATTTGCAGTAAAAAAATTAACACATCATCAGTTACTGCAGATCAATTTGATGCATGACAGATTAAGAACTGGAAACACAGCATGGATGTGTCAGTGTTTGGCTGGGCATTTTCCCCTTTCAAAACATTCTTCTAAGCTTCCTGGAAACCACCATAAGGTACACAAGTCTCCTGTTTTTTTGTCTCCCTCCTTAAAATAAGAGGAACAGGGCACAGTATCACAAACCCTTTAACCAATCAAGCACACAATTAATGAACAATTTATGTGTTTTGTCTGCAATTTTCCACAGCAGCAGCTTTAGTGGAGACTATTGCACAGTCTTGGCTTGGTTAGAAAGATCAGATTTGCCAAGACAGTCACAATTAATTGAAAGTTGTTCCTGTTACCTTTAAAGGTTGCTGAAAAGAAATTATATACTCAACTGCCTACCAAGAAAAAGGCATTCACAATTATAAGCAGATGATATCCAATCCATTTAAATAAGTTTTTATCATGGGTTAGTAGAAGGCTGTACAAGGCCAATTAAATTTCTTATTGGCATTAAGACAGAGACAACTGTTGTAATAGGAATTCAATGGCATTATATTTAGATGCTTATTTTGCAATGTAAATACATCAGTGGGGAATGGAAAATACTCCTGTTACCAAATACTCAACTAATGCATACTAAAATTGAGAAATAAACCCAGGAAATTTACTTTAAAAATACACCCTGGACTCAGTCATTCTTCACAGTCACCAGTGGATTTTACTGTAAAGGGAATTTTGATTTCAGTGCCTTAATCCTAGGCTACAGAATAAGAGCTAGCTTACTGAGAAACTCCAACCAGCATGGGCACTGCCGAGACCAGCAGCACTATTCCTCCTGGGACTTTGGCAGTCCTGCAGCAATTTACCCAGCACTGATGCTGGCTTACCTGCACAGCACAGCCAGCCCTGGATCTGGGTTTGTTTTAACAGATTTCTGATGTTTATGTAACTTTTGTAAAGTAGCAGACATAGCAGGCCTGATTCCTCTCCTTGGATAGGTCCAAGGTATCAGTGGAGTTGACCTGGCTTAAATAGGAAGAGATGTCTTCTACTTTGATGCACCACACAGTCTCAGAAGCAGCAAAGGAAGTTCCCTTATCTGCCTCAAGTTACAAAGGAATGATTCTTGGGGTGCTGGAGAGAAGCAGATGACATCTAGTATTCCTCTACTAATTATTCCTGTTATTGCTGTGCAGAAAAGTTAGTATTTCTGTAGATCTTTGCAGGACATGAACAAAGACACTTAAGATGTGTTTGCACTAACAGAAAAAACGTCCCCTCACCCCCAACTACCAAAAATTAAATGACAATTCCAACAAAATATTCAGAGGAATGCAATTATCACCTGGAGGGGGGGGGGGGGGGGGGGGGATGGTCGTAGAAAATTATTAGTCTCCAAATTCTGTTGTAAAAGTACAGAGATTCCTTTCAACTCTGGAAATTTTAAACATCAGGTGGGAGCAAAGCAAATGAATGCAGTGACCGCAACCCAGTCATCTTCTATTTACAGGATGAAACACTTGACATTATTTTTTGCTCAGAGCCATTTACTATCCACGAGAAACAGCAGCATTATACACCACAAGCCAGTACCATAATGAATCTGGAAAAGGAAAATAAAATTACCCTGGCTGAAGCCACTGCTATTTATCTATTTTACATAAGTACTAAGAACAGAAGCCCTTTCTAGCAACAATTCCTAGCTGAACTGCCTTCAACGTCATGCTTTTTCCTAGCTACATATGACTTCTCCTTGACAAACTTCTTATTACTCACAGGCATTTTAATAACCAAATATTACTGAACATACTTTCCCTAAAACTGTGACAATCTATTCCCAGTTTAATCTATTATGCAGTTTATTTTTGCTGCAGGAACATACATCCCTTTTATCCCTCTCCCAAGTCACACCTTCATAAATCTCCCTTTCTCTCCTTCACTCCTTCAGAGGAGCTTAACCACCCACAGGTTATATTTTTCCTGCAGGAACACCAGTCTGCTGCTTGTTCAGTTGTGATTGATTCAATCCAAGCAGAGACCTTTTTCTTGTAAGGAGATTTTCAGTCCCTACAAAACTAACAGGGTGCAGGATCTCTCTCTCTCACCGCGCTGCCACCTGCACCCTTCCCCTCCACTCCTCTTAAGAGAGGATGGCCTTTGTGTTGTGGTATTGTGTGGGTGGGTTTGCATAGTTTTTCCCCCACAAATGTCACCTTCTGGGCCCTCCATCAGAGACCTCGTTGGCCCCAAAGCAGGACTTGCTTCTCACCTACTTTTTCTGTCCCTGTAGAGCAACCAGGCATTTCCCAGCACTTAAATTTTTCAGCTAAAATGTCCCAAGGAATGATAACCTCAGAGTCAGGCAAACAGCCCCTCCTCTGGGACCTTCACCTCTGCATTTCTCCTGGAGCAACATTTATAATGATGTACTGGCAAAGTTCGTCGAAGAGATGTTACTTTGCTGCTAGGGTACATGAGGCTACGCATGTTCTTGGTAATGCAACCTGTCAGTCTTAAATCATCCAGATTAAATAGATGTGTTTGCCCTCTCTGAAACACACATGCAAAAAAAGCTCCAGGGGGAAAAAAACCCAGCAGCAGCCTTGTGCCAATGCTTGAGGGGGCAGGGAGCATCTTTCTCACCTGGGATCGCTCCAGGCACACAGAAGCTCAAAGGAAGCCCCTTTGAAAACCATCCTGTTGCTGCGGCCCTAAGTGACTAGCAAGTCAGGGTGAGAACGGAGGAGGGTGCTTCATCTTGGGGATCAGGAGGCATTTTCTCAGCCTCTTGCTCTCTGCTTTCCCTGTTTCTCCAGAAGTGATGAATGGGGAGAGCAGAGGCCCAGGGCACAGGTGGTGCTCCCTGCTCAGGTGATGTTCCCAAACCCACGTATCTTTTCCCTGGCATTGGGAAAACCACTACTACTGCTAGATGGGTCTATGCATTAAGTTTTACTTCAGTTATTGATGGGCATTTAACTTTGTGTATCCCCAAATTATAGGTTCTTTTATTGGAAGGATGCTACAATGCAATAAACCTTTTTCTGTGTGTCTAGTGGTCATAAAAAGTACTTTGCTACCAATCCTGGCTGCCCTATGTGGAGCAGACACATGGCACAGGTGGCAGCGGTGAAAGCTTGCTCGTCCTGCCTGGCCACGTGCCGACCTCCATGGGGACACCTCTGGCTTTAGCAGGGGTATTTCAGCTCCAGTGTCCGTTTCGAAGTGGCAGACGCCAAACTGAAAGGTAAAGCTGAGGGTTTGCTCTTACCTGTAAAATCTGTGTATATGAGAGACAGATTTCCAGTTTGCATGACACAAGGTTGTTCTTCAGAGCTCCTGGGGGCTTCAGGGCTCTGCAGGACCTGCAGACCTCTGATTTTGTTTGCACATGCCTTTTGCCAAGGTGATGTGCTTGCTGACCACGCAGCCTATCTATAGATGCCTGTGTTAAATGCTCCTTTATGCCATGTTTCATGTCTATATCCTTGTAGACAGAGGAAACATCACAGGAAAAAGCTAGGGGTGAGGGTAAGCAAGGTTGTATTATTTAGCTTTGAAGCAGACATCAGAAACCCATCAGACCCTGTCTGGCACATATGGAGATGCGGTTTTTCTTGTAACAGCAATTACCTAATGGCCAGATAAGTAACTGTTACTTATCTACTTAGCATTGTAAGATTGTGTGATCTAACACCTATTCTATTGATTTTGCAACTGATAGTGATAATATATCGTTATTGCTTATATAATGAACAGTCCATGAATTTAGAATAAAACACAACATTGGGAAGTACAGGCACAGGATGGTATCAGAGGTCCCAAGGCTATAAATAACTCATTATTGGTCCTTCACTGGACATCAGAGAAATGCAGCCCTGGGAGTTGGGTATAACCAGCTCAGAGGATAACAAAGAGAGTAAAGACCATGTATCCAGCATACATGAAAAACACCACAGACAGTAAATCTGAGACCAGCAAAGAAAGGGAAAGGGAGAGGTGCATTAGCAAATGTATAAAATCACCCCAACACAACAATCCTAAAGGGAGAAGGAAGAAACCATCATCAAGAAGATACTCCTCCATAGGACCTAGGATGCTGAGATCTCACCATACATCTCTCCAGATAGAAACTGTTGATGCTGACATCCACACGGGCAGTGGGAAGATGCACATAACACCAGAGAGAAGAGCAGAAAGCTGGCGTGCATACAATTTTGACAAATCTTTCCATAACTGAGTGCGGCAAATTGGGAACTATTACCTGGTTTTATGGGTGGGGAAAACAGATGCATGAAGCATTTTGAAATACTTGCTTGAAGTTGCAGGGAAAAGCCAGCTGTAGTAGAGTCAGGAAACATTTTCTTTTGAATGTCAATCTGGTTCTTCAACACACATCTTTTTTCAGCCAAAGTTTTGTCCCTCTGTTTCTAATAGCTTGAATTTTTCAACCTTTCTTCCTCCAAACATATCCTGTCAACCTGAATTCCATGGAAGACCAGATATAGACTGAGATTTGGATCTGAGACGCTCTTTCTGCACTGGCTCATGTGGAAACCCTGAATCCAAATAGCCCATCTGTAAGTGAATTCAGATTTAGGTCAGACGACTGGAACAAGTAGTCTTCTGTTACGATGTACTTGAGAACATTTCCGTCACCTTGCTTCAAGAGCAACCAGCATGCAAAGCAATGCCTAGGAGTCAAGTAAACAGACTGTGAAGAAGCAGGGACAGCAAATGATGTTCAGTATAAAAGCATTCCAACATGAAATTAGTGCTCCATATTCAAATGTTGCAGCACATGCATATGGCCCTCTACATTTTAACTGACTGCTCACATGTGATAGCTCTAACCACAGCTTCTGTCTTGGAGGACTTGCAGTTCCTCGTATCCCCTTAATGGTCGGGTGCCCACATAAGCCACTACACTGAAGTCGTTAGAAGTAATGCCAGGGGCTGCTGCCAACGTGCTCCAAAACTGTATCCATACTTTGGGCTGATGGAGCGGCACAGCTGTGCACAGTCGGGTGGGAGGTGTCAGGGGGAAGCCTTCCTGTGTACCTTCTCAAGGACTGCACACAGAAACCATCGAAATCACAAGCTATTTGCTCTTCTTCCACTGACAGAAAAAGGTGGCTCTGAAAGGTCAGAGAAAATCCCAAACCATGTCCTAGTTTGCCCATGCATCAACCTCACAGCTGGAGGAGGTGTGGGCAGTGCTCGTCACCTGCCTGGCAGGAGTTGCTGCACCCAGCAGAGCACCTTCCTTCATCCCTCCCTGCCCCAGGCTGTTTAGGGACGGGGGGGTATCTGGAGATGGAGAGATGTTTGGCCCCCATATCTGGAGTTTTTTACCTAGATTGAGATTTGCTGGATCACAAAGCATCCTCAAATGCATCACACTATTACGTGTGTGCATGAAACACATTATTGTCATTGTCTCAGCTTTTGCACTGGGTCTGCCTGGAACAGCCACCCTGTTCCTTCTGGAGGAGGAATTTAGTAACTTGTGGTCAGGACTGGCCTTTTGGGGATCAAGGCATATTCTCATTTGCATTCTGTTGCACAAGCATGAAGTATTTTTACAAAAGAAGTGTGTGCTTAACAGCTCTGTTGCACTGGGAATGGAGGGTCACTACAAGTGCCACAATGCAAAGGCAGCCGGTTGTAATTATCTGCCTCTCACACTCCAAGCTCACTGTCCAGAAGGGCCATTCATGTCCTTACTTAATGGGGAACTAGAAAGAAGAGCTCAGTGGAAACAAATTGTTTATGTAGCCCCAGTGGAACCAAGTCTGTTCTAGACCCTAGAACCTAAAAGTATCAGGGCAACCACCATTTTTCCTTTGATTTAATGGACACAACATTCTCCACCTGTGCCAGAGCCTTAGATCTTAGCCTTAGCAACATAATTTCTCATATTATTTTTCTCAAATGAAAGACATGATTTGTGCTCTCTCATGCAGAGAAAGAGGAGCTGATCCTAAAGACATCTGTACACTTCTGTAAAGTTACCCTTCATCATCACCTGAAGGGATTTATTTGGATGTTGTGCAGTGACGAGCACAAAATACAGTGGGAGTGGCTGGCATCTCTCCCCAGACTGTGTAAAATTATTCTTTCACTCTTCGATCCTTTCCCCTACCTCCTCTTCAAAATACTCCCCATTCCTGCAGATGGATCTGTCCATGGAAAAAAAATACCTCCTCACCCTTTTTTTCCCCCCTTTATTCACATTCACAACAGTATAGAGAGCTCAATTAATAATGCCACGCTGCTTTGCCCACCCTGGCTTCTCACACCTGTAAGGTGATATGAGACACCCTTGGTGAAGCTAAAAATTCGTAATGGACAAACTTCTATCCAAGTGTGGCAGTCTCAGTGTGAATAAACATCCAGAAGCTTGAATGCTAATCCAGGCTCTGGTAGTCAATACAGTTAAACTGCAGATGTAGCATAGTGCATATGCAACATTTCTCATACAATGCTGCCTTCTAGTAAACACTTTTCATAATATCTGGATGTCGCGCTGCCATTTCTGCTTGGAAGAAAACTGCACATCAAAATTAAGTAGCAGACTGGGTTGGGGAAAGCTAACCAAAGGGCTTGGGTAAAAAATGGCTCGTTTTACAGTAGATTTTTCCTAGGTTATATTTCAAATCAGTTTTTACTTTAAGATAAATGGAAGACTTAATTTCCCATTTTGCCAGTATAGGTTTTCAAGAATGAGCTTCACTATTTTCAAGTGATAAATGAAGCTGTTTCACTTTAAAAAAATTTAGCAAAATTTGCAAAACCTAAATACCCATGCTGCTTTGAACTTCAAATATCATATTTGCTTTACAAAAAAAGCAGAACAGGTGATCCTGGACCAGCCAGAGCTCTGACAAGCGCAGGGTCCTGTCTGACAGTGGCTGCAAACATCTGGTGAGCCAAAAGAGCTCAAGTCAGCTGTTTAAAAGAACCAGTCATTAGTTTTAAATATTTAAGTTTCTAAAGGGTAATAAAGAAAGGGAGGATATCAAACATGGTATTGTAATACAACAGAGGGTGCAGATTCGTCATTCTGGGGGATATATAGAGAGTTATATATAGATGTATAACAATAATAGTGTTACTTGGAAAAATCTGCTCCTTGTAGAACTAGCAGATGCTCTAAAATTAAGCCTAGACTTAGGTTCAGCTGGAGTTATGACACATTTACAGACTGCTTGCCAAATAAATATAAAGTTACGTAGATGTTTCAGGTCAATCTTAAATGCCCTTCTTCATTGTCCTTCAGGACCATTTTAGGATTAAAGAATGCACCTGTCTGTTCCTCTAAACAGGTATCCCCCTGCCATGCTACAGACTCCGACTCAATGGGCCTGCTCACAGGCTTGAAATGACAAGTGTCGCTAAGTGACAGAGATGCTCAGCATGGGTTGACTTGGATTTCATGTCATTTTTTCCCTCCTGCTGTCTCTCAGGTCACTAATGCTCTCATGTTCAATGGTTATGGATGCACAGCATGTTACAGTTGATTAGAGAAACTAGTCCCATTTATAGAAAGCTTTCTTTCCATAGCAGCTCCAAAAGCACCGCGTGGTACCAGCAGTACAAGGCCCCAGTGTCTCAGGCTGGTCCTCATGAAGAGATCATGGTGTCCAAAAGTTCCCTCCATCTCCCCCAAGTTATTTCAATGGGAGTGACAGGAAAGCAGAAAGGAGCCCTCTCTGGTCAGTGCAAATATCCCCCATTCCCCGCAACGGGCCTCTACACATTGAGGGTCTCCTGGTATTTGTACAGGAGGAATGGATTTTGGTCACTTAACAACATTTGCTGCAGAAAGTTGCACTTTCGGTTTGCAATGGCAGAAAGAAGAATTAAACATTGTTTTGCATTTCTAATTTCTATGATTTAGTGGAAATGTTGTATGACTTCAAATTCTAAAACTAGTTGTGGAAAGCCTGAAATTATATTCCAGTTAAGCAAAATGGTCCAACTTGTTTTCTACCCAGAAGCTTTAATGAAGGAATAATAAAATCGCTGTTCGCAGACCCTCAAGTCTCACATTAATATAAGCTTACACATAGTGGCTGATGATATTAAAACACTCACCAGGAGACAGAAAAAAGAAAGCCTTACAGTTTGGGAAAGAGCAGCACAGTAAAGACTGACCCATTCATGTCATTCTTTTTTCTAGTTTATTCTAACAATTCATAGAATTTAAAAAGATGTGAAAAGTCTTTATTCAAAGCTGAGATAAAAAGCCAAAAGCTTTTCTGAAGCTGACTTTCCTCAGATGGGCAAATTAGAAGTTTTGAGATGTTCAGTCTTTAAAGAAGGATGTTCCCACTTCTTTTTGTATCATGGACCTAACTTACACCTCCCTACAGATTTGATACAGTTCTTCAGTAATGACTGCCTGTATAGTTCTAAAAAAATCCTTGGACGAAGCCTTTAAAATAAAAACTGTCCCTAGACAATTGCTATAATACTCTTCACAAACAGGCAATTATTTTTTAGAAAATTAAATTTCAGCTCATGGATTTATATAAAATACCACCATTTGTTCCAACCTGAATTTCCACACTGCATAACAAAATGTGTTCCTGGGTTAGGCTGATAAATATGTCAGCCTAGAGAAAATTTTAATGTGGCAAAAAGTAAACACTACAGATTCGCTTAATTATCTAGACAATATTCAGAACATATATTTTACCTATGTAAGGACTTTTTAGGTCTTTCTGACCCCACTGATATCTGACAACCTTTAATAATATAATACTTTAAGAAAAAAATATTCTCAGTTCCTTTTAGGTAGCAGTGAAGGCAGAGTGGGTGGCTGACCCTATAAACTTTGGATTGTTTTTCACACAGCAGCAGAAGTGGAAAGTTGTGAGGCTTTTCTGGGTCCTGAAAAGGCTGTTTACTCTCCAGATACTTCCCTAATGATCTGTGAACATAAATCAACTGGGACTCACAGCAATACTGCTGAAGAGCAGATCTTTTTCTAATGACTTGGCAAGGCTGGTTTAAACACCAGATGGATCAAAAATAATAATTGGAAGAAAAGCAGTATCTTCTTCCACTGGTCCCCCACAATCTTTTTTCTGTCTCACACACACCTACGCTTTTTCAGTCACATGCTGAATGCTGTTCTCAGGAGGGCTCTGGAGCACCAAGTGCTTCCCATGAAACGTACTCAGTAATCTGCTCTGTTGTGATCCTTCCGTCACCAGCTGTAGTTAAGAGAGGGTGGTTTTATTTAACCAGGTTACAGGGAGCCAACTGACCTCTCCAGTGAGTCTCTAAGTGTTACTGGCACAACATGGGATGGGATGGGATGGAATGCAAACCAGCGGTAGAAACCCTTATGACACTGGGAATGTGGACTGGCTCTGCTGTGCCCAGGCTCACTGTCCCCACATCCGCTTTCCTAGATCCCCCAGCAAAGTCATGCTTGCTTGAGCCTGGAGGGGCAAGGCTACTTTAATTGTGTGTATTAAATAGCAAATCCTCTTCCAACCTGTCTATTTTTATAAATGTTACATTTTCTGTATGGCTGACCTTTTCCTTTCCAGAGTTTTCTGTCTGACTTGGCATGGGGAGAAATGAAGTCCAGGACTTGCGGGACAGCGATGCAGTAGCTCTGGGATGACATATGCTGTGGCAATGCAGCACTGCCACTCATTTCAGGCTCCTGATTATAGGGCTGGATCGTGAGCACGTCTGGCAGAACAATATGAGTGGATGGCACAATCAAAGGCTGAGAGAAACTGGTTCAAACTGGCACATTAAATTAAGTAACCTTTACAAAAGCTCACAGATCAGCTTATTGCAGGACTAGCCTGCTGACTAACAGAAATTTATCAAAACAGTGATTAAACATCCACAAATAAAACAAGCTATGTGACTTTTTTTTTTTTCTTAATGGAAAAATCTCTAAGCATCTACAGGCTTCAGTGTCACTTGAATGTTTCCTACAAGGATTTAAACTGACAGAGCTGTGTGGATCACTGTATAGAGAACTCATTGCACCTACATCTCCTGCGAGTCCTCCAGCATGTCCCTGACCAAAAAGAGAGCATCCTTGCATGGCACTAGTGTAAAGAGAGTGCATCCAGTTTCAGAAAGTATCTGCAGTGAAGAGAGCTAGATTACAGACACCCCAAGGTCCCAACAGGGCAGGCTCTGTAGGGCAGTAATTCAGCATGTGGGTACATGGCTGGTGTTCATTTTGTCAACTAACCATGTTGCTACCTGGCTGGTCCGTGTGCTGGCTGCCCCTGCGAGGCTATAGAGGAGGTGATTACAGGAAAACAGCAGCGTTAGTGCCCTTTTGGTTCACTGAAGGCCATTTCCCCTCCAGTCAGAGAGCAGAAGTAGAGCAGAGGTTTTTATTACTTGAGCCCAGAGATGATAAACATACTGGCTAGCCTTCAAAACTTTTAAGTGCTTTGTGTTTTTTTAATTTAACGGAAATGACTCTTAAGTTCCTCTCTGTCCCCGCTAGAGCAGCAATCTTCTCCCAGTATTGCATGAAATATGCCATTTCTCAAGCTGTGCTAAAACAGTTAAAATATCATCACTGCTTAGGTAGTGATTTTGGACAATACCATTCTGGTATTTCCCTTGAGGATCAAGATAAACACGTTTTCTAACGATTCCCCTAAGAAACTTCAAGTAGTGAAGCTGTTCCTTAGTGAGTATGTCTGCTTATCAAGTAGCCCTGCGGCTTTTGCGCAGGAAATTAAGACACATGAAAACTCTGTTTTTAATTGGGTCTTTGCAACAGAAGTCGTGGTGCTGGGATCTTGGACCATTCTTTCTATGCTTTCAGGTTCCACCATCACTGAAAGGTGATCCCTGTTTCCACCTTCCCATTGTCATTTTCAAAGATATCATTTTAATTTGGTTTTCCAAACCAGAGGGTACCAGGAGAATAACAGCTTGTTTAACTTTCATAGTGGCCCACAGTGCAAGTGACAGATTAGAGAGGAACAAATATATCCAAAGGCATTTTTTCTGAAAAGTCGGTGCTGTAAGTTTAACAGATTCTGAGGTCTTTTTTCTGTAAGGCACCAATGGGAGTTAAATGTTGATTTCCAACGCCCTTGGATGCATGCCCAAAGCCCTGGGCTGTTCGTATACCAGCAGTTCTGCAAATCAAGTATTTTACTTCCTTTGCCTTGATGTCAAGTGCCTGAAAACAAACAGCTTCTTTCTGGGAAGAACAGTGTGTTTTGCTGGACACAGAGCCATGCATATTTTTTCCACTTCCATTTCAGTGAAACCCTCTCAGTTGCATCCAAGTTTCAGAGTTGGGTTTGATCCAGGTGGAATTTCCTATTGGTTTTGTTTCATCTTTAACAAGGTAACACTCCCCTCCCCGCCATCCCTGCCCTTGGTATTTAGGTACCTTGTTGTCCCTCCTATCACTTTTTCCTTTCCTTGGACCTGCTCAGCACTGCAACCAGCCACAAAGCTGCCAGAACAAGGCTTGGAGGAGGCTAAAGGAGATAGAGAAAAGTGTCTTTTTCTTACATTGAAAGGCTGCGCCATCAGAAAAGGGCTTTTCTAAACTAGCCGCTTTTCTAAACAGTCACTCTGAACTAAAGGGAAAACCCCTGCGTCTGAGTTTTCTTTGCATGCGCTGCAGCCAAGAGAGGCGAGGGCAGCCCCTGGCAGCCTTGGTAGCCAGAGCAGCCGGCTCCGAGCCAGCGTGGCGTGGCTGGGGACAGCCCGGTTGCCCTGACAGTCCCATGGCTCCTGTCCAGCAGGTTGCTGCAACTGCCCCTGCTGCACGAACGCAGGAGGCTCAGCTCTCCCACAGCCTGCAAAAAAACTAGAGAGGTATCCGAGAGACCTCCAAGACCAGCCTTCTTACCCACAGCAATACAGGAGGGACAAATCCTTCTTGCTGGAATATTTGCAAACACTCTCCTTCAGGCTACACTAGACATAAACAAGCATGGGCATAACCTCCTGGTTCTGCATAAGGCTGAAACCAGGCAGACATCAAAATGGCAACACACATTTCTATAAAGAGGTTTAAGAATACCCCATATTTAGGTTTCCAAAATCCCAATTACATTTTTCTTGCTTGAAAATAGCCACACATAAATAATTTGTAACTTGTCTAAAGAAGATGTGAAAGGTAAAACATAATTACCATCAGGAAGATGCCATCAGTATGCCACCATTTCCTATTACACCCCAAGCATCAATCTGCCTGTCATCTGAACTCAGCCTGCATCAACCAGTCCTGAAGTCTGGCAGACAGAGATTGAGCCTAATGTTTAGTACAGGTAGGTAAGGGATTCAGTCTGTAACGCCTGTTGTTCAAACATCTTGACAATTTCCTTTAAAATACTTTTTTTAAAAAAAAAAAAAGTGAAAATTTCAACCATTCTGGCTAGAATTTTGAAGATAGCTCACCTGCAGGAAAGCAGAGAAGGTTCTAGCTGAAATTTCTCATCCGTTCCCCTGAGAGATGCTAGGAGGAAATATTTTTGTTCGTCTGTTACACTAAAAGATTTAGTATTTCTTGCTTTAGAGTAATGAAATTGTGAGAGGGGAGGTGCCCTCCTCTGTAAATAGTTTGTACTGTCATTTTCCAGTGAAAATGGATAGATAATTAATTTTGCCATGATAAGTATTTTTGGTTGCTTATCTTTTCTGTATATCAGAACTTATACACATTTATATTAAAAAGACATACCAGAGAAAATGAGGGCCTCACAGAGGCGCTCAGGGGTAAGACAGTAAAAACAGTCCTTGCAGAGGGTGCATTGGCAGGCTGATGGGTGTCTTTTGCGATGCTCCCTGATTGTGCAATCCCATTTTATAATAAAATACAATGTCATGCAGTTTATTAACAAATCTGAGCAGAAAAGTATATCCTGTAATTACATTTCAGACTCTGTGCATATATTACTTTCCTCTCCTGACAGCTCAGAGCTGTTCTCATTTTTTAATGCAAATGCTTTACGCTGCTGGCCAGTGACACATTCTCTTACCCTGTTTTTCCTAAGGAAAGGAGATATGAAATGGTCTTATCTGTCTGTGACTGCCCACACAATTACTTTTAATCCAAAGGACAAATTCAGCCACATCTAAGGGAGGAGGAGATGCCTCAAAGCCAGCAAAAACCTGTGTGGATGGGTGGAAGGCAGAAAGGCAGCAGAGCATGTCCAAGCAAAGGGTAGAGGGGAGCCATCCCTCTCTCAGCCAGCGCAGCCCACTGCCCCACCGATGCTTGCACAACCCTGCCGAGACAAGCAGGGGAAAGCTCAGGAGTCAACAGATCCAAATCTATAGGAAAGCAGTCTTCCTTGGATCTGTTACCAACAGAACAGCTTAAATTGCTGCAGGGTAATCATCATGCTGCTGTAAAAAAAATGAATCAAAAGGGCATGCAAAGCTTTTTGAAGCCTTTGGTTCTTACAGCTGTTTAAATCTAAGTGAATCACTCCTGTTTTCCATAAGTTATGTATTTCAATACATATGGTCTCTTCCCTGGGCTTCAGTGAGAGCTGGCTACTCCTCAGCTAGCAGTCACCGATTATATATTTCTTTTTAACTTTCTCTCTAGAGGTAGATGTCGTCGCAGGAAAAATATACGTGGACCTTAGAATATTGAAAAATGTCCAGCAGAAATACAGCATTTGAAAAACTTGCTAGATGAAGGAGAAAAAAAAATCCCGAACCCATAATAAGCTTATTTCCAAGTCCTTGCTTTCTTTTTCCTTTCAGATGCCAGTAGTGAAAAAATCCTTTCTAGGAGAGGTAAGAGCTTGAGAAAATTAACAAGGAGTGAGAGGATAAGAGGTAGTGAAAATATTTCTTGTTTTCTCAAGAATGAATAAAAAACAAGGCAGGGGTGAAGTTAAGAGATCTAGAATGAAAAACCCCTGCTTACAGCCACCCACCAAAGACAGAACTGCTCAGTGTTAGCCCAGTGTGTACCCTCCTGCGCCTGCTCCAACCTCGTTTGGCTCCAGGGATGGACGTGTACAGAAAAATATTAAGTCAGGACCCACATTACGCCTGCTGGTAGGAACCAGAGGGTCACAAGACTGGAGGGTCACTGGCTCCAGCCCTCTGCAAGTACTGGCAATCCTGTACAGGGTGCTGGGTGCAGCCAGTCCCACAGCACTCCCAGCTACCACCTGCACATCTCTGAAGCACATCCTCACAGCCGATAAGTAATTTAATTATAAAAGCTTAAAAATGACACAAGGCTGGGTGGGTGTGTGAGGCTGTTCTCAGCTTCATCTAGCTGTTGGCTGTGTCAAAGCATGGAGGGAGCAGCTAACTGGGACTTCTGAAACTCCAGTGCACTGTGTCCTGTAACTCGCCTTTACCTCCAAGACTGGTGACAAAGGACGTTTCCTGCTTGCCCTGCATGGGCAACTCATACCACAGGTCTGGATTAGGTGCAAATCAACATCTCAGAGTAGATAAAATACGAACACATTTCCATTTTTGTTATGCTATATCATCCTTGAGCTCCTAAACCAAAAAATCATAATAAAATTAACTTCTGGCAGTGTGCCTAAGATGTCCCCTCCCTCACCATGCTGGTACTTGGTTGTCACAGAACTTTCCTAAGCAAGAAAAGCATTCAAATGATTGAAGAAATAACTCAAAAAGATTGTTTCAGGGTTGGGATATGGGTTATGTTGCAAATTATTCCATATCAGGTGCAGATTAATAATCTGTGCCATCCCAAACTGCAGCATTACTGTGGAGAGAGATGGTTGATTTTTTAATTCCTGTTTCAATTAAATTGATACAAGGAATGGCTTTCGCTCAAGTACTGGAACATTATTTTTTGAGGCATTTCTGGAGAGTATCAAGTGAATTTTCTGTTGCTAAACACTGACAACAATAAAGAAGTTGAAAATACTGAATTGACAAAATCTCTTTATGTTTTTTTGTTTAGTCATTTCCCCCCTCCCCCCCCCCCAGTGTTGCCCCTCCTGTTTCTACTGTCAATCTGCTCCTTTGAAAATTTAAGATATGACACCTGCATCTGTGTTGAAAATATGTATTTTGTTTCTTTTTTCTTTCTTTCTGTACCTGCAGTGGAAATAGCTTTAGGAAAATGTGAGGAAAATCAGGAGTAATCACAGAAAATTGGCAAGTATTTCATCCCATATATGTAAGACTGGCAAAGTAGATGAAGTACAATTACACCACACCTTTGCTGGCTGAGCTGGGGAAGGACATGTTGTCTGTAGCTCAGACAGCACAACAAGTGTTGCCTGTTCAGCTCACAGCATCGTGGGATCCTGAGAGCCTGGAAGGGACCACAGGAGGTCACCCAGTCCAGCCTCCTGCCCAACCATGGGATCACGCCAGGTGGCTCAGGGCTTTAGCTGGTCAGGTCCTGAAAGCCCAAGGATGGAGATGGCATAGCCTCTCTGGATAACCTGCTCCAGTGTTCGGGTGGCAATTTCTGCCACTGCAAGATTTGTGTCAGTGGCCTGCAGCTCCCCCTCAGCTGTTCCCCACTTCATCACCCATGAAGCAGGGAGGGTTCCTGCATCTGACTCACAATTTCTTGGCAGCCCACCTTCAGCCTAGCTGCCAACAACTTCTGGGGCCTGTGCTGGGTATCTGCTGAGAGGAGGCAGGAGCCAGTAACCTGACCAGCACCCTACCACCCTCAGCCACTCTTTCCTAGCGAGGTCCAAAAATAGGTCTGCCATCACAGAGAGATATGTACCCTGTCTCCCCCAGATAACTCAAATTCCAGGTCTGGCATTACAATGGGTATTTTCTGTTTCTCCCCATCTGTCTCACCTACTTTGAGGTGCTCCTCCTAATTTCTCAGTTCATACTTAACAGTCACCAGGCTTGAGTTCATGGTTAAATCCATCCTTGCTACAAATAAAAGTGCATCCAGGCAGTCTGGTAACTGGGAAAGTGAGTTTAATTACATAAAATCTCTGCCCTCATGATGCTAGGTGAGCTGGGATCTGTCTCCTCTCCTCTTGCTGAGCTGTGGTCTTTCCCGTGACACCCATGGGGTAGCAGAGCTCATTCCCGTAATGACAAGCCTGCTATGACATGGCCATACTCTGAAATCCTTGCATACAAGCAAAGCCTTATGGGCTCATGAGAGGTTTTGATGGCTTTCCCCACGCTGGCCTGCTGGGCCTTGCCCGCTGAGCAGAAGGCCCAGGATTTCTCCCAGCCCGTGCTGTGACTCGGTTAACAACATGTGTTTATGCCGTGCCGCAAGGCAAGCACTCTGCTGCCCTGAAGGCCAGCAGGACGGCAGCTGCCCGACACCTTGACAGAAGAAGAGCCCTCCCACACGGCCACTTCCCAGACACATTACCGAAGCCTTCCCACGCTCTTAGCTGGTAAGCCAACTTTCATCCCTGCACCCATTATCTCAGAGCGGAAAAGTGACATCGCCCTGTAACATGACATGAAATAGCTGAAGCAGAGCCTTTGTCTCAGTTGCCTACATCTATTGAGATGGTAGCTAAATTACAGAAACCACAAAATGCATTTTCAGTGTTAAACCAGAATGCTGAATCAGAGCGGCAAAGTCAGCCTCTCACAGCTCAGAAGTGGATATGCTTACCTCCCTACATTCCCCTCTGGGGCCAAACCAGGTGTTTCTTGCTAATGAAATTGCTGAGATTTAACATAATTTAATATAGACAGACACATACGCACAGAACTGATCAGGGCGGAAAAGCACTGAAAAAAAAGTGACGACTCAAGAAAGAACTGTGATTTTTGAGACAATTGTTTCTAGGGCCCCTGTTCTGGTTTGGCTTTTCTCCTCTGCCTCTCTAGAAAGACCTGACCTCCTTCGTTAAATAACACCAGATACCTTGAATTAGTTAATCAAAATCTTAAACATCACCAGTCTCTGGTGCACTTTGAAATTCTTGGTGTTCACATAAAGAGCATTTGTTGGGTGGTACTGTCTGGTCCCATTTAGATTTCAGCACCCTCCAGCCAGTTCGTATCATCCTGGGAGGAGATGAGAGCATGCAGGCATGAGAAACGGGCCAGCCACCCTGCCAGCTTTCCTTCCTGTGAAACACAGGGACCTTTCTACCAACAGATCTCTGCAGGAACTCATTGAGACATGAGGTTTTGCTGCCACCTTCTATGGCCCAGAAGAACACCAGGATATTCCTGACCGGTCCATGAAAGTACATGAGTATGGCATCAACACACATGGAAAAAATGACATGTTTAACTGCCAATCCCAACCCTTCATAATTCCAGAGCTGATTTAATCATCTGAGCCAATGGTTTCAGGGCCAAACTAAATGACAAAGTTAACAGAAGGGCCCATCACTGCTTCCCAAAATAGCACAAGTTGTTCTGACTTGTCACATCAGATCAGGATGAAGGCATCAGGCTACCAAGATAACCATAAAGATCAAATGGGGATGAGGGTAGGGGAGAACTAACATGTATTTCATCCCAGACACTCTACTGTGTCAAGATCTTTAAAGTTTGATTCTTAAAGCTATTTGAGGTGGGTTTTAGGGGTGAAATGAGGGAGTAGTGATCAGACTCACGTGGTTCCATCACCTCGCCCAGAGTCCTACACCAGCCCCCCAGTGGCCAGAGCAGGAGCCAGACAAGGACCACAAGACTGGCAACTGTTCCCTCTCTGCCTCATCTTGGCTGGCAGGAAGGTCCCTGGAGGGAGAGGATGACAGTGTGGTCCCAGGGCACTGCTGATGTGGGAGGGGACAGAAGGATAACATCATGGCAGGCCCGTGGACAACACGTGTCACTCCTTCCACCTGTCATCTCACCAGATGCCATCTCACCAGAGATGCTGAGGAAATCTGGAAACTGAACAGGAATGTGCAAGCCTAAAAAAATCAAGAAGAAATTGGTGCAGGAAATGCTGTTTCCCTTATTGGTGCAATATTCAGGACACAGATTAAGGCTGTGTGGGTGCCAAGTTCAGGATTACGGCTGTTTTCTCTTGCCTCCCCAAGGCTGCCTTGCCCAGGGCACACATGGGCTGGACATCTCAGATCTTCCTGACAGATCTTTTACAAACCACTTTTCTTCTCTGACTCCAGCCGGTGCATCTTAATGTTTGGAGGAGGTTAACAAATAGCAATAAAAAGACTAATGTCAGTGTTTGGAAAACCATTCCTGTCCCCACAGACAGTAGCCTCAGCAGGTCACTGAACAGGAGCTTTGTAACTGTTCTCCAAACAAGAAAAATCGAAATCGAAGGCGCAAGCTCAAATCCTCAGTGTCTAATATTTCTGTAAATACCCAAATAAATAACTATCAGCACTATTCTGAGAGGCAAGGAGGAGTGGGATGGCTGGAGGCAGAGTATTGGCAAGACATCTAGAAACCTCACAATTAGAGGCAGCAACTATCAAAGTGCCATGAGGAGGATGGATTTGGGATTCTCCAATTGCTTCGTGTTTCATGGAACATGTCATTTGTGCTTTAAAGTTTTCAAGTAGTAAAGGCAAAGTTCTCCCTGGGCTAAAGGTTAAAGGAACCAATGGCTGGAAATTTCTGTTGCTGAGGGACAGAACTTCTGAGATAGATGCTGGGACTGCCCAAAGCCCAGCAGGCTGGACAAGAGGCAGAACACGGAATTAAGGCTTTCTGGAGCACTTGTCAACCCAGATATTTAAATGAGCAAGCCTTTGGAGCTTTCTCCTGTTCATTTTTCCCCACTCCTCTTGCATGCAGCTTCTGCAATATCATCTTTTAGGGTTGGTGGTTGGTTTTTTTGTTGTTTCCCCACTCCCATGGAGTTTCCTTACTGGGGTTCCAACACATCGTTCCACAGCGGGGGGGAACTGAATGGACACAATTCAAATGCTTCAGGTCCACCTTTACCTAGGGAGGGTTACCACAGCCTCCTTTCCGCCTTAGCAAAAGGTTTGAGCAGAAACTCACCCTTGTTTTTTGTCATTAAAGAAAAGATATGGGACACTCTTTTCTGTGCAAGCAAAGTTAATCAATACCAGTTTTCTGGAGTTACAGTTATGTGAGCAGAATATAGCTCTGGAAGTCAGACATGCCAACCTCGCCCCATGGAGGCTGTCTAAGAAGTCAGTTCAGTCACATCTTGCTGCCTGGGAGCACTGCTAATTCTGCCATTTCTGAGTCCCACTACAGAATTAACCACATTGACCCATGTGAAAACATGTGGTAATGCAATTCAGTTCTGGAAACTCTGTGGCCAATTTACACATTTTCAAAATGAAGTTACCATCATTTAGCATCTAGTTATTTATGTCCCTGAAGGAAAGGTTTTATTAGTATAGGGTGAACGTATTCATATTTTAAAGGCAAAACAATAAATGATCCAACTAATAGTTCATAAAATGATCTTCCCAGCTTGCCTTGAATGGGACTGCAAAAATAATATAATGAAAAAAGCATTAAAGGACTTTGATCAAATGTGATCCTTCAGGGCTAAGGAACCTAATTTTCCTGCATACAGACACGGTTCACTCAGTCCTGCAGGATTTCATATCACATGAAGACATCAATATTTTCTCCAGAATTAAGCAGAGCAATTAAATAGCTACTGTACTGCTGTGCCATGGAAAAATAGAGTTGGAAAGGGTCATTTCATAGGGATATCTAGTCCATCCCTAAACAAGGATCAGCTAGACTTACAGTACACCTGCTATGGATGGATGCTTCCCTCTGTGACAGCCCAGGTTGCTACAGGGGTACTGCCACACCTGGATCAGGCTTAAAATTCCTTTACAAGTGGTTTCTCTCTTCACAGGAATGTGAATTAATGAAGACCTAACCACTTCCCTTGTCAACCATTTCTTAAGGAACAGCAACAACAAAGTGGTTTAACAAAACAAGAGCAGCCAAATTCACTCACGGACAGTTTAAAGGAGCAGGTTTGCTTACTTTTGAGGTCCCGATACTAAGCAAGCTGCTCTCCAGCCAGTCAACTGGTGCTGCCCACAGACTTCAGAGGAATGCCTGTGCAGTCTCTTCATATGCTGCAAACTGAGACATACGGTGCCATGGGGAAGAGGTAATAAAGCAGGCAGAGAATGTGAGCAGATCTTCCAGAAGAGTTCCTACCTGCTGTGGCTAATACTGGTCTTTCAAAGCACACACACATGGTGTGCTGCAAAAGAGGCAGTGATGGACACACATAAATGTGTCGCTGTATGGATGTGGTACAGAGCAAGTCAACCCTAATGAGTTGCCAGTGGTTTTTGACCAGGCCTGGTGAACAGACCCTCATGCAGAAGCCTGTTGGTAGTGGGATGCCCTGTGGACAGAGGCAGCAGAAGCAGGCTTGGTCTGCTGTGTGTGGTGCAGGGTGAATGCAAATAACCTAAACACATATGAGGTTCAGAGAAAGAAATTTGCTCTTTATGAGTAGCGACCCTTTCTACAGCATAAAGCCTGGATAGAGTTTTATAAAGTCTGATAGGTCAGTCATTTTCCACCTATTTAGGTGGACTGAGCTGCTTAAAAATAATAATAAAAAAAATTACGACACTGAAAAGCCAATGCCCAGTACCTCTAAAGACTTACTTGGTGCTCCTATCACTGCTAGGTTGCTGACATGATGAGACTTTTACCCACTTGCGTCTTATGCACTGAGGTTATTGCATCTTCACAGTTCACAGACTAGTTAAATTACTTCCCCAGGGTGACATAACTCATGTTTGTAAGAATGGAGATGAGAAGTCAGGTGCTTTCATTGCCACCCCAGACTCCAGGTTCTAATAGTTAGATTTTGTGTTTCCCTCTGCTTTACTAGCTTCTGCTAGAAGAAATGTATGAGCACTTCATCCTGCATTATATGCAGAAAAGGAAGCAGAAATCTGAATAGTTGCCATCTGCTGGAATTGCTTTGATTTATTGCTTTCCAGTCTCAGCTGAAGATCAAACATGCTCTAGAGAGAAACATTTCCTTAGGTTGCTGTACTGTGCCTGTCTCTGCTCAGTGCCAAACTAAGTCACAAGGACATGAGCAGAGAACATTCCCTTTCTTCACCAGAATAATTTATACTTCTAATTCAGTGGTTATAACCAACCACCCAAAAGGTAGTGTCGCCTCCATCCACTAGCAGCAATTTTTTGTTCAACTAGCACCAAATTAGAAATTGAATAAAACAGTTACGCTTTGTACTTCGCTGTCTGACAATGTATTTTCTCAGAAAGGAACTCTCTATCCATTAGAAGCATACCCCTGTCTTTCTTCAAAACGTCACACAGACAACAGTAATTTTATGGCATTTCACCCCATCTGTCCGCATTTTTAGAAACAGGTTTTGCACTTCCTCTATTTTCATTTCCTATCCAAGTCCAAAGCTATATAATTCTTCAGATAATTACTGCTACTGTTTCCTTCAGATTATAGAACTATTTTACATGTCTATCTAGCTGCCTCTTCATTTGTAGGTTTCATGTTGATTAAACACAGAGTACTGTGCCACTGATAATTTTACTTCAAAGAGGGATTTTCACCCTAGGGCAAATAACAAAACCAGCATCAATATCTATGTATAAGGTAATTTACTTTTCCATTAATTTTCTGTGCTCCCTCAGCCTCTTTGGTATTACTGGAGATCTTTGGTGTTTGAATTAACTGCTCCTTCGCATCCGGATTTGTCTTTGGCTCAGGTTCCAAGTACTGGTAATAGCTGAGAGAGGTAAACACGGACCTAAAGGACAGTTTCTGGCAGAGTCCTACCCAGAAGGGTAGTGTACGTCCTACTAAACAGGGAAAACAATGGCAGTGGTTGGATCAGGAAATACTAAAAGATTATGCAGTTTATGTGTGTGAATCTAAATGAAAAGGAAAAAAAAAAATCATTGCTTCCAAAACAAATAATATGAGGTAGCAATAATAATAAAACTGACAAGAAGAAGCTGTAAAAAGCCCTAAAGCTATCAGCATAATGCTTTGCCAGCTACCGTCCATGACCCCACTTTATTTTTTTTTTTTGGTCACATGAAAAAGGCAACGTGAGGCTGTATATCACTTCTGTGAGTGGTCAGTGTTTTCACTAGCCTGAAACAGAGCCCTCAGCCTTAGCTCCTCAAGGCACCTCTCAGCTTTCAGGCTTTGGGAGAGATTAACACTGCCCTGCCTCTCTCAGCCTGGGTCATCGCCTAAGACCAAGGCAACTCAAAACAACCATCCCAAAGGGAAGTGCCACGTGATCCTGATACTGCAGATGAGTACACCAGAAAAAGAAAAGACTTAACCTCCACCTGGAAGTTCCCTATGTACTTATCTGGCAGCTCTTTATCCTTTAGAAGAGACTTCAGGTGAGTCGGGGATCCCAGGCACCATAGCACCGCCCACCCTGCAGGCAAACCTGGCTGCCAGTCCCTGCCACCAGCCCCTCTCACCGCCTACTCGGCGGGATCCCTCCATGCTCTTGTAGGCTGTCACTCCCCTACCTTCCGAAGCAGGGTGAGTAACCCGGCCAGCTTTCATGCTAGCCTCCAAGATACCAACGAGGATCATGACAAAGAGAGGGCTGGCTTTTCTTGCCTCTGTGCAGGCAGCCATGCCTTGAAAGGCAACCCATTTTTCCTTACATTAAACATCTTCACAGCAATGAGCCAAATAGGCAGAGCATGGATCCAGCATTCCTTCCCATGGCACTGAGGAGCGCCATGCCAGACGGCCGATCCACCAGGAACTGTGCCAATGCAGAGTGCAAAGAGACTTCCTCTCCTCAAATATGTCAAGAAATAGGACTGAGATGAAAGGATGTCGGTCTAGACAATAACAAATAATCTTGGCACTCCGGCAGATTAACTGTTGGCAGTTTCAGTTATGTTAGGCACTTGTAGGCAGTACAGAAGGGAGATGATCTTGCGTGGGGATTTGAAAGATGATGCTGTTCAACAGCTTTTAAGTGGTATACAGACAAAGCAGTGCAGGCAACACCAAAAATTGCTTCATGCTTGTCATCCTTCAGCCAGGACAGCTAGGAAAATTCAGGTCTTGGTGCCTGACATGGAGCTAATGGAGATCTTTGAAATCAACAGTGAGTTCCAGTTGAAACTCAGTGGACCTGAAAGAAAGGACTAACAGCACACCACCTAACCCAAAAGGTGAACCCACCAATCTCTGGGTCCAACCACAGCTTCTGTCTTTTTCTCTTGGCTCCAAAATCTCACCACATTTCATTGTCTTTGGAGTAAAAACAGCCACATCATTTGTGACAATCCTTACATCCCCTGTACTCTTAGGAAAGCTGATTTATTGCATTAAATATATTAATGAAATTTGAAACACAGTGCTTCTCACCACCAAAATCCTGCTTTTTCATTCAAAAAGAATGGAACAACTGCAGAGGGATCCTCAGGACAAAAATATTCAACCCAATCTTTTTAAAAAATACCCTACACATTCCATTCTTACCTCCAAAATAATTTCAAAGCAGCAACGCCATCATACTGTGTTCAATCAAACACAGCAGTGACAAACCTATCTGGGTAGGAAATAAGCATAAGAATACAAGGCAAATTCTAGAATATGTTCTTTCTTAGTCCTTGCCTTAGATTTCCATTTTCCCTGGCAGATTTAAAATTACTGTGAATGACTACAACCACTCAGAGGGATTCAGTTGCTTCCTCAGTATTAAATTCCCAGGACAAAATATGGCAGAACGACAGCAAGGATGACGGTATTGTGTGGATGACCAGCAGTGAGCTGTCCACATCCCACGTGTACATGCTAATTTAAAATTCTGAAGAAAATTCTGATCAAAGCATTAATTGTTGGTGTTTAAAATGTTATAATAAGTCACTGCTTTTCATCGTCTATGAAGTGGGAAAGTGTCACTTCAAATCTCCCTTGTTTTGTTCCAGAGATTTCTAGTAGACATGGATCCAGGATGTTAATGTTTGCATTTGTATTCTCTCTGCAGACAGCTAAACATTCACCTCCTATGAATAATCAGTCTATAAAAATTCAGAACGCATTTTTCTCTTGCAGGCCAATAATTGCAATAATTTATTCACCAGATGAGCTGAAATACACAGAGTTGAGCAAATATCTATCTATCCATCTAACTACTTGGACAACTTCTTTAAATGCAAATAAAAGTCATGAAAAACATCTTAAAGCATTTAATCTAGTGTGAACTTCTATCAAGACTGGTCAAGGTGAAATACGGCAGAAGACAGCAGATAGGAGACACGCAAGCTATTAGAGACTCCACTTTCCATTGGAAAGGAACCCAGAAATGCTATGTTTGTGCTTTAAATTTTACAAAAACAAGGAAGTTTGTGGCTAGAGATTTAAACAACAGAAAAGTGGTGGCAAATCACAGAGGAGAGCTGGGTAACCTTGCAGTGGTACACAACAGGGAACAGCAAGTGTCTCTAGCATGGGGTTATGGCAAGCTGCTGGTGCCATACAGGGCTTTGCTTCCAAGGAAGGACCAAGCTGTATTTCCAAAACCTCTGTAGGCACTAAAGGAGAGTACCTTTCATTGCAGGAGGGAGCTTCATCCCAGCTTTGCTACTATTGCTGCTGTAAGTATGTTATCATCAGCTTAACCTTTCTCTGAGTACCACTACCTGTGCTATCAGATTCTGGGGTCAGCCCTAATGCTTCCTGCAGTTAGGAAGTCCTAACCTGCTCCCACTGCCCAGCTCTGCAGCTGAACTGCCAGTATAACTTTAGTCAATGGTAACAATCAGCAAAATGCATGAATTACACATCCTAAGATACCACCATTCACTCTAATTTGACAAGGTGGATTTTTCCTCAGCACAGCAGGCTGTCCAAAGCTTCCTGGAGGTCACCTGGAGCACTGGGACCTGGTGTCCCCTGGGTGGAGTAAAAGGCAGAAGTACATGCTGATAAAGAAGCTGACAAAGCAGAAGCCAAATGCAATTAATATGCATCAGAAAAGGCCTTTCTTGGAGAAATAGGAAACTATTACTGTTACTGAACAAGCAATTGCTGCTGCCTCATCTAGGGTACAGTCCACATCCCTGGGCACTTTGAAATGTCTAAGAGAATTCAAACCAAGTTGAAATAAAACCTATGAGGGCAACAAGTGGAGACATTTTTATTGGGAATCTGAAAGATCTGGACTAAACTGTCCTAGAAAAATGAGAACTGGGGAAAAACATGCTAGCTGCTTTTCATGTTGAGTTTGCCCTGAAAGAACAGTCTGGCACAGCTGCCTGTCATACCAGGGGGCACAACGCTGTGGTCCCAGGAAATGCCTTCCAGCCCTGTATTCAAAGCATCGTGGTCCTGGAGTGTCCATCTGAGGCAGTAACTTAGTGACAGAAATAATCAACTCTTAAGAACAGGAAGATGAATGCCAACACTGAAGCATGTTGGAAACAATGCTTTCTTTTCAGAACCTCAATCTTCTGCATGTGAAAGTCAGAGATTTCCAGAATGGTACAAAAGATGCTGGCAGGAAAGGACTCCCCCGTTCCCCTCTCCCTGCCTGAGCAGAGAGAAGTCCTACAGAATAATGCATTATTCAAATACAAAATGCAGATCCACTAATAAACTTTTTAACATCAAAGGCCAATGTTACCAGTAGACTGCAAGCAAACTGCCAAGATTACAGAGCAATTTCTTGTGAGGCAATCAACTTAAAAAAAAATAACAAAAAAAATGTAAAGCTGTTTTCCAGGGTGGGTGAGTTTGTTCCCTTTTTGCAAATCCTGTGGTGAATTCTAGCAGGACAGATGAAGACCAAACAACAAGAGAAGGCATGCTTCATAATTACCAGCAACAACATGATCCCTCCATCTGCAAAGCAGCTGTAGCAGAGCATTAGGCCATGTTCCTCAACTAGCAGAGGCATCCACAGATACCTGATTCTGCCATGTGTGAGCACAATCTGGCAACATGCTGATGGGATGGACCTACTCTGATCACATGCATGAGGCTTTCATGAGCATACAGTTGTGAAGTGCTACCTGAAGCAGCTGGGACAGAAGACATAACTGGCATATCCCTCTAGGTAAGATTTTTAGAGCTAGTGCGTTGGGATGAATTCATATTCACTATTTCTGTGAAGGGCTGCAATGAGTTGAGGGGATCAGCCCTCCTGAGCTAAACCAAATGCTCTTTTCCCACAACTCAGGATCTGCACTCTGATATATGGGAGTGCTGCCACGGGTTAAGTCTTTTTATATGAAGATGTAAATGAGGTAACAAGAGAAATAAATCTGTCACAGCTACTGAGGACTACTCGAGGAAAAAAAAAAAAAAAAAAAAAAAAAAAAGATTCCTTAGGGAACCAGGGACAGAGGAACTTCCATTGGTTTCCTTCCAATGACTAACTCCTTCACAACTCTGAGCTCTGACTTTATGTCAGTGACAATAACTGCAGTGAGTTCTTCAGCTGCTCTCTGATCCAGCCTTTGAACATCTCCATGCTTATTTGGATTCTGCTATGTTCAACCTGCATAGCATCATATGCTGTCTATAATCACATTTATTAATTTATCTGGAAAAAGTTGTCTTCAAAATCAGAGTTAGTGACAGATTCTTTCCCCAGTGACCAGCAGTGACATTTTTCCATGATATTGCAACTTCTTTCCCTGTTAGCTAGATCCCCAAAATTCACAATGATTAGTTTTCTTCAAGAGAGGTGAATGTGCCACTGTAGGCCAATTTTATGAATATTTCTAGAAGCAAAGTAAACAAATGAATATTTAAAGAGAAGCTTTGATGTATTGTTATTTCCCTAATGCTGTTGTAAGCAGAAATGTCTGGACTTATTTTTGTCAATACACTACCCTCTTGGTTCCAGTACAGAGGGCAGACACCACAGGTAGGCCTGAGATACAATTTAAGTACTTTACACATCAAATGACATACTACTTTAAATATCAAATGAGACAATAGCTGCTCAAAAGATCTTCCCACATGAATCAAGAAAAGTAAACAGATGGGGCCCAGAGAACCTGACATATGTGTAGCCCATTTACTGCCTTAAGATTCTTTTCTGCTGCAGTACTTTGCTTTTGAACAACCCATCTTTTGCTGAACGACCGTGATCTTCAGAGTCTGCTGCAATAGATCCCAAAAGAGCAGAATGGCAGGTGCCTCCTCAAACCCCTCCAGGGAAACATGGCAAGTGCTTGGTAACTGTGGATCAAAGTCTGAGAACAGTGTGAAATCCCAAGAAGAGTAAATTTCAGATTTCTGAGGGGAAGCATTTGACTGGTCCAAGAGGGCCAGAGGTGCACAGTCACTGAGATATCTCTGACTGCCAGGAGATACTGCACTCTACTGGCTTTCCAGATTGTTTTAAACATCACTTGCTTCATCTGTGCCTTTCTGTATTATCATAATATCATAATGGACACTCGTTAAAAGAGAGCTTTTTCTGTCTTCGTTCAATGATGGAAATGTTTATTCTGCAAGCCTTCTTGTTGATGCTCTTTCCTTATCCTTTCTATCTTCTGTTATACCCAGGCTGAGAGACTGATGGGATAAGATGGTGGGGTTCCTTGCAAAGTTTACAATATTTGAACATCAAAGGTTTCAACAACTAAGCTTGAAGAGTAAGATGTTTTTGATACTTGTTAGACAAGTGTAGGTGGGTGCTTATCTGTCTAGCCTTTTGCAACCATTTAATGCAGGGGTCCTCAAACTACGGCCCCCCAGGGTCCTCAATCTGGCCCCTGGTGTTTACAGAACCCCCTGTCCCACCCCCGCCGGGGGCTGGGGGGGGGGGGGGGGGGGGGGGGGAAACAAGAGCCACAGATGAGTGCCTGCCACCTCATCCGCGCGCCGGCCCCCTGGTTAAAAAGTTTGAGGACCCCTGATTTAATGCCACAGGAAAGAACTTTTATTTTGCTTTTTGGCTGTGCATGTTACTGTGTCTGTGAGATTCTTGCTTGTGTCTTGTTTCATCCCTAATTAATATGGAATTAAAATCAGTCCATTCAATGCTCACAAAAGCTTCTCCACGGACAACAAGGGAGAATGATGTGGTAGACTCTTCTGTAAATTGGGCTTGCTAATGTGTTTCAACACTTCTCGAGGATGCTTTTCATGGTGGGAGGGAAGGAAGGAAGGGAGAGCAGATATTCCAAACATTGGCCCGTCTGCTTAATCTGCCAACAAATCAAGATTTACTGCTGACCTTGTTCACTAAGACAGACCATTGGAGTTGCCAGTGATGATCATGGGCATGAAGGAGCTCTCATCACAAAGTGCAGAAAGCTTTTGTGTGAATCTACTTCTCCCACTGAACTAGCTCGCATGCCAACACCACATCAAGGATGCAAATCCATATAGAGCCCTGAAGACATCCCAACACAGTTCTGCTAACACCACTGGTACATTGCTGGTTACAGGAAAACAAGCCCAGCTGGAAACTCACCAGAATGCTGGTTCTCACTCCTCAGCCCAACCTGGTGTTCCAAAGCTGGAAATTCCATTTTAATATTCATCTTTAATGTTTGGCAGACAAGTCAGCTAGCCCTTCATCAGAAAATCCAGTGGCTTCCTTCTTGTCTTCTTAAGAAACTTTCTACTCTGCCTTGACCACTGAGAAGTTGTCACTAAGATGTTGTCATTCTTCCAAGTCACCTCACCAAAACACCAAGATGAGGAACTCTGGGAACTTTCAAACTGGTTTTCTGCCTGTTCAGTTCAGTTTCATTTAATGACTTCTAACAAGTGAAAATAATAATAGTAATGAAAAAAATGTATCCCGTTTAAATGAAATTGTGCCCTTCAACTCTAACTGCAATCCTCAGTGAGGGACACAGGGTGCTGAGGAAGGCTGTGTAGCTTCAGTTTTGCTCTCTGGCTGGACTGCAGAGAACACAGACACTGCAAAATTTGTGTTAAGATCAGTTTTCCCCAAAATGCAATAGTTTCAAATATACAGCTCCTGGCTTTAGGAAGGCTGCATAGTGACTGGTAGGAAAAAAACAACAGCTAGTTTTCCAGGTCCCCCAGAGCCTGTTCCAGTCAGATGTAGGACACCAGTGTAAGAAACAACCCACAGAACAGAACAGAAGGTGGTGGGGGTTCTGTATGCTTCCTGTTTTATGTACTCTTTGCCTATCTATCAGCAGATCATGGGTTGAATCTTTAGTATGGACTTGGTATGGCCACGCCTATGTTCTGGGTTTTGGCAACCACCAGAGATGCAAAACTCATGACTGTGCATGATGTTTCCAAAAAGCCTTTTCTAGAACATTCTGCCTTGGAGACAATCTCGTGCCTCCTTGCACCTCTACTCACATTTATTCCTTTTAGATACACCTTGAACAAAGAACAAGCTGAAAACACACATTCAGTAATAAGATCATTATTTTTTATGCCCAGTTTCAGGATATGGATAAGTCATTAATGGGACAGAGAATAAAGAAATCTACATCAGCAATAGTACAACCAAAATGGAAGTGTTTCAACAACGGATTCATCTAGTGTAGCAAAGTCTTAAAACACCTAGTCCCTTCTTTCAAAAAACTGGTTTGTGAAGACTTAAGCAATGTGAGAACATTCATTTATGCAGCCTGTCCTATGAAAGTACAGCTGGACTGCAGAATTCAGAGAAATCCTTCTAATGCAATCAGAAGCTGATGAGTTAGGATTTCACTGAAGCCCAAAAAAGCTGCCAGATGAAGTTTATGACTCAGGCCGAAACAAAGTTAATCTCTATTTTTAGACCTAGTGCTAGCAGGCATTTCTAGATTTAGAGCAAAATTTCAGCTGCAGTTGGGGGTTAAAGATTAGGTGAGGCAGTCTAACATTAGCTCTATCCTTTTAGACCCCTGTCATCTCCATCCTGCAAACTCATAGGTGCTTACTGGAGTGAGCTCTAAACCTGTAGCACATATATCTGCCACACCTGCCCCTTCTAGTCAGAGCCTCACACTTAATTCTTCTTTTAATGTGCCATTCCCAAGTTAAAACTAGAAACACAACCACTAACATACTCAGCCCAGTTACACACCACTCTTCTCCCATCCTTCTGGTATGGATTCCAGCCTGAACCCCAACATTATTTTGGGACATGGTCAAACCAAACTTTAGGGAGAAAGCATTTACAGGCACCAGTACCAAATATGTTTCCCCTTTGCCCCGGTCCAATGTCTAATCTCAAACGCTGTTGTTATTAGAACTTAAAACCAGTTTACAAACCTAGGTTTAATGGTAACACTGGTTTTTAAAGATCCTGTCTTCATTGGAGCTAGGGGCTAGTGTGGGATCAGGAGGTGCTCCTGGGCTGAATCTCAGGTTTGGAATGAGCAAAGGCTACACCAAAGCGAGCTGGGTCTGAAAGCAGGTGAGGATCATGCCTGTGGCTGGGTGAAGGCTTGGGCCGAGAGCTTTAACGGCTTCCATGCAGTGGTGCTGGGTGGGCACCTGGGGAGGCAGCAGCAGCAGCATTTTCCTGCATTATCTTGGCATGTTGCCCCTGCTATACCCAGCAAGATCTGACCAGTGTTTGCCCTGTACATGCTTCACCTGTCCTCTGGCACTAATGCCCACATATCTGAGCTACAGTAAGTGCACAGGCATGCTTTCCCCTCCACGAGTCTCTAAACCGATCGAAAAGGACATCAACTAAAAATTCATTTAAAGGAACAGTAAGGAAGTGTTTGACTCACAGGTAGGCTGACAAGCATTGGGAAGGTTTTCTCTTGAGAACTGAAATTCCTAGTTTAGTTTCTTGCCAATTGAAATTAATGCCAGCTGTAATTGCCCTTGAGTCATTGATCCAGCTCTGCGCTGTGGCCGCTTGGGTGTATTTGGCCTGTTTGAGCCATTGCCGTTTTCTTTTGTTAAGTATCAAATGGCTTTTATATTGTCTAGCAATGCGCTGTGTATCACTGGAAAAGGCTCTGGTACCTAGCGTCAGTAAGTGCCTGCAATCATGTCTTTTTTTTTTTTTTTTTTAACATCCGAGCTATTTTTGAGCTGAACGGAGGGCTGAATGCTATAGCGTCTTCCTTCCTGTGAATACACCACTTATCTGATTAGTGAATATTGCAATAAATTATGCCCCCTACAATAATTGTACATAACCTGCTGGAGATACAGTGTAGAAAAGGGACTGTGATTACAATAGGATGATTACAACCAGAATAGTTTACTTACAAGGTATTTTCAAGTCTTTTTGTGCAAGCTTTTATATAAGTGGAACATTATCCTTACTCTAGTTTCATTATTCACTTTTCAGAGATAAAATATACATATATATATATACACACTAGGCACAAGCCTCTTCAGTTGACTGTATATTGTACCTCATGCTATGGCTGGAATGAAGCGGGACAGAAAGTGAAATCAACTCAATCTGATCGGGCCTCAGCTAAAATTTGGTCTCAGATTGGGCAGAACTTGGGGTAGTTCAGCTGAACGCCTCTTGCACTTCTCTGCTTTGATCTCAGATGATACTGAAATACCTTTTCCTCTTGCTGCCTCCTAAAGTGGGATTAAGATTATTTATGATGAGATAAGACAATATGCTTTATTCACACGTATTGCAATCCAGAATCTTTGATGCAAAAATGCCTCTAGGACCTGGGTCAACCACTTACCTTCCCTTAAGGAAATCTTCCTAGTAAGACAGCAAGCAGTTCTGTCCCCTGGTCTCTGCTCCTCCTACACTCATGCAACCCTCATCAGTGCTGCTCTGATTTAGGGCAGCATATTTTTAGCAATACTGTGGCTTTGGAGTTGTGGTGAAAAGGACTTACAGACTGTGGAGTCCCTGGTAATTCAGGGAGACAAAGCTGGAAATCCAACTGGTTTTGTCTCCGTTGGCTTGTGGTTGTATCTGCTTTCTTTAACATACAATTACTGTTTATGACAGATTGCAAATACATACAGTATGGGATTTATATGGTAGGTGCAAGGTCCTGAAGTTATTGCTGTAATTTTCCATTGAAAATAGCATTTAAAACAGAAAGCAAGCTTTCAGAAATGGATTAAATCCAGATGGTACCAGAAAGTTGATACAGTCTTGAAGTTTCCACAGCTGAGGGTGTCTGGTCTGCTGAAGTTAGAAAGGACCAGCATTTGTCTTAGGCCTGCATATGAAATAATCCCCTTTTTGGTCTCTAAAAGTCATACATTCAGATGCATGGGGTGCACCACTCACAAGTGCGGAGCTGTTCTGCCCTTAAGGGCACCCCAGTCTGAGGGGTGGGATGACACCAAAGAGGACCTGGGGGACCCCCATGTCAAAAGCACATCACTATACAATGTGCTACCATGTGCACTTTGCATGAAGCATTCTGACAGCAATTCAGCTACGCTTGTGCAACGTTACACAGACCTGCCATGGAGTTAAAATTTCCCGTGAGTACAGCCACGTGGCTGCTGTGCCAGAGCTGGTACCTCTGCATCATTTGGTGTTGCACTGTGTGGCATTACCGTGGAGGGATGAAGCAGCCTGAGGGATCACTACACAAGAGCAGTTAACTCCAAAGACCCTGCACATGGCAGTCTCCTGCCTGATCTGGGACCAACAGTGCTACCACAAGAGGGGCAGAAGAGCAGCACAGCTGTGAAGTTCAGATCTGTTCACCTTAAACATGAGTCAGAAGTCACGATTAAAAAAACCCGACACTTAAAACCCTCAAACAGAGAAAAGGTCAACTTCAGTGGATAAACGGCTCCTACAAACATTTCATCCATTATCACTGTGGGAATCCTTCCTTAGACTTTTAAGTGGTACTTGTAAACTTTGCCTTGTTCTGTGATGTGAAAATACTTTATGTGTCTCTCTTACTAATTACTGAACATCTGAGAGAGCAGAAAAGACCAGTCAAAAAAAAACCCAGGTGCTTGGAAAGTCAAACACTGAAGAGCAATAAAGAAATTAGATGAGTTCTGCCATTTATGATTTTAATTACCGTGAGCTAATTCAGCTATGGGATAAACATAGAATTCAGATAAACGGGAATTGCCTTGCCTTATTCGAGCAAGACATAAGCTTGCCCACCACCAGACTACTGAGAACAGACAGAATGCAGGAGTATGAATTTGATACTTGGTTTAAGGCAACTGGAGAAAAATTGTCATAAACCTGATTCTCACAACTACGTATTTCATGGAGAGTCTGGGCATTTCTACCCCTTACACAAAGTCATGTGCCCATAGCAAGATTTCAAAGCTTCACTGGCATGTTACAGGATGAGAAGCAGCCAAGAGAATTATGTAAAAAAGAGTCATGTCCATATAAATTACAAACTAAAGCCCACAGCAGTATCTTTTTCATAATAGCATGATGATCTTGTCTGCCAGAAACCAACATCATTGGTCATGCTTATCTCTCAAAGCAGTTCTATGTATCAATTTATATTTCAGGCACTATCTTGCAATTAAATTTCGAGGCTTAAAATGCCTGTTTTCCATTCCCTCTGTCCTTCCAATTCTATGTTGTCCAAGATTAACAAATCCTCCTCTGTGGCAGCAAATTAATCAAGTTACAAAACAAAACTGTTCGTTAGAGCTGCAGCACACCACAACTGCCATTAAAACCTCAATATTGCTATTTTTTGTCTTTAATTTTATGGTGCTGTTTGCAACAGTCTCTCCTCTAAGTATACACAACACCACAATAAATAGAGTGATACGCCCTCAACTGCAATGGGTATTGATGTGCCACGAGCTTGCCATGTGTTACGACACCGGAGCCCTTGTCTATGGGGTTTTTGATGTTTACAGTCTGCAAATTCTCACACACGTGGGCTTGTGCAGGATTTGCCAACACTTGACCTGAAGCATCCTGTTAGCCCATGTTCACTGATGCTTTGCTGCAGAGGATAAGCAGAGATGCAGCTGCACTGCTGGCTTTAGCAGTGACCTTGCCAGTGCTCTCTCTCACTGTCCAACCACCCTTTTCTGGCCTTTTCTGCACCACCCCATACCCCACCCACACCCCACCCCCCTGCAAAATCATTAGTCTTCTTCCTTCCTGATCCTTCACCTCTTTGGAGAGAACAGGCTGACCTAGCAAACAGTGACAAGTTATGCAGGAACTCCTCTGTCCTCTACACCAGGGTTTTGTAAGCTGGCTCAGGCATGGACGGGCTACCTTTCCTACCCTCATAGCCTTAGGGAATGTCCTCTGGAAATTCATAACCTCAGCTCCTCAGGAGATTTAATTTCTAATTTAAAATTTTTACATTTTTTGTTTGTTGGTAGGAATACATGGAATTTTAAACTCATTCTGCAAAGGTAATACTGTAAAGCAAGAGACAACCTTGCATTTTATATAGAAGCAAGATGGTGTCTTTTGCTTATATAGAAAGTAATGACAAAATTCCATAGTTTTGGACAATTGGTATAAAAATACAAATTGTGTCTTACCTGCCTCCCTCTGTTCAAGCAAAAGCTGAGCTACTTCGCTCTAATGTGGAAGCTGAAACGTATACCATGGTAGCCTGCTCCTAGACATCTCATTTCACATTCAGCAAAGAAACAAAACAAGAAAGCAAAACTGCAGCCCTAAAACAAAATATGGACATTGGCCCTCCCAAGGAGTGGCTAGGTCCCCTGGGAGTCTACTGGACAATGCAGCAACCCCATCAAGAAATCTCCTCAAACCCTGCAGTTTGCCTGAGTCAGCTGTTGCATGAAGCACGGGAAGAAGCCCTTGGGTTATGCACCTCTGACTTGCAACTGAATTATGCATAACTTTAAACATGCAAAATGAACCTTGGCCTCCAAGTCTTGCTATATTAAGAAGCCCTTTATATAGCTTAAGCAATAAGGTCTTAATCTGAGGGCAGCAGAGCTTTGAATTTAGCCCCTATGAAAGGCACCTGGGCTGGTGTAGGCTGCCATCCTGACTTGATCAAGACAAAGAAACCAGAGCTTTGCTGCAGGGCTTTCCACCACGTCCCGCTCCCACTCTGAGGCACAGAAGGCAGATCAAAGGCACAGCAGAAGGTACAGCTCAAAAAACCACAGTCCTCAGAAATGCTGGGAAATCAGCACGACTCAGGCAAACTCACCTGTCCTCCAGGAAAAGCCTCTGCAGTGTTATTTAAAAGCACCTTCTTGCCTTCCGCCACGCCTTACTTAACTGTGCAAAGGGGAACACAAGGAAACTGCCCATGAAACTTTCTTTTCTATAGCACACAGATCCCCAACTCTTGCTTATAAAATAACTGTGATAATCTTGTAGCTTCCTTGCTTAAGTAGTACAGAAGAGCAATTCGGTTCAAGCTTTCAGATCTGAAATAGTCTCCAGCACTCAGCTGCTCTGGTTAAATATACATCAGCAGTACTCATGCATTACTAGCAACCTGAACGGCTAAACAAAACACTTCCTTACATAGTCCTGGTGTGTATTTTGTAAGTTGTAACAGTACGTGGCCTATTCAGTCATGTAATGTCCTAGCTCTGTCAATGAACCATAGTCATCCACTTGGCTTGCTCATAATATTCCAGATTAAAATGTACCCAGAACCACGGGGGCGTTTTTTGTGATGCCCATAGGAACAGCAGCATACCTTGTCTTTGGTCTTGTGTACACACCAGCTTTTTCAGCTTTACCAAACACTTCAGGTCCTGAACTGGAGGACTCAAGGACTGATCAAAGAGTTTTCCTTGCAGTTACCAGCAAGACTGTAACAGCCTTCTGCTGAAAACCAGAAGCACTGGCACTACGCAACTGCACGCTGCAGCCCTGCTCTCCCCACTGCCCTCCTTGTGTCTCCATCTCCTGCTGCCCACCCACATGCTCGCAGCCCGCCGGGAACCCCTCACTGAGGCCATGCCAAGCAAATAGCTTCTCCCCAGGCATGCTGCGGGATCTGCTGGAAAGCTGGAGCGGTGTTTAGCTCCCCACATAGTGTCAGGAACTGGGACCTCCAGGGTCCTGCTCCCCTGCCTGTGCAAACACCTGGAGCTGGAAGCCAGAGCCAAGCAGGGAGGATGCCGAGAGGGTACACATGCAGGTGATAAAAAACAGAAGTTAAAATTAAACTGATTCTGTATGAGAGCCTGCAAATGTAAATTAGTCCTGTCTGATGGGAGAAGCATTACAAAGGGAAAACAGTGATCTTCATCCCAGTGCTGGGGTGTGAGAAGGAGCTGAAACACTCACTTAGATGCTGTGGCTCTGTCCCTGATGGAGAACCTGAACAGCGCATCAAGAGTATGGTGGTGGGATGGCTGGAAACATCTCTACCGGCTTATCCAGCTGCAGCTTTCCCATCCTCTGCATTTCTTTTCTCAGGGGACCGCTCTGTTTCCTTTGGAGATACTTGTGATGCTGTGATTATTTTTTTTCCCAGTGTTTATCAAAAAGATCATCAAAGTAACAGTTTTGCCTTAGACTTTTCCTGCTCATTTGTGTGTGTGTTTGTATACTTGGGTGTATCTACAGTAAAGAATACAGAAGCAAATTAGTTGACTGTTCCCTTCATTCCTGGTGCACATGCATGCATTTTTATGTAATGACCTCCTTCAAACTGGCACCACACAGAAACAAGATCTGGACCCAAAACGTCCTTCTGTTAGCACTGGCGGACTAGCTATGCAAAGGAGCCAACAGCTGCATACTACATTTCTTCAAAATTTATAGGTTGCTATTAAACCAGCTCTGTCATGGTGTAAGTGGCTAAAAGTTTAGGGCTTTCCTTATTTATTTTCATTGCTTCAAACTTTGCAGATTCATTTTCATTCTTCCTTAGGGAACCACATTTTAAACCTCTCTCAAGGTGTGACGCAGCACTGGAATCATTCTTCTTTAGCTAGGCAGTAACTTTTCCTTGACCTGCTCTTACTTCCTTCTCCTCAGCACATGCCCCTGCCTCCCTTTCCCTGCCTACACAAGGAACTTCAGGGTTGCTTTGATGCACTTGCTCTAGATGTGGGGAAACAGAGGCTCAGGCATCACAGCTTGCAATCTGAAGCTGTTTGGTGACCATGGCAGGGATAGCAAATGTTTCGGCTTCTTCAGAGCTCAGATCCTCACTCCTTGCTCCCCTCCCACCCCTTGCAGGGCAGAAGAGTTCTACCATGCCCCATACCCACTCTCCTCTCAGGCACCCAGTACTCCCTCTTCCCCTGGGATTTTGAGAAGCCAGGCTACTTTGGCAAAACAAGGGCCACATCTCTTCTCCATGGCTCTAACAAGGTGGCATAGGGTCAAGTCATAACCTTATCTCTAAATCTTCTCTAAATGAGATTCAGTTCAGTTTCGTTTAAAAGCCAGATGTGGCCAGGAGGAAATATTATTATTATTTTGTCCTTTCAATAATTTAAGAAGGATCCCCAAAAAAAGTTGCTGGTCAAGCATTTTCCAGGCTGGCTTACGGCTTTGGGAATCCAACTTAGAGCAGTTTTAAAGGGGCTGATTTTCCAAATGTGCTTAGTACCCACTTTCTGCTGAAAGTCCTACTTTTTACAAGTGCCTGTTAAAGGGGAAGGTATAAAAACACCCAACCTGACCAGTGTACTAAGAATCCAATCTTGGTTTCTATTTTGTCTCCAGCCAAGACACTCAGAGACACAAAAAATTTCTATGAGCCAACAAAAGTCTCCATGACAGAATATACTACTGCAGAAAATACTGGGTTCAGAGCCCTGGAGATTAGGAGCCATTACTTAGTGACAGCTCAGCTTTCACAGTGGAAGCAGGAAAAAGATGTTTCACAAAATAGGTATATTATAAATACATTTCCTTCCAATCACTGTGAAATCAGTCCATAAGTGGATGAGATCTTCAGACACAGCTCCACTGATCAGCTGTGGTCCACTGCTTTGCTTCTGATCTCCTAGCAGATATGTAGCTCTCAGACATGAAAAATTCCTGAATATTCCTGATTAGCATGGCTTTTTCCATGAGCAAGATTATTTATTTCTTAGCAGGTCATATGTTTGCTTGCTTCAGCACTGTCTTCCATGCATCTTCCAGTCAGAGTACCAATCAAGTGGAAATTGCTTGAGATAAAATCTTCAACACAAAAGCAGAAACCTATTTCCACCCGATCAGCAAATTCCCGTTTTTTGGTTATAAACTCTTTGGTGACTTCTGGTCTGTATTTGAACCAGCCCATTGACTACAGTGAACAGAACATTTTATCATCATTATCTGGAGTTTGTTCTTTCTGCGCCCCAAAGGAATTGCACCTGAGCTTTCAATATGTTTCAAAGTTCAGCTGAGCTAAAAATGGCAAAGATCAACACTGAGACTTTAGAGAAATCACTGAAAGCCTTCTTGGAGCAGCAAAAAATATTAAAGGCTGTTATCCTTGTTTAAATGCTGTTGATGAACATGACTCAGCCCTTTCCCTGAGGCCAGTTCAGAGTTTTGCATCTTGTCAGTGTTTAGTGACTATCTGGCCTGCTTTGTTTATGGATGGGCTGTTTGGGTTGATGTTGGAAAGAAGAGATCTGCATGAATAACTGCGTGGAAAAACATGAGTCTGTGCTCTGTCCAAGCTCTGTGGCAGCCAGAAATACCAGCCAAACCAGTGCCAAACTGGAGACTGTGCGGCTGTATCAGCATGGCACCAAGCTTGAATGCTCTTTTCATGAGGGTTTGACTTCCATAGCCTGTGATTAGGCAACTGGATATTGCATATTTTGAACTTAGCAAGGCCTTTGGCTTTGACTCCCACAGTCTCCTTATAACCAGACTGGTGTGGTATCAACTGGATAACTGGAATATAAAGGGGATGGAAACCTGGATGCTCAAAGGCTTGAGACCAGCAGAATAAAATCCATCCGGCAGCCCGCTGATACTCGGGCCAATGTTGCTTAGCACCTTTGTTAGCACCAGAACAGGGGAATGGAGTAAGTTCTCAGCAAGGTCACGAAACAACACCAACCTGGGGGAGCAGCTGGCACGCTGCTAGGTCAGGCTGCTATTCAGAGAGCTGGGCAGGCAGGAGAGAGGGTAGATGGGAACATCACAAAGTTCAACAAAGGCAAATGCAAAGTCCTGTGGTGGGGATGCGATAACCACCTGCAGCACCACAGGCTAGGGCTGGCTGGCAAGCATGGATGAGGCTAGATCTGGCCTCCCAGCCCACACGCACTGAATGTTGCGGGTGGAGTGCAGCCAGGTCCTGCAGCAGCCATCTCAGGGCACCAGCCCTGTGAGCTGCCATCTGCAGCAGAGCTCATCAGGAGGTGAAACACCATGCAAGAAGCGGGGCTTCCCCCATGCAGGCAAAGCTGATGTAGCGAACACTGCTCCATATTAGCCAAGTGAAGTAAATACAGACCTGACTTCCTCTATTCCACCGTGAGAAAAACAAAGATACACAGGAGAAAAGGAATGGAGGTGCTGTGGTGCTGCTGTGTCCCTCGCACAGCCCTTGGCAGCTTCCCTGGATCAAAGGACAGTTCCCTTCCCTGTCTGGGGCAAGTCCACTGCCACCTGCCCCAGCCAAAGTCCCCAGTGGGGATCAGTCTGCTCCAGCAGCATAAAGAGATGCCTGTACCTGCATCTGTGAAGGCTCAAGTCTTCCAGTATTTCTTACCCAGCCTGAGGGCTGTGTCCTGCACCCTTTCAGCTCACAGAGAAAGGCAGAAGGCTTCTGTTGGAATTTTGAGAAGACCAAGGCTCAGTGCAGAGCCTTGCAGAGTGTGAGCTCAGCAAGTAACATGCTGGCAGAGACTCACATCTGAGGATACACCAGCAGAATAATGAACGTGTACGTGCTAGCTCATGGCACATGCAGTTAGCTCAGGCATCGACAACACCCTTAAGTCCACAACTCAACTAATATCCCATTTCTTATCCAAGAGAGTTTGAGGTCACTGAAAACGTTCAGTCTTTAAATTTCTTGACTACATAATTTGCTTTCCTCTTTCAACCTTGGGATAAAACATTTACTGATAGCTTCGGTATAGCTATTGCTTTGTGACTCCTCTCAAAATGAAGGAAGTTGAGCAATGGTATATCCCTCTGTTATGTACTGCTATCAATTTAAAATGTTTCTGTGATATTTCAGAAAACTCTTCTTTCACAACCTCTTCCTCTATCTGAATAGCAATTTGTTTGGCTCATTACTTAGGAAAACACTTGCCATGTAAAATCTACTACTTCAAAGCAGGGTTAATATGTACTCAAGGTTACATTGCTCTGTTATTAGTAACACTAACATATATAGGGAGAAAATTACGTTACTCTGTTATTACTAACACTAATATATTTTGAGAGCTATACTTACATAAGCAGATGGATAAGGCTTAACCCCACATGCTTTTGTGCAGAAATCAGACTCCAGTACAGAAAAATGCTCTATTTTGCATTTAGAAGAACTGAATATTTGGCTGTAGAGGAAATGTGGGTTTGCTTTGTAAGCAGAGGTTAGTAATTATCAGACTTGCCCATGGCTGTTTCACTGGAGGTAGGAATATGAATACATTCATATTTACTGGTGCTTTATAGGGAATTACAGGTCATGCTAACACACGTAAATTCAGTTTCTGTTTGAATTAATTGCTATAAATGCAGACAACCCAATTCAAAATTTTCAGTTAAATTGTCATAGAGATGTAAATACATAGAAATGCCTTCCCTGAAAAAAAAATTAAATTATTTCAAAATAAGACAGACCTATTTTCATTTTCTGTCATCATATAACTGCTTTGCCTTCTGTCCTCCTCCTCCTCCATTTGTGCCTTCCCTCTCTCTGCCCCCCTTTACCTTTCAGAGCTGCAGCATCTGCAGCATTACCCACAGCTGAGCTTCCCCATAACTGGCTCGAGGAGAGCTGATAGCAGCTCACCCTTAAATCTAGAGCGTACAGCAGCTGCGTCTGTGCTGGTGTTTCAAAGCAGGCAGCGCACAGAAAGGTTCAGGAGAGATAAAAAGCTACTGAAATGCCAAGGTAGGAGGAGTAAAAATAACTCCTGTGAGTGTGATTGATCCTCGGCACACCAGGAATGCTGAGAAAACCAGCGCCATGGGGTCTTGCCTTGCCACATCCAGAGCGGCTGAAACCTCTCCATGGAGGCAAAGGTCCCTGCCTGTAATTTATAATTAACATCTATGCTGCTGCAACACCTATGGGCTCTCATGAGGAGCCACAGCCTCCCTGTGGAGCAGAAAGCCCATGCCTGCCCCAAGGACCTCGTTACAGTGCCTGTTTGGGAGGCAGATGTCCACAGGGCAGCCTGGGGGGTAAAGCAGGGAAGGGGAGGTAGTGCTGCCCCGCACGATGCACGCCAGCCCCCTCCCCAGCCAGCTCAGGGTTATCTAGATCTGTGCAAAGGGCAGAGGGAGACCTGCTGGAATAGTTTTTCTGAATCTAGCTTTACCATCATTATCAGGTTTTTTTTTTTTTTTTTTTTTTTTTTTTAGTTTTTTCCTCTCTTCTTAACTACAAAGAGCAGCATAGAGGAAAGCAGGAAAGAATTTCTTTGAAGATTTAGCAAAGAAGTGACAGCAGATGATGCTCTCAGCTGAGAGGAAGCAGGGGGACACAGCTTCCAAGTGTTGAGGGATGGGGAAGGAAATAGGATACAAGTCGTCCTTGGGTTACAGCAACCCCATATCTGGTCCCACTGGCAGAGCCCCCTCATCTGCAGCCAAACCCTGTAGTGGGGATGAAAGACAGATCAGTGCTTCGGGAGGAGAGATTTCTTCCTGCACAAGTTGGGGGATACTTTCCCTTCTCAGAAAGAAAGTGGGAGGCTGCCTTCTCCTGGGAGTTTGGGCTGCATTTCTTTCCTCTGGACAAGTAAATAAAATAAGATTCACGTATAATCATTGCAGTCCTTGATGTCCACTGAAAGCTTTAGGGACTTCATATGGGCATTATCATGTATCTCATTATCACACTAAATCTCAACAACTCCCAAAGAAGTCAATATTCGGTTAATATTTATTACATCTGCATCTTTGCTAGGGAAATGCAGATGAGATTTTCTCTGCAGATCTAACTATCAGAAAAAGAGTTCCGTGTTCTCTACACAAGAAAATACGGCAATGATATCCAGAGAGGTTTTAATTTTATTTTAATAATAACTTTTTTTTTCCTCCCTGTCTTTCCTTCTGCTGATTTTCAACCCTTCCTCTCAGATCAGGACCTCAGTCAAAGCAGAGCTAAACTGTCCTATAATTTCTTTTGCTGGCTCCAAAGTTAAAAAAGCTTCAGAAAGTCAAAGAGAAAAACATGAAAGTGAAAAGTGAGGGGGAAAAAAAACACCAAGCTGCTTGTGTCCCTTTTATTTCACATTTAATGACACAAAGGGAAAGAAAGGGGCACATGGGAGCTCCTGTCTCGGTGAAAAATCTACAGGTAAAAAGAAGAAGTTGCTAATTTTGAAATACTTCTGAAGGGAAATTGTTGACTGCTGCTACAGAAACATGCCTGTACTTCTCATTTCTTAGTAGCAGATGTCGTGCGCTGGCTCTAGCTGCATGGGATCAATGTGACCAGAGCTGCTGGGGACTGCGAGAATCCTCTGCTCTGAAGTGGCAGTGCCACAAACCGCTTCTGTGCTTCCAAAGAATAAAGAAAAAAACCCTGAAAGCAGCAGCATATGGGACATATGCCTGGTGTATGGTACTTTCACAACCAGAGAAGCAATTTCTGCTTGAGCATTAAATCTGCAGTCTTTTGCTGGTAGTGGGGAAGGGGTCAGGGTGAGGAGCCAGTCCAATACAAGCTGTTTGGTGTATTCACACTGACAGTCCCTCCCAGGCTCTTTATCCTCCTGTTCTTCTCACTCCTGAGACCTCCACACTCCCTTAACTCGCCTCCTCCCACTGGCAGATGGTTTGAGGTCTGGGAGCCTCTACAGCATCACGCTGACAGCACTGCAGCCGCTGGGAGGAAATGTATCTGGGGAATTAACGGGGACCTTGCTGTAAAAGAACAAACTGACACCAAAATCATCTCACCTGAGGTAAGGAACCCCCAAATGATGATCATCTCCCAGCTACCGTGAGCTGGAATGTGAGGGGAAGGTGGCTGTCCATAAGCGTGTTGTCTTTGCAAAGCTGTGCTAATGTTCACATTCAGAAAGATGTCCCTGAGGGTAAAGACAGGGAAATCACCTCTTGTCTTCCAGCAGGGAAGAGCTGGAAAGTATCTTTAAAGCCAGAAGGAAACAGAGTAGAGAACTGCTGCTGCAGATGAGAACAACGTTAGGTGTGTGCAGATGATCAGTAAATTCCCTGCTCAGCAGAAAGGGGAAGGCAGTAGCTCTGGGCAGATCCAGTAAGGGGAGAATCGGGTCTCTGTCACTGCAGAGCAGCTGCAGCTGGCCAAACAAGCACACAGGACCCTGGCTGCAGAGCTGGCGGCAGCCCTGGGTATATGGCTCTTGTCATTGGGTGGGCAATTGCCTTTCCCAACGTGGATCTGTCTTGGCCGAGAGTCACAGACTCTGCCTAAGTGGGAAGGGCCCCCACGGGACATGAGCCCAGCCCTGTTCCTGTGTCTGGCCACCCTGGGTTAAAAGATTTTTACCCTATGAAAAAGGCTGCTCTTTACAGCTAATCAAAGTCCCTCTTTTTCCAGCTTGCGTCTGCTGAAGAATATTAGGTTGAAATGTCCAAATTCTCTAAAATGACAGGAGTCCACTCTTTGAGAAGGCTGTACCATGTCCATTTTTTACTTTGATTTCTAGCGCAATCACTTGAGAGGACAGAATGGGAAGTAGAATAATTTAGATACACAGAGTAGGAAGATGTAGAAGGAAAAAAAAAAATAATTACAAGCTACCTAACAAAAGAGGATTAAATCAATCACCAGAGGACAACTGGTTCTCTTGGGAACCCCAACAATGAAATCCACAAATTTAGGACAGGCTAAGAAAGACTGGATGTGAGACCAGAGATAAAGGTCTGGAGATTACAACAGAAGCAAAATTAGTAAAATGGTAAGCTCTGATTCAAATGATACAATCCATGAATGTCCTAAAGATCCTGTAAAAATGATACTGAGGAAAGTTATTCAGAAACACTTAGTAGCCTGAAAAGTCTGGTCTTCCTCACAGCCCCCCAAAGGCAGACAATGAGCCATTCAGAGGTGGTTTATACATACAAATAAATCACCTCTCTGTATTATTTCATAACTATCTTCACACGACCGGGAAATCATGATGTGTTACAGAAAAACAAGTCTAAAACTTTTAAATGTATCAGCTCAAAAAATGGACTTTTACCATAAATATTAAATGAAAACCTGCAGCTGAGTGAACATCCTTTGTCATTTCTCATCATAATCACATTTCCATAACTGGAGTAACTATTTCATAGATATAAAGCTAAGTTCTTGTTCTTAAAAACTGACTTTTCTCAGATTCAGAGAGGAAAATCTATTTCCAAAATCAGAACAGGCATGCTGCCCTTCAATTCACAAGTTCAACTGTGGAATAAAAAAAAAATAAAAAAATTGAGAGAAATGCTTTCACAGCAAGCCCTCGACAGAGTCCCAGCTGTTGCAGTTGCTCTGCCTCCATTGCAGGAACCTCACCCAAACCTCTTCTCCAGACCCTATAACCCAAGAGCTACAGCTTTTTTATCGACAACAACAAATAGCACAGCATCTCTCAACTGCTTCAGATCAAGGTAGGGTGAAAAAAAGGCACATCTAAGTGAAACCCAAAGGTTTCCAGGCAAAATCTTTACCTTCAACAAACCTTGACAAAAGCACCGCAACTAACATCCAGGCTTTTGTTAAAAGGCAGCAGTTTACTAACTACAGACAGAAGAAGGTCCTCAGATATTTTTTTTCCTCAGAAGAATATGCCGATACACATAGCTAGAGAAAAGAGTGTCACCAAGTGGTGATCAACAGCCCTCTGACACGGTCCTCTGGGTTTGCTTTCCAACTGGGTACTGAAAGAGCCCAAACTTCAACTTCTACCTGCCACGGTAGGGATCGATCATCCTCATTTGTGTACCCATGTGGCTTTCTTCTGTTGCTCATCCCTGAAATCAGCTCTGAATACTACAGGTCTGTCTCACTGGGTACCAATGAGACCAGAGCCCAGGCTCTGATGGCTGTCCCCCATAGAAGTCAACAGCATAATTTGCAGCCAGCTTCCCACTAGTGTGCAGTAGTTTATTACCTGCAAACAGGTAACAAACTATCAGAAGCAAAATCAGAAGCAGAAACCTGAAAGAAGGACCCAGTCATTCATCCTTGCAGGAAAACTTCTGAAAAATGGCAGCCTTTACTCTAGAAAAAGAGCATCTGACAGATGATATGGGAGAACTACTGTAAATATGTAATGAGATGTCAGGAAGAAGCTGGGAGTCAATGACATCAAATATTCAAAGAGGAAAAAAAGATAATAATGGGCTTACAAGAAGAACATGGGGGAAAAGGAGGCCCTGAGTGCAGATCGACAGTAGGAGTCGATTCACAAATCAGTCAATCAACAGTGAACCAACATAAAAAGCATAAAATACCTGTTTGGGATCCCATGCACCCCTCATCCCAAATGCTCCTTGCCAGGCTGACACTCAATAAAGTTGCTTGTACTAAGCAAGAAACTCTGAAAGATGGAGTATGATGGTAGTCCTGTAGTGAGGCAACATTCCCAGTCTCATTTCTTACCAAGATGTGCACATTCAGATGTAACTGGTTCATTTATAGTAATGCAGTTGTAAAGATTTTAATTCCACTTCAGTGGAAAGTCCTGAATTAGAATCTGGCTGCAAGTAATCCTTGGAAATTCCAGGGTGCCTGCAGTTAATTATTTCTGTTTCTGATTAAAGGGTGGTTTCCACATGCATTTTCATGAGAAATTTTCATTACTCATTTGGGGATACCTGGTTGAAGTCCACACCAAAACCAGAATCCTGCCATTTCCATAATTTTTGTGTGTGTGAATAACAGTTTAGACTTCTGCAGTATTTGAAGGGGCCGTACAGTCTGTGCATGCAGGGGAGCTGTGGTATTGGAAATGCTTTGCCATTGCTTAGGGGTTCTGGAGGTAGTTCCAACTCTGCAGGTGTGTGATTGGAAAAGCCAGCCTACAGATACTGCCACACTTCCACTGTATCTACAGTTTTTCATGTCCTTCCAGGCATATTAAACCAGAAGTCAACTGGCTACCCAAATACACTTTATATTTTCTTAATATGAGCACCCATGGGAAGACTGAGATTACATTACCCACAGTAGCATCACTTGACAATGTTGCTAATAAAAGCAATCGATTCTCTTTGCCCACCATTCCTTTCATCCTTAAAGAGTAATATTCAATGTATCTCCACTGCATGAATTATTTTTATAAGGAAATGGGTAAGAAGCAGATACCGTTATTAAAATCTAATGGCACAACTGTTGCATTTAGCAGCAGTTCACAATAAAGCTGCAGCTGTCAGGGTATTACGCCCTGTCTGAGGACCATGTCATCCACTTCTCCAGAATGCATATGAGTAAGGAAAGCCAGGATTATGGACAATACAATAAAATTACTAGGCAGAGTCTTCTCTGATCTGGAAATATCGGAGTCTCCGAGAGCCCACTGAAATGGGGGTGTTTTAAACCTCACAGCTGCCAAGTGACCCAGTTTCAGTTTGCCCATCGTTGACTCATACCCTCATGCCACCCCAAATTTTTCATTTTTCCCCCCTTAAGCTGCATGTCCCTACGCATGCTGTGCTACCGCAGCCATTTCAGACAAAGCTGTAATTAGGTACGCTACTCATCAGCATTTCAGTATGTCACCTTCAGTGTAGGCAGATGATGAACATTGATGAATTTTACTGTATCCCTACTCATTACTCAGCCAAGGCTGCCTGTACCTCCCAAAAATAAAATGCATAATGGCATCTTGTCATCTGCTGCAGCACAGACTACTTTAAGAGATGACAACCCCTTTTTAATAGGAAGACAGCACAACTTTTCATTTATCATCAGCAACAGTAATATTAACAACTACTGACCTGTGACCACAAATGTGCTGTTTCAAAAACTCAGAGAAAGGCAATTAAAATCCGAGATGGCCAAATATCACAAACAAGCTAGAAAAATGTGCAAATTGTGGTAAGGGAGTCTTTTGAAAGAGCAGAAGAAAGAGCACCAAGGGAAGAGACGAGTAAATACACAATTCTGTACATTACACTGAATTATGTGAACAGGTTTCATAGCCCCACCTTGTTACACCGATTCCAATATTATCCTATCCTTCTCAAAGCTGTAAACCCACAGGTTTTAAAAAGCAGGCCTTGAAATACCAGTAGATATATATCAGAGGAGGAGAAATTACACATAAAGCCAAGACTTTTTGAAAGTCTGCTTTTGAAAAGGTTTTGATGACAGCACATGGCGTTGTGCAAGTCTCTGCTCTGGTGCAGATCTCTATGGACTCTGCTTCTGGGTTTTGATGTCCCCTGCTTTCAAGAGCAGAGCCATGTCAAGACAGCTGTCAGAGCAGCATTAGATACAACATTTGAGCACAACATTGTGTTTTTTCATGGCAAAAACATCTCATTGTTGCTCATTCTTAATTTCAGTCCCTTGAAGCTGATTTTCCCAGCCGGTGGCACAGCCTGAATTCAAGCATCTGCAGGTGAAGCTCCAGACTCCTGAAACCTGGCAGCCAGTCTCTCTCCTCCAAAAACCTGCCTTCCTCTCCAACTCAATCAGCCAAAACCTAATGGAAAGGGGAGACAACTGTGTTTCCAGACTCCTTAAATGACCTAGTATCCCGACAGTTTTGCCGTGCCCAAGAGCAGTCGATAGCCAGTGATGCTGTTGGCCACAGCCGTTCCTTTGATAACCATCAGCTACTGTTGCTTAAAACCATTACTTCTAGTCTTTCTGCTATGTCATATACCACTGTGTTACCACCCAACAGGGCCAAACAGAAATTAAAAAAAAAAAAATCCTGATGAACAATAGAAGACCCCTTCTCCCAGTAAAATTTTTCAGCCAAGTAACCTGTTGCCACAAAACCAGGTGCCGCAGGAGCCTGGCAGGGGTTGTACAGTGAGCACTGAGCTTGTAGCCCCCATACAAAGCCTTGCACAGCCTCCTCCAGCTCCCCTACTCAAACAGAGGGTCTGAGAGGTGTTCGGGTGGGCAGGGACACCATGCATGGCAAGAGGGGGTACAGGGCTGCACAGACTGCTCCCTGGCTTGCAGGTCCCACAGCAGGTCTCCTCCTGGCAGATCTAAAAACAGCAGCCGAGTACCTGCTATAGGATACCCGCCCTGGGGGTCTGCCTCATATCCTCAGCTTCAGCTTGCATGGTGTCAACATCCAAATCTGAAAGCCAAAAGCTCCCTGGCTCTACTGCAGCCCCATCCTCTCCGACATCCCCCTCTCATTGCTTTTTTCCTCTTAACATCTTGGCAGGCCTCCTGCATGCTAATAAGACAGCGTTGGGCACTCGCCCAACCAGTCACCGTCTCGGTGTTAATTCAGCAGCAGCTCTGGCTGTTTGCTGGATGGCCGACTTGCCAGACTCACAAAATCTGGGGGCTGGGGGGAAAAAAAGCACACAATACAGCCCTGGTGTAAGAAAGCACTGCCTCTGTAAGACTAGATTTCATCCCTTTGCTACCTCTAGTCTAAAGAAAAAGCAGGCAGACATTTTAGATTCTAATCTCTGCCATAATAGAAGTAGTAATAATAATAATAGCAAAGTAACTGTTTTCAGGCGGAAGAAAGCAAATAGCAAAATTGCTTACACTGTGTTAGATAAGAAAGAAACAAGTGGATTTTATCATCTTTAAACGTCACTGTAGTGGACTGAGTATAAGTAATAAAAAGGTTTCATGCCTCTTGTGGCAAGATTGAGGCTACAAATGTGTATAAATAAAAGTATTCCCAGTTTCCTAATAACAGGCAAAACTGTTTTATGTAAATAAGTTAAAGAGTGACAATCTACGTGGATTTCAGAAAGTTCTCTGTCTTCTCTTTGAACTATTATCAAATAAATGCAACTTCGTCCCTTTGGAGCTCTAATGAATATCCCATCAAAATTCAATTTACAGAATGCTGAGACATAGTGCAAGCTAGGAGTGTTAAATGAATTGATGTGCTTTAAACAATTATTGAGACCAGCTTCATCAGTTACATTTGCATATGGAAGTCTGCCATATTTCAGTAGTAAGATGCTCCTGTTGTCACAGCACTGCAGGCTAATAGTTGTCTTTGGAAACCTCCCCACATGCCCCTGGATGAGCTGAAGACACCATCACACAATTTTGCAGCCTGACTGTGGGGTGCTCACCCTGCAGCAAACTTCCCATCACTTGCCCACCAGCTCTGGCACCTGCTGCTGGGATGGCTGGGGCTGACATTCTGCCTGCTCCTACCCTGGAAAAGGCAGTTCCAGAGAAGGATTGGCAGTGTGTGTAAAACCAGCTGTGGTATGTGGGTCCCAAGCCAGGAGACAAGCAGAATCAAGCCCACAAGGTGCCTCTGACTCCCCTCCCCTCCCCACCTAACACAGTTCTGGGAGATGGAACTTTTTCCCTCTCCTGCTTTCCACCTGGGATGCAAGATAACTGTTTCTCTAGTTACAACTGAGCTTCAACTCTAAATAAAAAACAAGATTTAACCAAAAATGTGCAATAAAATTTTGCAAATAATGTATTTGCCTAAAAAAAATATTAGTCAAGAATTAGAAACTATCTACTTTTTTCTGTCATATTCAGCAGAGTTGGAAATAAGAATTGCTAGGGAAACTACAGCCAAAACGTGGGGAAGAGTCATTACCAGCTTGTTGTGTATCTCTAAGACTAAAGGGGTAAAACAAATGCAAACTGGAATTAAAAAATGTTGCTTGAGCATCAAAGTGCACGCTTCATTCAACTAAAAGAAAATATAAATATTACTGATATTATTGTTTATTGAATTATAATAGTGCTGGAATGAAGACAGACCAACTTAAACCAGATTTGAGCTGAAAGCGAGAGGGTGTATTCAGTGCAAGGAGCACACATGATGATAGACGCAGTTTTGTAGTCACCATCCTTCTCTGGATCTGTGTTCAACCCTTTGCTGCTTCCCCTGAGATTTTGTAGCTAACATGTTCTGCACAGACTCTCCTGTGGATCGGAACCCTTTCTCCCACACCCCTGCCACTGTCATCTCTCTAGATTGCAATTTGTGTTTTTAAAGGTGGAAAGACCTCTCGTGGCATCACGAGGATGTTTTTAAGGTATGCAACACCGAGCATGACCACTTTTTGGCTTTACATGGAGGCTTGGAGAACTAAAAAAAAAAAAAAAAAAAAGAAAGGAAAAAAAAGGGATGTTTTAAATGCATCTTTTACAACCAGAAACCCCTGCCTCCAGGAACTGCACCAGGTTTGCCAGGGATGCCAGAGGATGCTGCCTGGAGTGCTGTGAGCACAGCAGCCAGGCCCAGCTCACTGGGAGATGCAATGCCTGTTTCTGGGCTTCCCTCAGTTTTCCTCTGATGCTTGCCTCTCACCTTTACACATATCTTTGGGCCACGTGGTGGGAGCTGCAGGGAAGCTCCTTTCCCTCCACCACTGGTTTGGTAAAATTTTAATACTGGCTATGTGGCTCTTCCTCAGCCAGTAACGTGATTCTTTCTCTTGCTCATAACAAGGTTAAAACAGAAATTAATAGCGGTTTGACAAGGTGCAGAAACGCTTAGAAAATTATATGTCTTTATGGCACTGAATGTGAACACCAAGATATGTACATACATGTACCAAGAAATTGGCATCTCTGAATGTGAATGCTGAATTGACCACTGGTTTCTGATATGACAGCTTTTTGTCTGCCAAGGAAGGCTAGCAGGGAACTGATGCTTCACACAGGGAATACATCAATTGTAAGCATTTCACAATACCTCTCAGGCACCCTATTTTTGGTAACTGGTTCTTTTAAATATCACTTTTCAGATAACTTCTGGATGAGAATCTAATTATCTTTCTCAACCCATTGGGAGGGAGAAAGGGGTTAATTATTTTTCAGTTTTATTTAGAAAGAGAATTACAACAAGCAACATGAAACCAAAACATAACAGCCATAGTAGGAAATAGTATATAATATAGAATTTCAAAAAACAATCTACCTTCTTTAATGCAAAAAGCATTAAGTGATGCAAACTCTTAAAACAGGCAGATTTCTTTTTAGTTTTGTTTAAGCCTGTCTTCTAAGCATCTGTGTGCTGATGTGAGATGAATATCTAAACCAGTAATAACTGCGGCTAGATATTACATAAAAAGATTCATACCTATCATTACACAGTGCTTTTCACCCCAAAAAGGATCACATGGAATTTACAAACTGAGGCTGAGACACAGTACATAAAAATGCAATGTTGCATCCATCACTGCTGCAGAACTGGTTCAGGCATGAAACATGATAGTAGTTTAACTGCAACAATGCACCAGCATTAGAGACAAGAAGCTGTTAAACCCTGTTATTGATATTTGGGTAGGCAGAATGTCATTGAAGAGAAACTTTTCTATTTTCTTCTGTTCTCAAATGGTAAATAAACTACTGAGAGCGGCACAAATGGTCAAGAGCTCAATTTAAATTTTAACCTGAGCATTTAAACTTTTAAGAATGAAGCTGAATCATGTTGAAAGCTCTAACCATAATAGCTGCAATGCTTAACGGACCTGCATTGAGCTTGTTTTTCAGCACTTCTGACCATTTCCCATTTTTCTTACAGAGGGTGTTACCTGAGCTTGGGACATGGGGACAGCTTGGTCCCAAAATACTTAGGAAAGCAACAAATTTTTCCCAAGCCAGAAGCATTTCAAAACTGGGCTTGAGAAGCTATCACATAGTATACCTGTGTCCTATGAGCTGAACACCTGCTTTTCAGCAAAGGTGGGACTGAGTATGCACCAAAAGGAAATAAAAACTAAGCAGCTTTAAATGTATTTTCTGGACATGAGAACATCCTTATGTATATTGTTACCTGCAATACACTGGTTTTTGTGTTGCAATCTTGGCAATCACCAACAACATCCACATGGCAGGGCACCTACTGAACCTTCAACAAGTAGTAGAGGCAACAAGCATCTGGTTTCTACCCACTCTAACTTATTTGCATGAACTTGCTTCTAAATCAACTTTCATATGACTTAAGCTTGGTTAGGAGATGCTGCAGCTGAAAACCCGAGTTTAGCTGCTCTTTTCAGCCTTGGTGGGATTGTATGGAGTGTCAAAGCTGTGGGTTTAGCTAATCTCAACCTCACACACACTCCCCACACCCCAAATCAGGTTTAAAATATTTTTCCACGTAATATAAAGGTATTCTAGGGATTCTGAGCACAGGTTAAACTATCTGATCCTATGCAGCCTGTACGCACACAGCAACAATTCCAAACACGCACATGGACCAGTACCAGTCCCACACTAGAATCATCAAACATTTGACCAATGAAAACACTTCTTACCTGGACGCTGATCAGAGCCAGCCTTGGTCCTAACACCAGCATGCTTTTGATTGAAGAAGAGATGTTTGAAGGACCACATCTAAAACCATAATCTCAGACTGCTTTCACTGTGCCTTTAGTCACAGTCCATTTTTCTTTTCTCCTGGTCTGTCTCTTGGGTATAATCTGACAGACATTCCAGTGTCTAGTTTGAGCTCAGTAGTAAGTAGCAGCATGACCATGGTTAATCAGTTAAAGAGAGGCTGTGGCCATGTACCCCACACTTGCTGAAGCTGTTGTGAGAGAAGAGGATACTACCCACATCCCGTTTTCCTCAGCCTTCCCTTCTTGTTCACTAGCCTAAGTGCTGGCATAATTGTTACCTTTAACTCTTCTGCCAAGCTCATCCACGTTAACCCATCCTATGAAATCACTGCTTGTCACCCAGGCTGCTGTAACCCACCTGTGAACGTTTCCAGCCTTGACCAGGAATGCAGCTCGTGAGAATACATGAGCTTCTGCTCTCCTGGGAGGGTGAGGTAGCCCGTGAGGCTAGTTCCTACAGCACAGCTGCACCTCCTCAGGTAAGGCCATCTGGTCTCTTAGGAGTTTCTGGATGTGTCTGTGGGCTGAGTGCAAACAGGCTTCAGGTGAATCCAACCTCATATTTGTTTAGCTCAGTCGACCTCACTGGGCATGCAGCAGGTCCATGTGAAACACAGCTGGTTTAATTCAAGTGGTAATTGATTTGGTTTTAAATTGATGAGCTGCCCCTGCATATACATATATACCCTCTTAAGTCTATTTGTATCTAGACTGTGATTTTTAATTCACAGTTTAGCAGTCTGTTTTGTAGAGATATGGAAGTAATGGCATGTTTTAAGCTAACCACACAGACAGCAGTCATAAACACCCCAAACCTCTCTAAGGGTTGGGGACAAATTCCTAAGAAGTAGAGGTTACAGGCATGACTGACATGCCAGTCAATCACCTTCCTGACCAAAAGAGGAAAAATATCGGTTCTTATTGAAGTTTGCTTCCTTTATCATTACAAGCACTTGCAGATTTAGGATCATGAATGTATCTATAATACAGAAGATCTGCCTCTAGCAATTACCTTACACTATGCTGCAGTGCCACATGCAATTAAGACTGCTCCTTCAACACATCAGACAGGTGTACTTCTTGCCCAGAATTATTTTTCATCTGACAGCACCTTGAAGGAAATCAGAAAAGACAAATGGAGAAAGCAGCTAAAGCAAACGGGAACATTCACAGTGCCTGAGAAAGTAGAGAACTTGGAAAAAATGAGTATAAGGTGGAGGAGGAGAAAGATCCCTAATTGAACCTCAGAGAACTTGGACAGGCTTCTCCCAAATGCCACTGAGAGCAGACATAGGAAATGTAACCGCACCTCAGGCAGGCATTCAGAGATGCTCCTATGGGATGCCCAGCATGTCCCCAGCTGGGAGAGGGAGACAGGGATGGAGAAAGGCAGAGGCAGCCAGCTGTGATGGGGACCACTCCCTACACAGCCATGGGGCCTTACCTGAGGAGGTACATGTTCAGCCTGATGCACAATGCCAGGCTCCCCGGGTTTCTGTTGCCTCCACATTCTTCTTCAGACAAAGCCCTGCTCTCCTCGCTGGGCTCTTTGTGCTTTTGTGAATCCACACCAGCAATATTTGGTGCTTCTGTGGCATTTTTCAGAGGCAAAGCTTGGAAAACAATGCAGTGCCTTGCCTGTCTCCGCAGTGTCCCTGTGGGAGCTGCCCAGCCGAAGGGGGCTGTGGAGGGTCAGGGGAAGGAAAGCTCTGTTCCCCGAGGGCAGAGGAATGGGGCTGAGCATGCTGACATGGAAGAATTGGTGTCACAACTGCATGTACACCGGACAGCTATCAGCATTTTGCAGGCTTCTGTTGGCTTCAACAAAATTTTGATCAGGTTTATAAAGCTTCTTTTTTCCAAATGAAAGAATACAGATTAAAAGGAAAACCTTTCTGAATCTGGATTGCATGGGCTATTTATTTTGCAGTCAGATCCTCTAGCCGCTGGTCCCCTTCTCCACTGTGATACAGCCAGAGGACTCTGAATTTTTCCCCATCTCCCTCACATAACTGGGAATGGGATCCTGACCGTTTGTGCAAAGATCTTTGATTTAAAAGACCATTTCAAATTATCTTTGACCTGGCCAGGGTTTGTCATTTTCAGGTAAGAAATAAAAGAATTTTTCAGCTGCCTGGCAGATGCCTCTCTTCCTCCCTTTAAACTTTTTAAATACCAGCAGTGCAATGCAAGACATACGCAAAGTAAAAATAAAGAACTTGCCTGTGACTTTAACTGTTAAAATAACCATCTCTTTCCTTTGCATGAGGAAGATATGGGAATTTACACATAAAATTAACATGTATTTGAAAAATAGGCCAAGAGAGCAAGCCATCTGGCATCCAAAAAATATTGTGACAAATCTGACATTCTTTCCAGATTTTTAGGAATTGCTTCTCACAATTCAAACAAACAGATTAAAGGTCTCTGAAAAGGGAAAATGTGTATTTGTGCCTGGTTTGCTTTCTTACACGTTATGTTGGCTTGAGAATGTGAGATATTTTACTTTCACATTTTGGGGAGGAGGGCGAAGAGGAGTAGGCTGTAGGACAATGGAGGGGCCTTTGCCTTAGAAATTGAAGACAGATCACTCAGTTTTCCTGGAGACCTTGGCTAATCAGGGAACCAGCAGAAGCCACTAATATGAAACCTGGCTCTCTGAGAGAAGACTTGATTTTGATTCAGGCTATTATTTATTTTTGTTAGTGTCTGTTTAACTTCAACACTTTTTTCTTTTTTTTAAAGAGTCTCCCTTCCCTGTCAAGACCTCAGTGCCATCCCCAGAAGAATCAATAGTGCTGCCAGCATAAAGGAATTTTTTAAAAATAAAAGGCTGGGCTTTGTGTAACTGCAGCAGAAAAGACCACCTTTCCTCCTTATTTCAAGGAGATAAAAGTAAAGGCACAAATATTTTTAGGCGCCTTAAGGACCTTTTCCTGAGGAAGCCACCTTCTTCACAGAGGAGATGTTGGTGATCATCCATACAAAGGTTGATCACTGTCAGGTGGAATGCGAGTCTGGCAATGAGGGTACGGCCTTAAGCCTACAGCTCCCAAAGTTTTCTCAGACACTCCTAACCACAACAGTATTTGTCGAAGAAATAATCCAAAATCTCTTGTATATCACTGTGTCTTTCCATAGGTTAATGACTGTGTTGACACAGACTTCAGTGATCGAACTCAGGCCCTGAGATCAAGCACTGTCCAGTTGGATTTTGAGCCCTGTCTTGTGTTAAACCAGCCTGTACAACAGGGAATAGCCTCACATTATCCACCACTTTCTCCACACCTTTCCACCTCCACAGAAACTTTCTTACCAGTTTAGCTTTAAGAGTTTCACCAGTTGCATGTAGTAAAAGGGATTTCCAAATCAAAGACTCTTGAGGTGTAAAACCCATAAACACCAGCCTTACGTCCTGACCCTATAGAGTTTTTTGGCTGAGTTCTCATGGATGATGATAGAAGCAAGGTTTTATTCATGTCAATACACACAATTATTTATATCACTGTAGGCTACATCACCACGTTTGTGAACTCATTTACTTTTACTCAGAAACACAGACACTGAAGCGCTTTCTCAATTACTTGCTCAAAAATATCAGCTGCGAGTTTACAACTTCTCTTGCAAAAGCTTCATCGGGAAATATAATTGTTTTTAAATGCACTTTGCTGTAGCAGAATCAAACAATAATCCTTGAAAATGGCTAAATTAACTAGAGTATAATTGCTTCAGTCATTTCCTATCTTTGCTTGAGGCATTTCCTAACTCCACTACTCAGAGGGCAGCTGAAGGTGTGGGAACCCAGGATATTTTTAACTAATGTTTCCTGGGTTCCATGTACAAGTTTGTTGATCTGTTTAGGCTTTTAAAATCCCTGGATTTTCCATTAAAAAATTCAACTTCCAAATGTTGAGGGAAACAACTAAGTGGTACTTACTCAATTGCCAAGTATAGAAGCAACTACTCCCATCTGAGCTAGCTCTTCAGAAATGGCAATTTGTGACAAATCCTCCCTGTCAGCAAGGATATGGAGCTCCTGGTAGCAAAGTCATTCAGAAATATGAATAGCTGCACTCTTGGCTGAATTTAGGGAAAAACTAGATTTCCATGATCTGCTATCTACTGTCTTCTATAAGAAAAAAACCAAAACCAAACCAAACCATATTCCTTTCAAACCTGTAGCCTCTCTCCCATTCAAATGTAAGTGAATTGGTTATCTGGACCAAGAGGTTTGGGAAAAAGAGGCTTGCTACAGGCCAAATGAAAGCCTTTAGGTTAATGCTATATTAAAACTCCCTAAATGTAAAAAACAACGACATCTTTAGAAGCTACAGACCACACTGGAGGCAAAACAGTCTCGCAGGACTGAATCTGATCTACATCCCATCTGACACAGCTTGTTGTTGTGCTCTGCCTCCCTCCGATGCTTCAGGATTCAGTCATTCTTATATTGTGGGTATGTTTTATAGTCACATTATGCCAACGAGACATTTTAAACATAAACGTGACTTTGAGAAGTGCTACCTTGGGCTAACCATTCCTCCATTTCAGCCAGCAAATGAGAGGAGTCTGGCACAGCAATGGGTTCCTGTCAAAACATGAAGAGTTACATGATTAGATCTAATGACAGGGCCAAACCCATTGCTCCTCACAGGCCGATTTTAAGCATGACCAAAGCACAGTCGATTTAAACGCTTGTCTTTAGGCACGGCTCCAGGCAGCCTGCTCATTACCAGAGAAAACAAAAGGGATAACAAGCAAGTGTCGGCTCCCTAGCTGGAGCGGGCAGCCTCCAGATACCCTGGTAAGAGCTCCCCACCCCAGACCCTCACTCACACGTGTGGGTGAGCAGGAAAGATTAGGTCTCCATTCCTTGACATTACAGAGGCAGAGCAACTTTGAGCACCGTGACAAAAGTTAGAGACTGCCTGAAGCCCTGGTGCTAAGCCCAGCTCTGTTACTAACTCGTGCTCTTTGGAAAGGTGGTGTTTCCACTTAGACCCTTGTCCACTCAGGCTGCAGACTTGTTGGGGAAAGGGATGCCTTCTCCTCCACAGCGAGTGCTGTCCAACCTCAGCATGCCCCAGGCCCATGCTGACCATAGCCTCCTTGCCACAACGGCATCGAAGAAACCCTCCTTCAGGCTGACCTTCTGCAATGAATGCAGATCTTGGTTAAATGCACTGCAATACACAGCGTGTAGAGTGAAAGGGGCTTTCATGCACAAAGATGCATTTATTCTTAGATTTTATTATGTTTATGCTGGTACCATCTAATGTGTGTTAAAGATGGCGTAATCAGAAGAGTGAACTGGTCAACATGTGTCCTTCATGAGCATCTTGCTTGAATGCAGCCACTGTTCCTGCTGCAGTTGCAGGCACTTGTTTTTCTGGCTTTGGGAAGCCTTCACTAACATCTCATTTTTTCAGCAAGGCCAGGAACACTCAGAGAATGGTGGTTATCTCAGGAATTTCTCTGCTGAGCAAATGGCTCACTGAGGTTTTAGCCCTCAACGCTGAACTAAAATCTAATAAGAAAAGCTTGGAGGGAGAAAAAAGTTCATTTCACTGCAGAGATGGACTTCTGGTTGCAAATGAAATGAATGAAATAGTCTGTTTAGCTTGAACTATCTGTGGAGATGTCATTCATCAATAGATAATGCAATTTATTCCTCTGACATTTGCCAGTGACTCTCAAGAGCTTTGATAACAAGCTGTACAGCCAGCCTCTGATTCCATTTAAAGTTTAGTTGAAGTGTTTAGAACAAGAGGAGTTTGGCTCATATTTCTGATTTGGGAAACTTTGTTAAACATTGCCAACAAAATAGTGAAATCATTGATGTTGGATCTAGAAGGGTGGAATGGTCACAAAGAGAATTTGCTTCTCATTTTTTTCATTTTTCTCCTCCCAAAGAGTTGTATCAATAAATTTCTATGACAATTTTATCTTCTGTACGCACCCTGAAAAAACCACCATACATACTCCATTGATGATGAGCTTATATTTGTGGACAATAGAAAACATAGTTTAGTAGCATGCACATATAGAGGGACGGAGCTAACAAGTTGCTAAGGGTGAAGACTCTGGCTGCCTCTGCTTCTTTGCTTGTGCACATGCCCTCTTTAGAGCAACCAACAAAAGTGACCATGTGGGAGCCACCCTGACCACCCATTAATGAGAAGAACAGCAAAGATGAGTATAAAGGAGAAAATTGAATGAGAGCTCTCATTCTGGAGAGAAATATAATTTACTGTGCAATAAAGAGGTGAGAAAAAGAAGGGTTTGGTACTGCTTGCTGAATTTAATCAAATCCACAAGAAGGTCAAGCTGTCAACTAATTAATCCACATTTATATCTCAACTTCAAAATCTAAGACCTAAACAGCACAACTAGATTTTACTAAGAGTCAATCCAAAGTACCTCAAATCGCAGATTTTTCAGACTGAGCACAGCCTTTATTTGTTTGACTCAAACAGAAATTAGGACAGGAATGCAGACCTCGCTAAGCCACACACTAAGTTAAGAAGCAAAAATCCCAAAGTGCTTGTCAATGTTATTTCCCCCCTGGATATACTTGGATCTGGCATGCCACGCCAAAGTCTACTCTGTTACCCAAGTCCATGATTGGCGGTTGATCTGGTCCCTTTGATGAGTGAATCACTAGGGCAATTAAAATGATGAGTGGAGGAAAAATATGTACTGCTATTAAAGCAGTACTGCTATAAAAACACATTATACATTAACTGTGTAATCTAACTAGTGTCAGTTTCTTTTCTATGAATTATAAATTTCTATAAAACACACACACTCTTGATTTGTAAGGTTGGGTGTTAAGAGTTTTTTCATTCCCTTTCCATTGCTATATAAGAGCATGCCATTGTCTAGCAGATCAAAAGCATGGCTAACAGAAACATTTGACGGGACCAGTGGATGATTGTTTTGGGAGACAGCCAAGTCAATGACCCAATAAAATGCAATTTCATTTGTTGTGGCTATGAAACTTACAGTGTTGGTCCAGTACAAGGATTTTCAAACTCACTCTGAAAAACTCAACAAAGCTTTCAAAAAGCAGTTGCTGAAAAATGGTCAGCAGTGGAGGGAAGAAAGAGGGAACAGCCGCTGTCTCCATCCTGCTGCTGAATTTCTGAAAGAGCCATGCAGCAAAATACTTCTGCTTCAGGCCAAATAGAAATGTTTCCAAGTTTACACAGGGCACATAGCACAGCTTGGCTGATACTTCAGCAGAGATGATCACAAAAATATGAGAATGGAAATGAGCCCTCAATGAAGTCTGTGTTTGAAGAAGTATTTTGCAGCTGTTTGAATTGGGAGGTGCTGGAAGAGTCCTTGTCTGACATCTCTTCCCTATCAGAGTGAAACTCCAGAAAAAAAGTTTTCCACACAGTGCATCACCAATGTGAAGCTCTCCAGCTGTATTCATTGCACTGTATGGTGTCACTTGATAAGCATGGAAAGGACATTTTAAATATCTCGAAACCAAACTGGATTTTGTTGAGGGAAGAAAAGGAATAGAGGATTTGGAATCTCAATGTTTAAATGAGATTCCTTCTGGACACTTTTATTAGATAAATGTACAGTCCTGTACTTTGGAAATGTCTTCATTTTACTTTAAAGAGCATTTTGATCCATTGCATCAGAGATGGTGGATGGTGAGACTATTGTACTTCAGGGAGTCAAACCCAGGTCAGTTGAATCCTGTTTTGTAATACTTCACTCAGAGGGCTGCAGTTCCTGTGGCTTTTACAACCAGTCCTTTTGTTAATTATTTGCATTGCAGTGATGAGAGACCAAGAGAAGAAACTGGGGCACACTGATCCAGCTAATGTATTTTCTAAACCTAAAAGAGAAAATATTTCCTGCCCCAAAAACCTTGGGCTCTTCAAACCTATGCAGAGGGTCTCTTGGAAAAGTGTGTTAAGTAGAAGAAAAGGTGGTTCCCACAGCAGTGTCATCACGCAACTTTAATCAGTCCATGCAAAACCAGCAAGGGAGCAGCTCAGTAGCTGGCAGGGGTTTTACCCCCTTCCCGAGGAGCAGTTCTCCAGCACAGAGCTCTGCTCAGCTCCCTTCTCTGTGCTGCAACTCTGCATTACCTCAGAGGATGCAGAACCTGTGGTAAATCTGCTCCTGTAGGAAAGGATGTCAGTTGTCCCCCCATGCTGCATTTTGCACCAAGAGTGGAGTGTCATCCGTTCAGCCCATCACAGGCATCCAGCAGTGCAGTGAATTTCTTCCAAGTCCTTTAATCTGTTTCAAAGGATAAAACCACTCTTACAAGGAGCCAATTCAGCTGTGATAATGATTCCTGCATGGTACAGTTTAGTATTTAATAGACATATCACCATCTGTTCTAGCTTTGAACAATAAAATTGGAGACAATGGAACCAGCAGCTGCAATCATCTAAAAAAAAAAACAGAGAAAGAAGAAGGTGAGTGAATACATGCAGTACATGCAAAGAAAATTATGGCAGGGGAAACTTTCTTGAGGTACTCTGCAAGAGACAGTTTATTGCTACGTTCTGTATTCTGCACAGCATGTATCCATCATATTTTTTCTTATGTTTTAGACATAAACCAGTGGGGGAGAGGAGGGAATAGAGCTCTGCAAGGGAAAAGTGAATCCACGTCAATGCTGATTTCTTCACAGCAAACAGGGATTCACAGCAAGACCTTTATCTGATACTGGAGAGATGATAACGTTAAATGCAGTGGGGAAGACAGCATTTTTCTCTATGGGCTGCAAATGGGTCTGAGTTGGAGCTGGCGTTTATTTCCTGCTAAATCAAAGATCTGCCTTTTCCACAAGGCATACCTTTGCCAGCAATGCAGCACTGAGGGGCAGCGATGTTTCTGGAATCAAAAGTAATACACTGAACAGGTGTGAGTTACACTCAAAGCAAAGTCGTAGGCAGACTGTGTTCTTTCTCTGCGTCTTTTTCTAGACAGCTTCTCTGCCAGTGAGCTAAAGCAATAATTTAACTGTTTTCACCAACCCTCATATGGAGCATCTCTACTCAAACAATTATAGCCTGGACTAGAAATTTAGTTGTGTTTGAAAAGGTAAAATTACGTTTCACAATATTTTTCTAAGAAAAATTTTGAAGCTGAATAAAAATCAACCAAATAGACGATGAATCTTTTTGAGTGTCTATAAGAACATGACTGTACAAAAGTCCGTAAGGATATGCAACAGAAGAACTAATATTTTGGATCTGATTTTAAGCTTATGTTATCTTTATATCTTACTCCACTGGTATCTGTCAAAATCAAGAATAATAGCTACCGTCAGCAGAGTTAAACCCATGTTAAAAAACCACAGCTGGAGTCAGGCTCAGTGTCTTAATGTCTCACACATTCAGTACTCCTATTTAAAAACCAAAAAATCCTACTGTGAACCAAAAGCTTTGCCAAGGGCTTCAGAGGAGTACCATGAGGGTAATGCTAGCACAAGGGGTAACAAGATCAGCTTGTGTCTTTAAGAGCAGCTGTGAACAGAATTCAGTAAAATAGCTGGTAAATCAAAATCAATCAGCCACCTGAACTAAATGCCAAAACAATTCCCCCTTGTATGTACTACACCAAGAAATGCACTGCAAATAAATGGAGTTACCTGACAGCCCTCAATACAGTACAGAGACCTTGAAATAAAGCCTTATCTCCATATAAATCAGTGTAACAACACTGAAGGCCCTGCAGCCGGCCCTGTGTGTGCTACTTTAAGAACAGCTGAATGTCAACCTTGATTTTATGAACAACCCAATCTAAAAGACTAGTGAAACATCAGTTGAAGATTCTCCCAGCTTGGCGCTCTCAAACATCTGTCTTTAGGATTTTCTTTTTCCTGAGTCCCCCTGCACTTTGTCCTGGCAGGTCTCCCTGCCTTCTTGCTTGTAACCAAATTTAGCAAAGGGTGGCTTAGGTCACCCCACCTGCCTATAAGAGATGATCATAAATCGTACTGTATGACCACATCACATAAAAACGTAATGATCAAAAAAGGTGCATGGCTATTTGCCCTGTGCTGTCGCTAAAATCTATCTACTGCAAAGACAGATACCCATATCGGATTCTGACAAGGCAGTCTGGACATGTATTGTACTTGCATGTTAGACACTTTCTCAGAATGGGTTGCATTTTTTTCACCATGTCTCTTATCTCAAAGCTTTTTCAAAACTCTCTGTTCACTGAACTTTGGAAACCTGGAAGGCAAGCCTCCAGCTGCAGTCAGCTTCGATGAGACATACCGGGGGACTGTAACTGATAGGGTCATGGGGAAACAGCTGAGCTACAACATGAATTAGAAGATGAGAAAAGTTGTGTTAAAAATTATGCAAGATGAACTAATGTACTAGGAATCTACTTTTAAGGGTGATAAACTGTGCAAGAATTAGTACAAAGTTAGAGCAGCAGAATCCAAGGTGGCAAAATCTGAGCTGGTCAGATTTATTTCACTGTTTTAACACAGGTTATGTAGATGCAATAACCTTTCCCTGTGAAGAGCTTGTCTAAGACGAGTGCAAAATTGAAACCTGGATAGCACAGTACTGGTTTTGTTTGGACATCTGCTGTCTCTGCTCTTATTTACATGTTGCTGGTGAATGTTTGACTTGTTTGCAGTAAACATGATTGTTACCAAAGATTTGAAGCATATGTGTCACATCTGTGGAACTAAGCAGTGAAGAACACAGAGCTTGCTGGATGCACTTTGAAACAAGCAGTGAAACCAGCTATTTCGATTCTGGATATTGCCAAAAACTTTGGTCTTGGTGAAATAAGATGCAGCCTTTTCAGGCCTGAGGCATGAAAGAAGAATCAGTATACATAAACCAGTTTCATTTGCTTGCTTCCTTTACGCAGTGTTAACAGGACAGCCAGAAGGCTTACGCTGATCAGCCAAGATAAAGCAATTGATAATGCTCCTGAAGGGACTTGTTATTCTGACATAGGAAAAAGAAAACAGGCCGCTGAAGCACATTTTCTTGCCATGTGGTGTGTAATCATTAATAAAGCCTAGTGATTAATACTGACTAGACTGAGACAGCGTGTATCTTAGTGTGGTATTTAAAAAATAAAATAAAATAAAATTTTAAAATCTCTCCTTTGAGCTGTACCCTGGCTTGGGACAGTGCTGACAGACATGTGAGGACCATGAGCAGTAAAGGTGAGATGTCCTACCATGTGAATGGGAAAGCCTGCGGAGCCCCAGCCACTAAAGAGCTACCACCCCACCAAGAACTGAGTACAGCCAGCTTCCCAGTTCAACAGGTACCAGTATCAGCTCTTCTGTACCGCAGCTGACTCCTGCCAACCTCCCACCAGCAGAAGCCACCTACCAGGACACAGGGAAGTGACAGGGAAGCATTGCTGCTGTGGTGAAGGAGCAGTGCCTCCCTCGGGACTGTCCCCCCTCATCCAGGCTCCCATGCCTGGCACACACAACCAGAAGAAAACCTGCTGCCTAGCTATGCTTGTCTTAGCTAAACAGTGAGTAAATGTAGTAAGAGGTATTCTGTCTGCCTGGGGATATTCACAAACATTAGTAAGGCTAATAATAACCCTGGACTCCTTCCCTTTCACAGTCCGTGAAGGAAGAGGAGCTTCTTTCTGGACCATGCCACATCAGAACAGGGTCAGTTCCTTCTGCTGACCTTCATGCACAATTTCAAGACATTTTCAAGGAACACGCCCCCTAGCAGGAGAGAAACACCTTTCCGCAACCTTAAAAAGAAAAAAGGCAAACACCTAGTATACTTGATTCAAGATCTTAACTACACTTCATAATGTGTCAATAAAAAATACATACAATATGTGTAATGCACAATGAGTGGATACAAGTTACATCAATGCTGAAAGAGAAATCAAACGCAATGAACTCAGAAGCCCCACTAAACCTCTTTGTGGAGACCTGGGGTTGTCTACAAAAGAGAACCCGTGCATGCACCAATGCAGAAATAGGAAAGTTTCACCCTGGAGTGGGATTGTTCTTTTATTATCTGTGCTACTAAAATAAAGCTATTCTACCACATATAAAGCAAACATATCTGTTTCTTTATTTGCAATCAGTCTCATTCAGCTGTCCATGCTTCTGGGAAATATCTGGCTCAATTTGTTGCTTCTATGTGGTTCTTATTATATTTTCCTATGACCTTGGTTTGGCTCTCTAATGTCAAGGTAAGGCCAATATGGTCTGTATGTTCATCACTAAGATAAATACTTCTCTCAAAAAAGCGTAACTGTATTTGAACTCTGCTGCTACATAAAAGGGCTAGAGTTTTACCCTCTGAAGAAGCCTTTTTTACTATCTTGACTCTATCAAGGCCCAGAGAGGCTAAATTAACCTTTTGTAGATAATCCCATTATCAGCTAAGAGTGTGAGGAACACATGAAGTCATCCAGTGCCTGAAGAGGTGCTGCCAAGTCCCCCTTAGCCAAGTCAATAAGCACCTGTGTGTCAGTAACAGGAGATTGTGTGAGGAACAGCTCTACATTAACTTACTAACCAGTGGAGACCATGATGCTGTCTGGGAGAGTTTCATAAAAATTTAGAGAAGTCTTACAATGCTACTTTAAAGATACATTGCGGGTAGGATTTGTCTCAGTTACTAACACTTTCATTTGATGGATGCCTACATCTGATCAAGCATCTGACTATGCACCTTCCAGTCAGCATGGAAAGCAAGAGAATTCAGTGCCCCAAGCCCTGGCACGTCTGAGATGTCTGCATGGTGGAGAGCTTGAATCCTCTGAAGTGCCTATCTCTCTCCATTGACTAGAAATGGAGACAAAGACGACTAGTCCAGACATAAATATCAACACTGTAGGTAGTTAAACTCACAGGAGACAAACCCTATCAATAATGTCTTGCAATTGCCTTACAATACCTATCATATGTGGAATTAAATTGTGTCACCTGCTTACGATTCATTTAGTTATTGAAGGGGTGGATTAACTAACTCCTAGTATGTAGGGATTCTTTTTGACCAGAAATATGTCAGTATTCCAGTATCATATCAAAAATACATGTATCATCAACTAGAAAGGTTTGTCATTAAGAGCGTAGTGACTTTTTCTAAGCTATTCTCAATAAAGGTTACATAGCTAAACAAATTCCACAGATACAGAAGCCTTCAAAAAGCATCGTTAGATTCTGCCAAGTAAAGTGGTGTCAGTAGCTGCAATTTCAAAGTATAAATTTGACAAGCAGGAGAAAAAACAGAGAAGTTGGCTCACAGATTCAATAAAGCATTGTATCTACAGGCAAGAATATGAAGTAGAGAACTGAAAAGCAAGAGGATATGGAAAGCAGGGAGGAAAATAATTTGAAACTAATAACTCCATGATGAATAGCCTGATCAAAAACTGCAAAGCAGATAAAGACTGACTCTCCAAGACTAGCTTGGAAATACGTCAAAAAGTGATGCTGGATAACCTCCAGAACGCTTGTTCGCTCTCATAAGGCATAATATCAGAAGAAAGAAACAAACCAAAATTAAATCTGTAAGCATGGTAAAAATTTTCAGGAACCTGGGAAGAAAAAGTCAGCTATCTGTGAGGAGATGCAAGAAGTGCAAAGTAAGGGTGACCAGGCTTTACAGCAAAGCACAACAGAGAGCTGGTAAGAGGTTTCCTTGTTGGTTAATGTATGTCTGCATAGGTATTAAGGTGAGACTGAAACACTTCCACAACACAAACATCCAATACCTTAACAGAATAAGCACCTGACTCTTAGTGACTCCTTCTGGAGGGAGATAAAAAGTAATAATATGTGATACCAGAGAAGAGCTCACCATACACCTTTCAGAGTACAGAAAAGCCTGGGGAAGCCTGAAGCAATCCCTGCTGAAGAAATGTGGTCAAGAGAATGTTGCCCAGGGGCACAGCCGTAGGAGGGGAGCTGCTGGGGAATGATGCACTTCAAAATGGTTTTTGCTTCTCTAATAGTCACTTAAATACAGCCATATAAAATGTGGGCACTGGAGCAAGTCAAGGGCAAACAGTGCTGCCAACGTCTCTGCCAGAAGAGAGGAGGAGTGTGTGGTCTCAAGTCAGATACACCCAGGTCCTTCTCCCATCCCCAGGGAAGGGGTAAGGGGGGATGCCAGGGCAGTGGAGGAGCTGAAGCCGTATGCTGCCACCCTACCCAAGCATCACAGTAATTTCACAGCAGAGGGGCCCGTGCCTGCTTGCCCACAGTGCTGGATCCCCATCACCTGCACTCCAGGTGAGAGCTGCTCTCCAGGAGGCAGAACAACATCTGCTTAAATCACCAGCATTTTACTGAACGTCTAATGCACCAGGCAGGAGTGCAAGAGGACACGACATTTTAATCAAGAGATTTGCCTATTGCTGGGACACGGCCAGGCAGGGAGCACATGTAGCTGCCCAGGGAAGGGGCAGGGGCAGGAAGGACATGCCTGTGGGCACCAGGCTCTTCTGTTCCAGGGCTACATGGCAAAATCATTTTGCTACAGAGGGGCACATCTGGCAGATATCAGATGCAGACTTGAAATACTCTTAAACTAGGATTTAGAGCTATTTGATCTGCCTTTCCAGTAAGAACTTTTTTTTTTTTTTTTGTATGAGTATAAAAATACTCCTAAAAGAAATTGCAACCCAGAGGCATCGATATAGATCTGAATCATTCAGTGCAATTTTCACATCAGGTTGAAATGAGCCCTGATTTTAAGTGTCCATTATAGAATTCTCATCTTTTTTTTTTTTCCCCTAAATGACTTCTGTGCAGTAAATTTCATCCTATGAAAAAAGGCAAAGGGGACACGGAACAGAATGCCAGAAGTAATTAATGATTTTTCATGCCTCCAATTTTCACGTACCAAAGTCTGAAATACCTTAAAAGGTAACTGAATGATTTTGAAAACCAGATATTTGTATGTCCTTTCTAGGATTCAGATTTCTTTACAGGGTTTGAAATTAAGAATCAAAAACCCCCAAAGTTCTTTAAAGTAAGACTCCTAGGTTTAATGTAATCACTATGAAGAATGGTCAAAAGATCTCAATTAGCAGCTCTAAAATGGCAGCTTCGGTCAAAGTAAACCCCAGAGCTAAAGTAAATTTTGGTTCACACTCCCGAATATTCAGTTATGTCAATGGCAGACAAACTCTGTTCTGCAGACAAAAGGACTAGATCTAGGGCTGCAACCCTGGTTACACGCAGATTCCAGCGGGTATGTGCATGACTTCCCCGTGACTGAACTTAACAACAAACTCTACCCACACAGGTGGAAGTGAGGGTTCCCCGAGCCAAACCCACAGATGTTAGGGATCAACAGGTGGCAAAAACATGGAGGTTTTGGCTGAAGACTGCATGCAGCTTTGAGCAACTGCTGTCACTACATGGAAAACAAAGATTAGACTCGGTGTGGTGGAAAAGCAGACTTCAAGCAATTACAAGAGTTTTCTGAATTGGGAGAGTTCTAAAAAGCATCCCAGCTGGCATGTAATGCAAGCTGCCTTTGTGCAAAATTTTATTTCAAGGGAACCTGATGCTTTAGCTTTATAGCACCCTGCAGTCATACACACTTTCAAGCCAAGGGGCATTGGCTTTTATTTCAGGAGGCTTGGGCAGGGGAGGGGTGGGGGGTGGGTGGGGGAGCTTTTAAGCCTAATTTCACATTACCCACTCTCCTTTGTGCATGGCATTTCCCCTTGACAAGCCTCTCTGATGGTGAAGGACCAGCCCTCACTCTTGCTGCTCACTGCGTGCCCAGTCCGCTGCACCAGCACCATGACTCCGCCACTCAGGAGAGGACAGTAAAGTCTCCATGATATCCATCCCTCCCTCCCTCCCTCCCAATGGCCTGCAGCTCTGAAATCAAGAACCATCTGTTTCCCAAAAGGTAGCTACAGCTGGTGTGAGATAAGGACACTTTGCTTGGACTGAAGCGGATCTATCTCTGTGTGCGTCATAATGCAAATGGCACCAAAGCTGCCCATTGTCAAGAGTAACCCAAAAATGGTACCACCAAAAGTGAAGTGAGAATGAAAAGTGGGGCAGGAGCCCCTCTAGACATGGCAGCACGACCCATCCAAACCTCAAGTGATCCAGGCTCAGCAGCCCCAGAAGATCGCTGTCACGTCAGCAGTTTACCCGCAGGTGTAGGCCCAGCAGTGCACACGTGGGCATGCCCCGGGCACAGATGACAGTGGTGTTTCTGGAGCTGACCACAGGGCCAGGCATTTGACAGGTATTAATGTCACTGAGAGTAGCACAGAGGATTTTTCAGGATTCTCAGCAATCACCCACCCAGTAAAAATCCTGCGAGTAGAACTTTTTGTATTTGATCATGAAAACACTTAGGAAAATGCAGCCAGCATGTCTAAAATTCCAAATCAGATGTGAAAATCACAGCTTCTTTCTTCCAAAGGCCTACGAATCTAGGCTAGGTTTATGCAATATAAGAGATTCAATTGCAATACAGAATCAAATAAATTCATGAAATTTAATGTTCCAAGCCAAAATTATAATGAATCAAAATATAATCACATCAGCAAATTGCCCTAATCTGACAAACTCAAGAAGTCATCCTAGACTTCAGTTAATGTTATTGCCGCTCCAAAATTAGCATAATGATATTTCACAACTCCAGCAGCCTCAAGTGAGTTTAACCACTAGTGTTACATAGCTCCAGGAGTCTTGCCAGGGAGCTGTGACATCTTATTTACTCATCACTACTGACACGGTTGATGTCATCGCTGAACTTGCCTTACTTCCTGTCCTCAACCTGAGACACTTGGCTCTGGACTATACCCTCTGACACCTGGTATGGAAACAATCAGCTACATGCAATGCTTTAGGATAATTTCAGCTGACATGATTGCCAGGTCATTAGAGTGACACCATTCTGCCAAGGAACCAGAGTGCCTGCAAAGATCAAGCCTCGCTGTTGGGCTGGGTGTAACGGTGAAGCGTGCTTCATCTCAGAGATGGGTGTCTAGATGAGAGAGCTGACAGACAGCAGCTGAGCCAACAAGAGTTGGCACTATTTTAAAGTTGGGTTTGGCACCTAATGAAAGGACTACAAAAAAGTCTGCTTGTAGAAAATAGTCTGGGATGGAAAAATCCTGAGCTGATTCTCTTTAAAGAATCAAAGAGACAAATGGGAGTCTCTTACAACGGCACATACAGAGAAATAAGGAGACCTTCCAGAAATATAAGTCTGCTGGACTGAAAAGCTCAGTCACTGAAATGCAAAACACTTTGTATTTCCATACATCCAAGAAAAAAAAGAAGTCCTCTTTGGAGCTTTCACCTGAAGCCAGTGGAGAAGCATGTGGGAAAGGGAAGGAAGACAGAGCATTTGGCCTGCTAAAAGCAAGGATGGGGCTTAGATGCTAGGTATCATAGAAATGTTGAATTATAGAATGGTCTGGGTTGGAAGGGACCTTAAGGATCATTTAGTTCCAACCCCTGTGCCATGGGCAGAGACACCTTCCACTAAAAGCCCCATCCAGCCTGGCCTTGAACATTTCCAGGGAAGGGGCACCCACAGCTTCGCTGGGCAACCTGTTCCAGTATCTCACCACCCTCACAATAAAGAATTTCTTCCTAATATCTAATCTAAATCTATCCTTTTTTAGTTTGAAAAGATTAAGAAAAATCTAGAAGCCATCCAAAATCTAAGTTGAGATGGTTTTGCCCATTTCCATCCAGGACAATCACGTTAGAGAGGCAAAGGTAGCATATGTGACCACCATCGTAGGGGGTTGTGCAGCACTGCATGGAAGAAGAGCAAACACAGTTACTTAAGAAAGAGAGGAAAAGAGCTTTGAGAACAACCTTGAGATTTAACAGCCCAGCCTCACCAGCATGCAAATGTTCAGAACAAAGCTGGGAATAAAAAGAGTCATTAAAGAGATAAAAGGGGACAACATTTAGCATATATTTACCCAATGCCAGTTATGTCAGACTAGACTTTCGTCTGATTACTTTGATGAAAAACTGGTTTTCTAGACAAAGGAAAATGTGGTAAATTATATCTATTAGAACTTTGTTAAACTACTGTGGAGGATTATTACATAAACTGAGAATTAATACAGGAAATTTCAAGTGCTTAAAGTGACTGCAACCAGCTGGGCTGAAGAAAATTTTCATCAGGCCAGAGGAAGATTATAAACAAAATTCATTACAGATCAATCTTTTCAAATTTTCTGTTCATATTCGTTAGCGTTTTCATTAATTACATTGTGTCATCAGCACACTTCCTACTAAGATTTCAAAGTGGGAACTCACTGTCAGCAAAGAGGGCAATATGAAAATTGTCTCAGAAAAACTAGACAACCCTGAAGAGAGGAACAATGGAAATGTAATTATAGTCAGTGCCAGATCGTACACTTACAAGCTATAGTGAATCAGATATTTCTCAGCTGGATCCTAGGAAGAGCGAGGAAGAGGGAGCCGTTTTATGATTGCCAGCTAAGAGCTTAGCTTGCTCTAGCTGTGAGACAGGACCGAGGGGGAACACAGGTCCCTCTGTAAAGAGATGGGCAATAAACAAGGGGTCAGAAGCACCAAGCTGCCTTTAGTAGAAGAACACAGGAGTATAACCTGGCCAGGAATAAATCCAGCTTGGGAGCTAGAACGCTCAGGTTTTGAAGCAGCATCCAAACTAAATAAGAGAGGCCCAATAATTTGAACTATCACATTTTCAAATTTACAGCCTTTATATGATCTATAAATATTCTATAAATCAGCAACAGCGAGGGCTGCAACGCACAGTTCATCAGAGATAAAGTATACTGCAGACCCCTCCAGCCTCCGGTTCCCCCTTGCCTCCGAGTTGTTGAAGTTTTCCTCTACATGTACTGTACCTTTGCACATATAAACCAAACTGCCTGAAAAATACTAATACTCTAAATTAGGTCTGGATTCATTGATAGTGGGAATTATTCAATGTGGTGGCGCACAGCAGTAGAGGCTTAGACCTGCAGTTGCATAAAGCCCTGCTTGACATGCCAACTCAGACTGTAAGCAGTTGTCCCCACATCTCTAGGTCAGGGGATGAAAGGGAAGACATAGGAAGGGCTGTACTGTGCGGGACCAAAGGTGACCCAGCTCCGAAGGGTGTTTTCTCCAACTAGTGCCCAAGACAGAGTGCAAGAACAGGGCAAGTCCGTAGAAATGCTTCACTGCACGCTCTCCCAGGGAGCAGGAGCTGAGGCACTCTATAAAAGCGATAAGAGATGAAAGATTATCACTTTATAGAAGGTGATAATATCCTACCCTCACTGGAGTCACTGCCTTGTCTATCAAGTAAGCTGAAAAACGCCACTGAGCACAGTCTATGTATTAGAGAAGAGCAAATTTAGTTTGGACTTAGAGTCAGAGGACACCACACTCTGACTTCCCACATAATTTATTTCTCCTGTCCCAAAAGCTTTTTCTCACAGATGCTGCTAGTAGAAATTAGGGAAACTCCTACCCTTAAACTGTGCTACTGCATGGCATATAATCACTAAACTTCCTCTGTATTATTTCTGCAAATAAAAATATAAGTGAAAACAAGCTGACCTTCTTGATAAGATACTGTCAGCTTTGCCTGAACCCTGATTTTGCTATACATGTAAAGGCATGTCAGGGTTCAGACAGTCCTAAATATATGGCTGTATTGGGTTTGTGTGGCCAGGTTTTGGTAGCAGGGGGCTGCAGGGTGGCTTCTGCGAGAAGCTGCCAGAAGCGTCCCCTACGTCCAATAGAGCCAACACCACCTGGCTCCAAGATGGACTCACCACTACCCTTATCTCAGCCTGTCCTTATTTCGACCCACGAGCCTTTCATTGTGCTTTCTCTGCCCTGTCCAGTTGAGTATGGCAGCAGCAGAGTGGCTTTGGTGGGCACCTGGCATCCAGCCAGGGTCAGCCCAACGCAGAAACAAATTCATGTCATCATGCATTAAGACTCCATGCAGATATGAAGTAATTGGCCCTCAGCAGCACCGAGCTCTTTTCAGTTTCCCACTGTAAGACTGCAGTGGAGCAAATTACTGAAGACTATTCTGAAAATGGGTAATTCCATTTCTGTACTGATAAATGCAGCAATATGCAAATCTGAAGCAAAATCAAGAAAAATGTTATTATTCTACCAGGTATTGATATAGTTTGTTGGTGCTGTTCTATAATAAAGGGAAATATTCAAACCCCTGACTTCCTAAGCCAACACATCTCTGATTTTCTTGACTGTCCTGCCCAGTTCTCTTATTAACTTAGCTCCATTCCCTGCAGAAATTTACATAGGAATTTCTCTAATTTACAGCAGTGTACTGTGGCAAGCTTGGTAGCGACTTCTCTCAGTAGCAGGGATAGTAATCATCTTGATCTAGAGGCTTTAACAGAGCTTTCCTGTGTGTGGGCACTGGGAATGCAGCATGCAAGAGGAAAAATCAAAGCCCCCAGAAGGAAGCCTGCTCCAGCCACTGGCTTTTTGCCAAGCACCAAGACAAGGGAGAGGGGACATCTTCGGTAAAATAAAGTGTAAGAGAAACTGCAAAAATGTTTTAGAGCCAGCCAGGCCCATATTCATCATCTACACAGTAAACAGGCTCAATAACAGGAATTCCTATGAATTTCAAGTAGGCGCAAAGGTTCAGCAGCGAATGACTGGAGTAACAGAGTTCATCCATCAAAGCCTCAATTACTCCCAGTTATCCAGGAGGGGGTATGGTTTAAGTACAGACTATTGCTTGCTTCTCGTCAGCTTTACACCTTTTGTGTCAGAGGGTTTGTTTTTCCAGCAAATTTGACAGCTTCTGTAACAGCAAAAAAGGTACTCTCCAAAGAGTGTGGATGGAGGGACATGCCAGCAAGCCTCTGCCATGGCCCAGGCTGAGGTCAGCACACTAGAAATCCCCTGGGAAGGCTCCCAGGAAGCTGGAAACAAGCACGTGTCTGTAAGTAACCGAAAAAGGAAAGCTATTCTTGCTGGGAAAGTGGAGAAAGAAATCAGAAAAGGAATATTCTTTGCTCTGTCTTTCAAAACGGGTGAGGGAGGAACTTTTAAACCTTTCCATCCTGCCTCTTTCCCCTTTGGCGCACAGGCAGACATCTGTGCCCATGCTGCTGAGGGATTCCCATGCCCTGGAGGGGGATGTGCAAGGAAACAGCTTGGTACACAGAGATCCCAGTCAGCTTTTAGACAGGATCAGACCAAGTCTTGGGATCTGCTATGATGTTTTTAATGTGTTTTTTGACTTTGTCCTTCCTTCCAGAAAAAGGACCCAAGATCTCCTGGCTCCAGGAGGTTCTGGGTCCAGGCAGGCATAGGGAACTGGAGGAAGATGCAGATCTGCACTGGTGGAGTGCCAGCTTCTTCCAGACCAGTGATGCTGTCTTTCTTATAGTAACGATTATCATGACTCATGGTTTGCATGGCTAGTGCATCCTAATCACAAATACCTGTTTATTTTCATAGACTCATAATATCAGAGAATGCTTGGGGTTGGAAGCAACCCTAAAGATCACCTAGTTCCAGCCCTGCTGCCACTAACCACTAGATCAGGTTACTCAAAGCCTCATCCAACCTGGCCTTGAACACTGCCAGGGATGGGGCATCCACAGCTTCTCTGGGCAACCTGTTCCAGTGTCTCACCACCCTCACAGTAAACAATTTCTTCCTCATATCTAATCTAAATCTATCCTCTTTTAGTTTAAAGCCACTACCCCTTGTCCATTTTGTGTGTGCATTACACTGAATTACATCTTAGATGGAGTTACACCTTTTTATTCTCCTAAAAAATATAAGGAAAAAAAAATCAACAAGGTTTCTACACATTTGAGACTCCTTAACATTCACTTTCTGGGAACTTAAGCAGTCTTTGAAACACAGCCCAAGTCACTAAAATCAACAGGAAATGTTTCAGCTGGCAGCACTGTTAGACAAAGGGAAACAATGAATGCAGACTCCTGAGTATGAAGCCAGACATTGGAGGGGGCACTGGAGGACCCCTGCTGCTACCAGAAGGAAACTGGGGACAGGATATAACATCTTCATTGAGTGGGGCTGGAAGAACAAATCAATGGATATACCCAAATTCTTTCTGAAATAATCCTGTGAATAAGTGCAGTAAGCAAAATACCCAAAAACAAAACCCCAAAAAACCCAAAACAACCAAACAACCAAAAAACCAGCCCCTCAGAAAAGGGCTCATGCTTCTATTGACTCATCTGGAAAAAGCAGATTCCTTGACTAGTTTTATTAACCTCTAATAAGACAGATCATTTAAAGTCGTTGCTGACTTTATAAGGCTTTTAAAGATTCTTCTGACAGTTTTATGCCAACTCAGGTCTTTGCTGGCTCATGCGATGTAAAGGTTTGTCTCACACAGTTTGACCAGCCTTCAGCAGGTTGTGCACCAGATCAGGACCCAGCTTTCTTTGAGTCATGAGTGCATCAACACCCTATGTTACCTAAAGCTATGACTAACTAGCCTGCTTGAAGTTAAACTCCAATTTACAAGCTTTGCCAGTTCATGAACCTAATGAATACCCCCTTAACACTGTGCAAGACTGGAGTATTTTGATGCTATACTCAATACCACTATTACCTGCTCAGTCCAAAGCTTTTACCTTGATTTACAGGTTTTTTCTGACCTTAACACTTTGCAGATAACAAACTTCAAATGTACAAAACTGGCTGAGCTTCACACATTTAAGAAGTTGGAAACAAACTCCTGATATATTCACTAGCAGCATCCTATAATTGTAGATGCCAAACAAATGGTCAGACCAAACTGTACTACATTTGTAGGGCAAAACGGGGACTGGCATGCACCAAGACATTGGGCAATGGCTCATACCAGGTGGTTGCATGCCCAAGCCATATTTTGGGAAAACAACCAATTGGAAAATGTGTGATGATTCTATTTGCTGCCATTTTTAGTGGTCTCCTTATCTTAACACCTACATCTGCACCGGTACAGTGATCACATTGTGTCTACTGGCTCTAATGGTATGGCAGGCCTTGCCACCTGCCTTCCTCAAACTCCCTGTGGATAAAATAATATATAATCAAGAAAATCTGTTCTCCCTTGGGAAAAAAAAAGTTATTTTGAGAACGTTAATGGCCCCTGTATGAGATATTGCAGTCCAACAAAACTTAAAAAACCCCGGTGTAAACAATTTGGTTACAATGGAAGGGAGAGAAACCAAGTTCTCTTCCAAGTATTTTTCTTGTTTATTCTCAGGTTGTTGATATATTTTGTAAACTGCAGAGATTAAAAAGATCCCTGGGGCTCGCAGGTGTGAAAGATCAGCACTACTGAAGGTAACTGAGGGAGGGAATGTTCACAAAGTATATCCTGTCATTAAATCGTTTTGCTGAATACATCAAATTGCTTAACACAAATATTTACATATAAATTAATTCATCCATCTATTCTTGTTGCTAGCACAGATACAGAAAGCACATGCAGAAATTCAAGGGATCCCTTTAAGGCTTCCCCCCAAACAAGAATCAAAAAGGAAATTCATTATGAGAAAAAGCTAACTCAAAACCTGGGATGTAACTGAGCAGTTACATCAGCAGCTTGAGTTTGTAAACAAGTGAGCCCAGCAGTCTGAAGCAGCATGAATCACCTCTGTTCATCTCAGTGGGGTGTTAGCTTCATTCCCAGCAATGAGCCTCTAATGCATTAACACTGTGAATTATTTCTCTACTGTCCAAAGCATGGAACAGGTGGAAGAAAAAAAGACAAATGAACAACATACTTGAAGCAATACCCTATGTTGGCACCGCGTTGGCTGAGCAATGCTAGCTCCCATGTGGTCCCCAGGACATGAGGGAGTCATGCCCATGGCTCCAGGGATCTGTGCCAGGGAAGAGCCTGGCTCACTGGTTCCCAGAGATTCCTCCATAGGGAGGGATTTGAAATTGTAGGTAGTTACCATGACCACCTGGGTCAAACTCAGCAGCCCCTATGCTCCTCTCATCTTTACTGATGCCATTGATCTTGACCAGTGCTGGTAGCCCTGCTGGTATTTTGGTTACCATTTCTAGGAGGATGGGCTTTGCTCCCCTGAAATAAAGGCAAGGGTTACAGGATTAGGCCTTCAGCGTGGCAGGATAAAGATGCCATCTATTTAAATTAAGGTATGGCATTAATATATCACCTTGCAGGGCCCAAGACAAGCAGGGAACAGAGCACAGCATCCACAGAGATTTTGTTTTCTTGCAGAATCCATCATATCCCCTCTCACAAAACTCCCATGACAAAAAGGTCCAAACTCCAAAGACACAGTAGAGGTTTCAGGTAATTATAGATTTTGCTATTCAAGTAGAAAGAGTAGTTCCCATGGCAACGAGCCCATCACTCCCTACCTATGGTATTGCTTGTTCTCCAAACACAAGCGCTTTATTTAAAGAAATATGTATGTCCATATAGCTGCGCTCTCAGGGACTGATTTCCTTTCATTTCACCCTCACATAAGTGACGACCTGCTCTGTGTCTGACTGCTTTAAAACACACTGAAGGCTTTCCCCACCTCCCGCAGTATCCAAGGGGACAGCAATGGTTGCAGTGCAGGGGGCACCCACATGCCTGCCTCAAGGGGTGGCTGTGCTGGGGCCGACGCTGCCCTGAAACACTTCCAGATGAAGCGTGCAAGGGAGCATCCCATGGTGCTGCTGGCTGGGTCCCCAGTGAAACCCCACTCCTTTTGCATCAATACTATACAAGGATGGAGATGCCCCCCAATTTTTCTTAATTGTGCCATGTTAAACCTGGCATTGGTGGGAAATAATTTCACCTTCAGCATTCACAGTATTGGGGTTTTTTCTGTCTAACACTAATTAGGGCAAATAGCCCTCAAACATAACCAAATAAATCAGTAAATAAATAAATATATTAAAAGAGATGACATATCACTACAGAACATGATAGCAACTCTGAGGAGAAAAAGTCAACCACTTTAGATATTTTCATCACTTAGATACCATGCCAGCAGGACAGGCTGGCTCCTTAGGAGGTGTAAATCAGCACGGCTCCCCACTGTTCTAATAGCAGGCCACTTGCGTGGGCTAAAGAGCAGGCTCCATGCCTTGGGAAGAGAAACACCGCTCAGAAAAACGGGGAGACAGCGGGTTGTCTCAGGGTGTCTGGCAGGGCAGCAGGCAGGGAAACCAGGGGCACAGCACAACCCCTGTCACAGGCTGGCCCCTGGCTCGCAACACGGCTTTATCTCCACGGAGGGACCCTCTCCATACGGGAGAAGGGAGGGAAGGGCTGTGGCACCGCTGGCTAGCAGCATCCCTGGGCTGCAGCCCCGCGCGGCTGCTGGGGAAAGGACTCATGCTCAGACAAGAAATGTTAGAAGCAGCAGCAATGCTGGTTTGACTCACAAGTTAAAAGCAAGATCTAGTCCAGATCCAAGACTTTCCTTCTAGAAATCAGCCACTGAAAGTAAGAAAGTGAGGTCGGTGTGGCAGAGCTGAGAAAAGGTGCAGCTGGGTTGCAGAGGCAGCTCGCTTTGCTTCTGGCTACACACAGGAGGAAAGCACACATACAGACATGGAAACTTTCCCTCATGAGCAGGACCCTTCAGATTACTTCTGTCCCCTGGTAAAATTTTATGAGGCATTAGCTGCCCCTAAGCCCTTTTCTCATGTGGCTCCAGACACCTTAAACACAGCCTGGTGCGTCCCGGCTGGGGCTGCCCGCGTGAGCAGGACGCAGGATCCACTTGTATTTCCAGGTTGTGGTACCCAAGGGATGTGCAAACCAGACGCTTGGGTGGCTCTGGAGATCAGAGAGAAGCATGATATGCACAGCCCTGACTGTCCATCTGTACTACCGGCAGCAGGGCAGTACTGCAAGAGATGCTGGGAGCCTGGCAGGGTTCCTCAAACCAGGCACGGGGGAAGGAGGTGAAGGTACATTTTTTGGAAGGTGATAGAGGAAATCACGGAGATAATTACAGAGAGGGAGATCAGACAAGCTTTGTCTTAGAGGAAGTAAAGGTGTTAAAGCTGAAAAGCAGTGGCTAGGCTGAGGGGAGGAATAAATATTAGAAGAAACAGCAGGAGGAAACAGATCAATTGGAATAGCTGGAAGAGAAAAGATGTGAGGACATCAGAGACATTACAGCACAGAGCCTGGAGAGATGCAACAAAGATTGAGGAGACGATAATGAATTTAAAAGAAATTAAAAAATAGAAGTATTGGAGAGATGCCAGATGTGGGAAAGGAAGATGTGAAGAGTCAAGTCTGGTTACGGGGCTGGGAGGCGAGGGGTAGACAGGTCAGTGCAGGACTGGAGGGTAAGGACAGTAAGGCAGAGCTCGCAGGCACCTGGAGGGAGGGAGCTATGGCAGGAGCAGGCTGCTTTGCTGGGTCCAAAGTGTTGGCAGTGCACATGGTAAGGGCTCTCTGTCAGCCTGAGCTCGTGCTGTCCCACACTGCAGGGAGAGGAGGGGTTCCAGTGGGGTGTCGGTGAAGCTGGGGTGGTGTAGCTTTAGGGACAGTGTGCCCCAAAACAAACCCAATCCCAATAACTCATCCAGAGGTTACTACACAGGTTTGCATCAGTTACTGTGGAAGTGCATTTTGTTGAGGAGCTGGGTGGATGGCAAGCCTGTTTGTATGTACAGAGAGGTGAGGCAGAAAACAACATATGCAGAAAAAAGGGAAGAGAAGCATGTGAAAGCTTCACCCTACTTGCTTAACATGCATTTGCCAAGACATCACGGATCAGGTGAAAGCTGGAGGGACCGGTTTTTAACAAGTATCATGTTTTCTGAGTACATTCAAAACTGAACCTAGATGCTCTCAAGTAAGTTTTCTTCAGCTCACTTCCTGCTCATTTTTAGCTTTCAGGATGGAAAACCAATATTTGGGTATATCTTCCTGCCTCCAGAATTTTACCTGGGTGAACCTGGTTTCTGAAAAATCATTTCTTCAGCTTATTTTTGTTATTGTGTCAGTTTGTCCTTGACTGCTTTTAAAAACAAGAAAGAGATAATTAAAAAAAAAAAAAAAAAAAAAAAAGTTCGACTTGCCAAAAATTTTAATCTACAGGAGTTTTCTGGCTTCTTTGCTTTCCCGTACTAGTGCCCAGGTCTGTGCATTCCCACTCAATACAAGGGAACACCTATTTCACAGAGATATAATATTTTAATACAGATTAAGAGCTGACTAAAGACCTCAAACACTATATACTGAGACTCACTATGGATGTTAAAGAAAACACCAGCACTAGCACCACAAGCCTGCATACCTGTCTTCCTGGCTCTCAGAAAAGGTCACTGCCGTGGTGTAGGACCTCGCTCATCACAGTACAAGAGCATTAGCAAGTGGGAAGCAAACCAAGGGGTGACAGAGGGTAGGACCTGTAGCTTCTTAGTCAGCTTCACTAATTCAGCAAACGAAGACAAAACTGGTTTGCCACTGTTAACCTGCATTTCAGTCAGCTCACACAGCTGAACACACAGTCCTTCTAGGGCACGATAGAATTATTAAAAATAAGACATGAAAGTCACTGATGTATTGTGTGCTGCTTATCTGATACTGATGATTACTAGCAAAACTGCTTATTTGTTCCCAAGGCATAGAAACTTCAGGTTTTTGCTGTTTTGCTTCCTTTCATCTTTCCAATTTTTCACTTATTTCCATGGTATTGAAGGCTCTGTGTCATGTCTAAGGATCAGCCTACAGAGAGGCATTGAAAAGGGATGAGAAAATTATTTTCTAGTTCTTTCTTATAGCAGGATGCTTCTATAGGAACAAACAAATTTTTTCAGTATTAATTTTAGGATCTGAACAACTAATATATTTTTTTTTTTAAAAAAAAGGGCTAATAATTGGGAATCTGAAAGAAATTCTCTGGAAATAACTGTGGGAATCAAGGTGCTCCATATGGAAAGGCTACCTTACTATCCCCATCACAGCACAGTCATCTGTTGGCTACTGTCATAGAAACAGAGCTGTGCAAGACAGATATCCATTTACAAGAGTGTTGTCATTGATTTGATGCAGCCAATGTATGAACAACAGAAGCCTTCTCCCTGCAAATATGATTGCTGCACTGTTTACAGGAGAAAAAGCTGTGGCATTAATTTTTTTTTGCTTCATTGCTGAACAAGGCTGGGATGCAAAAAACCAATGCCCTTGGCACCTCATACAAGGCCACATAAACAACAGTAACCCTCTTCTTGAAGTTCATTGCCTTATTCGTGCCTTTATAGTGCAGAATTGAGAAAGACACTTTTACATAAAAAAAAATAATCCATGTTTCATGATCACATCCATTAGGACAGAAAGGAGGAGGAAAAAAATAATATGTAGACTTTCCTTCTATTTAAGGATGGAAGGTGGGGATGGATGGCTCTTTTCCTGTCAACGTTTTATCATTCTATGAATTAGTCATGATGGTCCAATTATCTTCAAATATGTAAAGCACAACCTTTTAAGTAGACTAATTTGCAAGCTTGCTTCATGGCCCTCTGCACCAATTTACCACTTAGTCCTAGATTAAAGGACTGAGTTTGCCTTGGTGAGGTGGCACTGAGGACATGACAGCAAAGGGGTGTGAAAGCAGCATTTGCCGCTGTCCTCTTGCAAGAGCAGGGTGCTCTTTCTCTGTGTCACGGGGGTAGCCGTAGCACAGGCTCAAAAAGAAAATTATTATCTCCTCTATTAAGTCAGAGAATAACAAAGAAGGATGAGAGAGCATGTGAGGACAGCAGGGGGTTAAAATTTTAATGTTTTCATCTCCTTCAAAGCTGCTCTGGGTTTAATCCGTTGTTTAACAGCAGAATTTGGCCCAAAGCATCGCTGTTCTGTGGGGATGTTACATGATTCATACAGTGGGTAGTTTGGCCACTTAGCAGTACCCTCTTAAATGAGGTTGCAATTAGCAGACCCACAGAGATTATGTTAAAAAGCAAACCCACAACTCCATGCCCAGATGCTTGCAAGGACCAGGGAGCCACGCAGTGCACTCATGTGATACCTTCCCCAGGCTGTTTCACTGCCTCAAAGGCACCTACCTCGGGCTGCCAGCACCATGGGTAACCCTCTTGCTCCTCCACACTGCTCTTTGTGCAGGGGAAGAGTCTCACTCTTTGCCATCACAGAGCACCCGGCTCAGAGGGGCCAGTAAAGCTGTGAGGAAAGGTGGGAAATGATGCTTTATTAAAAGACAGCAAAGGCAGGTCTGGGGCAGGTGAGAAGGAACACCCTAAGTCAAAATAAGCTGCAAACATTTCAATTATGCACCAGCGAAGGAACTGTGAAACAGGACGTTTACTGCCTTCACCCTCATTTTGAAGAATTTTTATTAATTGGCAAAAGTTCAGAAAATAATAATTTGTATTCTAGCAAATCTACCTTATAGGTTTAGACAGATGCAGTTCAATCTACAAACTGTATTCAGAATGTTATCTAGACCCGATTTGGTAATCTAGGCCTAGAAGGGAAAACACATACATATTTACAGATGAACCAAATCTATCAGGTAAAGGTTTAAAAAAAAAATAATCAGTGACAGCCAGATTAATCAAGCCAAATTCAGGCTAAACGGAAGGAGGAAGTTTCTTTCTACATTGATCAACAGAACAAGGCGGCTCACAATGTGCTGGATCTTAACTATGCAAAGTCCTTAGCTTTGCAGAAGAGAAATAAATACTTGAGTTCAGTCAAAAAATTAGTCCTTAATTAGTAAGTAAAATGAAATTACATGACCCGTGTGACAGAGAAAGTCAGATTCAAGGATCATAATGATTTGTCCAACATTTAATTGGACTGATCTCTGCCTGTCTGGAGGTCACTATTAGGACCTCTACCAGGAGAAGTTCTTCAGGGATGGGAGGTGCTCAGCCTCTGGCTGCATGGGAAGCTCTCTGTGAATAAGTCCAATAGGATTTTTGCTCGTTTAGCATCTCCCCATTCGTAAGTATTAGTTTACAGCATTCCAACCATGAAAAACCTGTTGTCCCTTAATGACCTGGGAACTGCACAGAATCGGGATTTCTGTTATTCTCATAGAGACTATTTCTAAAAATTACCCTATGCTACCCTTATGCAGGTTTCTACAAAAATATTCAGCTTTTTTCATAGTCCATAGATAAGTCTTCTTTCTGGAGTATGCAACTAGACACTTAGATATTAACCATTTCTAAGAGAAACAATGTGAAACTGAAGCCAGGTGTCTTGCTAGTGAATGCCCCAAGAAATAAACTTTTAACCATTGAACAGAGGAAAAAAAATAATTTCTGACACTTGCTCTGGAACCGGAGGTCAAATTACAAGAAGCAACACTCACAGTCCAAGACTGAAGAGTGGTTTCTGACATGAACCACAAAAGGAAGAGAACAGTGGGGATGGACACATCTCTCTGGGCTCCATGGTCCCCACACAGTGTGCAGGATATTATATTGCATTTCATAATTAAGAAACAGATTGCCATAAAGGTGCAGCAATACAGCCCAAGACAAATGAACAGATGCTTCCTCTGCTTTTTCTGAGTCTCCTGGGGCAGGCAACTTTGGATTTAGCTGCTGAAAAAGCAGTTAACCATAATCTGATGCCAGATGTTTAAGAATTGAGTGGGATTCCCAGGAAAGGGTTCCCATGGAGGAGGATCAGCACGCAGCTTCAGGAATGACGTGCCAGCGCCAGCAGGGTAGCAGTCTCCTCCCAGGACACAGAAATTGAAAGCAGTGGGGCAAAAAGGTAGAGGCTTCTGGACTGCTAACTGCAGTCAAGAACACGGATTAAAAAAATTAAAAAAAAACACAAACAAAAAGCCAGCCCACTATAGGTAAAAGCATTGTTTCCTTCACACTATAAAACAGCGCAGAGTACTGGTAAGAGGGACAAAACCAATCCTATGTAATTGTAAGTCGGGAGACCAGCCAAAAATGTGCTTTGTGTTTTCAGAATTTGTTTAAATCCATGAGTCTTCTCATAATTCAAATCCATGGGGATTTTACCTTCCCAGGAAGCTAATTAAACTACACAGCATGATTACTTAGCTAACAAGGAGCTTACATCCTTTATGGGTGTACAAAAAACCCCACAAAAGCTAGGCTATCACAAGCAAGTGCTGTACGTACAGTGCTGACGTGGCCAGTACACACTGCTGTGTAATATCAAACACACCAGTGCTTCTCAAATGTATTTCTAGGATTTCATAGTTTTTTTCTGTTTGTTTGTTTGTTTGTTTGTTTTAATTTTCAGTTTCCATCCATTTCCACCTGATGCAGATGTTACTTCCCACTCAGATGGCCAGTTGCGGGCACAGCTGACACCACTCCATACACAGGGACATTGCCACTCCATGAGTATTTATACAATAGCCAAGAGAATGACTCTGGATTCACTTTAATACAGGCAGAACCCGAGGAGGCAGGTCTGTAGGCACCTGAGTTTGGGAGGGGAAAAAAAGCAGAGGGAGTAACTTCCATGCTGCCCCCTTTCCCCTGGGAAGAGCCCCCAGTCCTGTGCTGGCAGCATCGTGTGCGCAACCCCCTGAGCTGTGAGAGCTCCCTGCAGGCAATCGCTCTCTGACATCAGGAGCTAACACTTAATTCACTCTATTGTTTTTTTCGATGATATTTGTCCCCACACATGATGAGCCTCATGTCTCAAAATCTGCACCGCTTGCTTTCGCTGTGCATGATCTTGGATGTTGAATCACAAGCAGCCTGTAGCTTAGCCTTGAGCTCTGCATCCAGACAAAAGCCAGGATGCAGTTAGTGCTCAGGAAATCTGCACACTGCAGAAAAGCAGCCTTCAATCCTCCTCCTGCACCCCTGCAGGTACGGGGCAGGTCCTGCCCTAGTGCAGCTCAGTTTCAGCTGCTGCTGGTGGTGGAAATATGCCTCTGTCCGGGGTTTGCAGACCAGTTTAGATCAGACCATACCGTCTGTATGGCTGGGATAAGAAGGGTGAGGTGGAATTTTAAAGAAATCTAGTCTTCTAAAGGTGTAGTGATGGACTAAGATGCATGCTACAGGAAAACAGTTGGTGGCTGAAAGAAGTCTCGACTTCAGTTAGTTTCGTTTTTCAGGAAATCTCGCCTCTCATTTTGACTAGTTTTTCTAGCTTAGATCAGTGGTCCTGACCATTAACCATGATGCTAATTTTCATGTCTTAGCTACTGTGAGATTATTGTCACCTTCCCTGCAGGTCCCAAACCATCTACTCCTTGCCCAGCACGTCAAAAATAACAACCCCATCCTGCTTTTTGCATCAAAAGCAGCTGCCCAGGCTGAGCTCATCTCGCCGCTGACAGCAGCCCTCCTTCCTTGTGAGCAGGAATGTCTCCCAGCAAAACCTGGAAAATGCCAGCTGGGTTTTTCAAGCGTGCAGGACACATTAGAAGATGACTTGAAACTCTTTGGGGCAGAGACTTTCTGTTCTGCTCCTGGAACAAACACACTTCCAGCCAGCCTGGTTTCTCAGTATCATAATGATAGAAAAGTATTGATAATACTAGTACTACTACAAAGTGTAAAAAGTCTGTGCATTAAGGTCCATACCTCACCATGCCATTTGCACCTTTTTTTTAAAGCAGCATGCACAGATATGACCATGGGTACTTTTATGCAATATGTTATATTTCAGTGGCCTAATGTGGAAGAACCTACAGACAACAGAAAATAACTTGTGCATCTTTTCACCTCATAAATTCTTTTCAAACATTTGGGGAGGAAAAGAAAGAAAACCAGTTCATAGCAGGAGTCTTTCCAATAATTTCCTCTTTTCTCTCTCTAACCTGAAAATGCCACGTGGAAGCTTTTCCTGAGAAAGAGACGTGCCTGCATTAAATGCACTCAACTGTGATCAGAGGTTCCGTTTCTCTCTACTGAGAATAAGGAGGCGCCTCACAGGGCATGCTAGACAGCATGTATTTTGAAATATGGGATACTGTAATTATTTCTATTCCATTTTAAGAGTAAAACGTCAATAGTCAAGCAGCAGATACTCACTCCACGGTAAACTGGAGGAAAAGCCAGAGAGCTTGTTTAAAATTCAACCCATCAGCTAGAAAAAATGCAGCCAGAGAGAAAAGGCTGTACGTTTCTGCTAACTGTCTTAAAAGAAGACAGAAGCCAGGCACAGGCCACATCAGAGGTGACAGCAATGATCCGCAGTGCATCCTGCCCAGCCAGCTTGCAGAAACCCACACCCTGGGTGCTGGGGCCAAGGCAGCCCACGCCACCCCGTACCCAAACACCACTAGGACAGCAAACCTGTCTTCAGCTTCCCTTCCTTCTGGGGAATAAAGTGACTTCCCTGCTTCGTACAGGGCTGGGAAGTGAATTTATCGATATCTATAAATGTGTATTGTGTCATTGGCTGTCGAGGGGAGGGCTTCGTCAACTCATTGTTCTCATGGCTTAGCATATAGCAGCATGTTTCTGCTTCAGTCTTACATGTACTGAAACTTCGGCTTGTTAGTCAATACAGAAATATGCCAGTTACCTTTGTATTAAAAGGTGATGGTTTACAAATTTTGAAAGTCAAGTATCCAGTGTCCTCAAGGCAATCTTCTTTTCATCCTGACCTGTACCTTTCACAAAGCTGACATTTAGAAAAAGATTATTTTCAAATTTTCCTTTTACAGATCATCTGGGAGAGTTGCCTGATTTCACACAGGATTTTTATTGTGCTTTCCACTTCTGCTACCGGTTTTTACTCTTGCAATTTTTGTTTGTGAAATCACTCTGCTAAAACCATGCACAAACAAAAATATGAAAAAGAAGGTGTTTTTTAATGTTCTTTGAAATAGATGTCTGTCTTTCCCTGTGTTCCTCAAAACTGCAAGAAGTGGTAATAAAAATGGATCCAGCTGAGTCAGGCTAGTGAGGAACTCAAGGGAGTGAAGAACAGCCTGAACTCCATCCTGGAAGCTGCTGGTGGTAATAAACCCAGCAGTGAAGTTTGCTGTGTGAAGAAGAGGATGGACTTTATCAGTAGGGACCTGGGAGGGCCCCTCTGACAGGCAGACGGAGATGCTTTTAAAAGATGTAAATCTGTCCAAGCAACTTTGGAGGGGCCTGAAGTTTTGAACATAAGCATCCTCCTTTTAGCTGGTAAATATCGCAGTTTATCTTCTGTTTATCTTGTCTGAAAACTTACTCTCCTGTAAATGATATCCTGATTCGCCTTTAAAAATGCCTTGGCAGTTTGATTTTTATAGATTGATAACTACACAAATCTACTGCTGTAATCATTCCGTCTCCTCTGCATTTATAGCCTTGCATCCATTAGGTCTGCATATATATATTCAAATAGGCACTTTAATCTCTGAGTTTCTTGACAGAGCAATCTAGTTTTTATAATTTATATTTTTTTTATAGTAGCGACATTTCATTCCCAGTAAATTACCAATTTGTTGTTATCAGTGAGTGCAGTAATACAGCTCAACACTATATTCACTTCAAAGCAGCAAGAATCCTCCTTTTACTTGACAGCGTAATGAAACCCATGTGATGTCAAGAAGTCATATATAAATTCTTGAGGCAGCTCTGATTTGCAGCATCTGGGGAGGGCAGGGGTCAAAAGTAAAAGCCCACTGGAATGGTGCAGTGCCATCAGTGTCAAATATTAAATGATCTATGGTAAATGCTTCTCGGTTTCATACATTGTAGTTAATATCATAATAATTACAACATAATAATTTGGCTCAAGTAAGCACATAGAATTAGGTTTTGTTGTGTGATTAATGTAATGATTATTACACTTAGTCTTTGTGGAATGATTATTACATTCTGTAAAACCATAAGGAGATTTAATACTAAAATCTGGAGGCATGCTTCTCTTCGTTATTCCCTAAAATTTTAGAGGAGTGAAAGAAACAGTTACATTGAACTGAAAGTTTTTGAGGTGAGTGCAACAAATTTAAATTTAACTGAAAGACAATTTTTTGGTTTTATTTTGTCCAAAGAAAAAAAAAAATGAGACAGGAAATTCTCATGAAAAAAACTTTGTGTTAAAAAAATATTGAATTAAAAGACTGTGGGTTTGTGGCTGGTTTTTTTTTAACTATATCCTTCTCCCTGCCTGGTTTTTTTTTTTCTATCTAAAGCTACTTGCCAAATTAATACATTAGTAATTTTGCTCTAACTACAATTCCAAAAGTGGCCTTTAGCAAAGCTGTTTTGCCTCAGTTAAATGCCACTCCTCCATCTCTGTGAACAAGCAGAAAGGTGCTGCTGGATGGGGCTATGGGGACCCAGCTTCAGGTGTGTCCTTGTCCTGATGGACCACCAAGATCTCTGGGTTTGTGTGGATGCTTTTGCCTTCAAATGCTCCACCATGCCCAGTGGTGTGCAGACGCTGCACTGACATAGGTGGTGCATCCCAGGTCTAACCTCATCTTCAGAGTCAGGTGCCTCACCACTGAGGTGAAGGGTTTCTGCATCCCAGTGTGCCCCAAAAGCTGATGCATACAACCTGGCTGACACTATTCTAAAGTGCAAAGTGCTCACAAAATCTGCTGCTACAAAAAGGTGGCCAAGAAAGCTGCCACCTCATGGGTGCTTGCTGTGGTATCCAGGAAGGGGAGCAAGTGATGAAAGCAATGATTTGGGACTCGCCTTGCCTCGCCTCGCCTCGCCTCCTCTGGAGGAAGGTGAAACAGAATCTGACTGACTGTAAAGCCTTGTTGCAGTCTGATAGCTTGCTTGCACTGCAACAGGACATGGCCGGGGGGCAGTGGGGCCATGTATGGGGCCATGTCCAGAAGAGCATAAGGGCAGGGACATGAAGGTCCTGGGGGGCCTGTGAGGTGGTACCGGTGGCACCTGTGGAGCTGCCAGCAGAGGCAGTGGTGCCTCGCCTCGCCTCAGGTCACTGTCACCTGTGTCCCACTCCCTGGACCCCCATCTCTGGGTCACAGCATCCCCCTGGGTCCCCACCCTTTGGTCCTCATGGCCTCAAGTCCCTCACTCTCAAGTCCCCATCCCCAGGGTCCCTACACACAGATGCCCATTTTTGGGTCCCCAACTACAGGGCCCCTTTCCTCAAGTCCCCACTCTCTGGTGACCCCATCCCCTGGGTCCCTGCTCATGGCTGCCACTCCCAGGGTCCCTATAACGTAGGGTCCCCAACTCCAGGGTCTCCTTCCCCAGGCCCCCATTCCTTGGTGAACCTGTCCCGTTGGTCCCCATCTCTCATGGTTGCCACCGCCACGGTCTCCACCTCCAGGTTCCCCTTCCCCAGGTCCCTATTCCCTGGTGACCCTGTACCTTCGATGCCCTTCCTTGGGTCCCCACCTCTCATGGCTGCCACCCCCAGGGTCCCCTTCCCCAGGTCCCCATGGCCCAGGTCACTGTCCTCACCAGCCACTGCATCCCTCCCACCTCCATGCCCCCAACCACCCCCGGTGTCCCCAGCATCCTCAGTGCCACCTCTGCTCATGCTCACCTGTGGCCAGCTGCAGTGCCAGGCAGGCAGCCAGGAGGGCCGGGCAGGACGGTGCCTCCATGGGGACCGGGAACCGGGGACGGGGCCCTCGGTGGCAGCCTGCAGCCGGGAAGGAAGGAGTGGGGCTGGCACGGAGCAGGGCTGGCACCCCGGCTCTGTGTCCCCATCCCTTGCCCCCTGTGCCCCCACCTCTGTGTCCCATCAGCCATGGACTCATGCCTGCCACCCTCAGGTCCCCATCCCTGGTTCTCTTCCCCTAGGGTCCTATTCCCTTGGGGTCTTCATGCTTGTCCCCACCCTTGGGTCCCTGTCCCCAGGGTTCCCTTCTCCTGGGGTCCCCATGCCCATGTCCCGTCCCTGTTCCCATCCCATGGGTCCCCACCACAGGACCCTGTGCTTGGGTGCCCCTGTTACCAGAGTGTCCCTGTCCCGGTGGTCTCACCAGCCTCGGGGACTGGGGGCTGGCTGGGCCCCGGTGATGCAGGGGGTGATGTGCCTATGCCAGGCCGGCCCCGCTCCCTGTGGGACAGCTGCGTACCCCCCGCCCCGTCCCACGTGTGTGCCCCCTCCCGCACCGCGTGCCCTACACCCTGTGCTGTGCACCCCCGCGGGGTCTGCAGGGCTGGGGTCCCCTCCAGCCTCCCCGTCTGTGGGGGTGGGGACCATATGGCGCCCCCACCAGCCAGATGCTGGTGCTGCCACCCCAACCCCCCCGCCCCCCCCGCAATTAGCTGCAGCTAATTAGGGCAGGGGGAGCGGGGCTCTCCCCATCTGCCACCCCGACACCCCCGACAGCGGGATAGAGGGGTCCCCATGCTGCCCCGCTGGGTCCCCCCCGCGGTGGGGGGGCAGAGGGGAGACGCGGGGTCCCCTCCTACCCCGGGATCCCTCGGGGGGTCCCCCCGCGCTGCCGCAGCCAGACCCACCCCCCGGCAGAGGACCCGGGAGTCTGGACTACCCCCCGTTCGCAGGCTGCCCCCCGGCCCGGGACCCCAACCCCGGGGCCCCAGTTCCCCCCCGCCGGCCCCCCGGTTCCCCCCCCCCGGCCCGGCCCCCCGGTTCCCCCCCCCCCCCGGCCCGGCCCGGCCCCCCCTTACCTGCCCGGCGCCGCCGCCCCCGGCGCTGCTGCCCCTGCCCGGCCCGGGACGGGGGGGCGGATCAGCGGGGGCGGCGGCGGGCTGAGCCGGGGCGGGCGGGGCTGCCCTGCCTGCGCTGCCTGCCCTGCCCGCGCTGCCCGCACTGCCTGCCCTGCCCGGGGTACCGCCTGCCTACCCTGCCGGTGCTGCCTGGGGGTGTCTCCTGCCCGCACTGCCTGAGGTATCTGCTGCCCGCACTGCCTGGGGAGATCAGCTGCCTTCACTGCCTGTGCTGCCTGCACTGTCTGGGAGCTTCACCTGCCTGCACTTCTTCCCCTGCCTGTGCTGTCTTTGCTGCCTGTACTTCCTGTGCTGCCTGGAGCATCCCCTGCCTGCACCCTCTGCACTGTCTCTGCTACCTGCAAGTATGACCTGTCTGCACTATCTGTACAGCTTGCAGAATTCCTGTGCTGCTGGGACTGCACTGCCTGCAATGCCTGGAGTATCGCTTACCAGGCTGCCTGCACTGCCAGGCTGCCTGCACTGCCTGTGCTGCCCACACTACCTGCCATGCCAGCCTGCTTCTACTGCCTGTTGCATGACCTGCCTGCACTGCCAGGCTGCCTGCACAGGGGTGTGTGCACGTGTGGCCCCAGCCCTGCACGCCCTGTCCTTGTGCACGCTTGTGTGTGTGTGCAAGGGTGGGTGTCAGAGCATGAGCTCCCACGTGCACACCTGGGTGCGTGTGCAAGGGCTGGGGTCAAAGTGTGGGCACACGTGTGCACACCCGAAGGGCCAGGGTCAGGGCATGAGCACCCGTGTGCACACCCGGGTCTGTGTGCAAGGGCGGGTGTCGGGGCGTCCTGGTGCTGAGCTGCGCTAAGCTGCTTTGGGGACAAAGAGGATCAACACGTCCGGCCGTGGGGATGGGCGGGGGCACCCACAGCCCCCCCCGGGTGCATGGGTGTGCAGGCAGGTGTGTGTTGGGGGGTGTGCATGCAAACAGGTGTGCATACATGTGTGTCTGTGTGCATGTGTGTGCACGTGTATGTGTCTGTGTAGATTTGTGTATTTGTGTGCATCCATGCATGCACATTTGCATGTGCAATGTGTGTATGCACATTTGCATGCACATGTATGTGTATTTGTGCATGTGGCCGTGCATGCAAATGTATGTGCATGTGTATGCATGCATGCACATTTGTGCATGCAGCTGTGTGTGCATGCATGGTGTGTGCACGCATATTTGCACATGCAAGCACGTGTATGTGTGCAATTGGCTGCTTTCTTTGCACATGCAACTAGCTGCACACGTGTGCCATGCATGTGTGTGCCCACACATGTGTATATATGCCCAGTACTGCAGTGCTGTCCCGCCGACCTTAGGGGGCAGCCAGGCGTTTGGGGGACTTCCACCCCCGCCCCAGTCATAGCCAGACCCACACCGTGGGACAGAGGGGGTCCCCACTGAACACACACACACACACACACACAGAGAAGACCTGGCCCCCAAGCTGTTCCCCAGGTACCAATGACACACACCCCAGCCCAGGGGGCTGCTACACCCCGACTCCACTGCCAGCAGGATGGGGAGGATGGGGACAAGGGGGAGGGTGGGCATGGGAAACTGGGGGGCACATACCCCTGGGGCTAGGGGGCAGGATGCTGGGGGTGTGTGTGAGGAATCACCTGCTGGGGATCCCAGTCCCTCCAGTGCCCACACCATGGCCTGTCCTCTGCCCCCTGTCCCACAGCATGTCCCCCTTACTTGCCTCATAGTGTGTCTCTGCTCTCCACAGCATGTCCCCAAACTACAGCCCTGTCCCATGTCCCCACACCATGGCCTGCCCCCCCCCCCCCCCCCCGTGCCTAGCGTGTCCCTGTCCTCCCCCCATGCCCCACAGCATGTCCTAAAGACACACCACTCTCTCCACCCCCGCTGTGCCCCATAGCATGTGTCCTCCCTCTGTGCCCCATAGCGTGTCCTTGTCCTACATACAGCCTGTCCACCCCCTGTGCCCCACAGCCTCCCATGTGCCCCATTCTTGTCCCTCCACACCCCACAGCGTGTCCCCATGCCACATGCCAGTCCCCCCGCCCTCACCCTCCCAGGAAGACACCGAGCTTCCAGGCGCTGCTAGCTCCCACAGCCCCACCGTGCGACCCACAGAGCAGAGCATGCAGTGAACAGTGACAGCATGTCTTGGGGACACTGAAGGGGGAGACACAAAAGACATTTGGGCACACCGGGGAGTTCAATAAATACCAGCCCCACTTCCTAGGGTGCTGCCAATGGGGCGGGTCATGGTGACAGCACAAGTGCCTGGTGCCCTTGGGGTGTCCCCCACCATCAACATCCCTCCAAGGTTGTCTCCTCCTTGCCCTCACCGGCCACAGCAGGCAAGGATCTGGCAGGATCCGGCAGTGATAGGCAGGGCTGTGGTGCCACTTCCTCTTCCAGCACTTGTCACGGGACAGCTGAGCAAGTGTCACCAGGCACTGCTGGGACCCCCCCCAGCACCCACAGACCCCCTCAGCAGCACGCTGGGGTGGTGTGGGGACCCTGGAGTGGGTTGAGGACCCCAGGCTGGGGCGCCAGCACTCGCAGACCCCCCCCTAAGCAGCACCCCGGAGTGGGTGGGTGGTGTCATAGGGGTCCCTAGCGCAGGTCTTCGGGGCTGAAGACACCGCGGGCGCGGTGCAGGACAGAGTCCTTGGCAGGGTCGTAGGGGTGCTCCTTGGAAGGGATCTCCAGGATGGCGGGCAGGGGCCGGGCGTGCGCCTCCACTGCATGCTGGATCAGCTCTGCCAGGCACTGGCTGATCAGGATGATCCCGATGTCCTCCCGGTTCAGGAAGCTCCTGGGGACGGGAAGGGAGGGTCAGGGACTGGGCTCGCCAGGCACCCCCGTGATTCATTCCCCCCCACCCCCAGGGCCCCCCCCACCTCGCACCGGACTCCTGACAGGGACCCCTGAGACACCGACCCCCCCTCCAAGGACTGCTGAGACCCCCTGTCCCGCTCCAGACTCCTCCTCCCCACCGGGGACTCCTGGCCGGGACCCACCCCGTGTCGCTGGCCTCCCTCACTCCCGGGACATCCCATCCCCAGGGAACCTTCCCCAAACCCCAGACCTCCTCCACCCCTGGGACCCACCCTAGGCCCCAGGACCCCCTCCATTCCTGGCCCTCCCGCCCGGCCCCGCGGTCCCCCTCCCCCCCCCCCCGCCGCAGGGCCTACCGGAAAGTCTCCTCGATCTCGGCCAGGCTGGTCTCCTTGTCCACCACCAGGAAGTTGGGCTTCCGGTGCTTGTCCAGCTCGCCCACGCCGCCCAGCAGGAACCCGGTCACCGTGTCCTCATCCCCCAGCACCGCGATCAGCTTCCCGCGGCCCGACATGGCGACACCGGCACCCGGCTTGCCGATACCGGTGGCCGCTACGCATGCGCCACTGCGCAGGACACGCCCCCTCCTTTGGCCCCGCCTACCGTCGCCCGGGCAACTGCGCTGTCGCCCCGCCCAAGCCATGCCTTCGTGCTCCGCCCCTGCCCCGCTGGCCCCTCCCCGCCCCATGGCCCCGCCCTGCCGCTCTGGCCCCACCCCCGCGCTTGGTGCGGCCGCGCGTCGCGCATGCGCAGCACGCCGTGCAGTGAGGGAGCGTGGGGCCCCGGCATAGCGCCTCCGGAGCTCCTGGTGCCAGTGTCCTGCTCTGGACCCACCCCCCGCCCAGGACTCGCCCTCCGGACCCCAGTATCCTGCCCTAGACCCCCCCCCGGGCCCGAGTATCCTGCCCCAGACTCCTTCAGGATTCCCCTGGACCCTGGTGTCCTGGCAAGGACCCCACCGCAGACCCTTGTATCGTGTTTTTCTACTAATAATCAACTTAATCTTATATGGAACCGTAAATAACCACAACTAATGCACTAAAATAATAATAATTCATAGTTCTTCCAATTCATAATATCAGGAGAGAATTAATCTGGTGTCCACACAACACCCAGGCCCCCCACCCCACCCCCAGTATCCTGCCTCAGACCTCCCTAGGATCCCCATTATCCTGACCTAGACCCCTCCCCAGACTCCCCCATCCTATCTCAGGATCCCTGTTATTCTGCCCGGGACTCCCCCAGGCCCCCCCCGGACCCGATGTCCTGCCTTGGGCCCTCCCCTGGAGCCGATGCCCTGCCCCAGACTCCCCCTGGACTGCAGCACCCTGTCCTAGGCACCCCGTCTTGTTGCAGATTTGCTAATAAGTTAGATTAATTAACCACATTTGATTTTATAGAGTTATTTTAATAGGAATATAGAGTTATAAGAAATATTTTAACGAAACTTGTATTTGTACGCAATAGCTGATATGAAATCCTCTGTATAACCCCGTACCAAGGCTGAAGGAATTGGTCAGAATCACCTAGTAGGAATGTTTAGAACTTAGATAACAGACTTAAGATTCAAGATGATTGTTTATATGTAACCTAGGAGAATGTACTAAAATGTCAAAATGAGAATTAATGTGAACTGGGGAGAGTCGAGTGAAGCAACTTGTCGTTACCTGCCAAGAAACAGTTACCTTAAGTGAAAGGTAACTCTGGCAGGGGACAATGTGACCACCGACTCATGTACCACCTACCTGAATAATACACCAGACCCATTTCCAGACCTTTCTAACCTTTACTGTGCAGAATCGGATATGAGAGGAGAGTATGTTAATGATTTTCGGGAAATACTATGTTTATGCATGAATACTTAATGAATGTGTATGAGTAAGTCCTAGATAAGGTGTATGATTTTGAACCATGGCGTGTGTTGATCGTGAGAGGACTCACTCACGCACCCGGCCATCAATAAAGAAGTGTCTGCTTATCTACATCACATTGGTGTTGGTAAGTTCTTCATTCCGAGATTTCAGTAACACCCTCAGAGGGGCCCTTCGCAGGATCCCCTCGCAGGGACCCCTCACAGGATGCCCTCACACGGACACCTCACAGGGAAACCTCACACGATCCCCTCACAGGGGCCCTTTGTAGGATCCCCTCGCAGGGACACCTCACAGGACCCCCTCACAGAGAAACCTCACAGAATCCCCTCACAGGGGCCCTCTGATGGATCTCCTCGCAGGGACACCTCACAAGATCCCCTCACAGGATCCCCTCATAAGAGCCCTTTGCAGGATCCCCTCACAGGGCCACCTTACTGGGACCCCTTGCAGAGACGACTCACAGGGACCTTGCATCGGTCTGTTGCTGTTTGTTACAGCCTCGCCTCGCCTCGCCTCGCCTCGCCTCGCCTCGCCTCGCCTCGCCTCGCCTCGCCTCGCCTCGCCTCGCCTCGCCTCGCCTCGCCTCGCCATCCAGCAGTCTGATAGCTTGCTTGCACTGCAACAGGACATGGCCAGGGGGCAGTGGGGCCATGTCCAGGGGAGCATAAGGGCAGGGACATGAAGGTCCTGGGGGGCTTGTGAGGTGGCAGCTGTGGAGCTGGCAGCAGAGGCAGTGGTGCCTCGCCTCACCTCCTCTGGAGGAAGGTGAAACAGAGCTGAAAGACACCACAAAAGTTGTTCTACTCGCTTTCTCGGCTGAGATGGGGAATCGCAGACTTCTGGAGTCGGCTGGTGACAAAATGTTCCAAACACACCCCATGCACAACTCCACCGGGGAAGGTGCCAGAATGGATTTCTCTTGGTATGTCTTTACACTGCCCTGGTAGCCATATGAAACACACCCCAAAAGTTGTTCTACCTGCTTTCTGGGCTTAGATGGGGAATCGCTGACTTCTGGAGTCGGCTGGTGAGAAAATCTTCCAAACACACCCCATGCACAACTCCACCGGGGAAGGTGGCAGCAAGGAGTTTACTTGGTAGTTCTCACATTGCCCCGGTATGGAGCTGAAATGCATCACAAAAGTAGGGCTAACTCCTTTCTGGACTGAGATGGAAAATCGCTGTGTTTTGGAGTCGGCTGGAGAAAAAATTGTCCAAACACACCCCATGTACAACTCCACCGGGGAAGGCGGCAGAAACGCGTTCTCTAGATAGTTCTTACACTGCCCCGGTAGCCAGATGAAAGACACCCCAAAAGTTGTTCTACCTGCTTTCCGGGCTGAGATGGGGAATCGCTGTGTTTTGGAGTCGGCTGGAGACAAAATTGTCCAAACACACCCCATGTACAACTCCACCGGGGAAGGTGGCAGAAACGCGTTCTCTTGATAGTTCTTACACTGCCCCGGTAGCCAGATGAAAGACACCCCAAAAGTTGTTCTACCTGCTTTCCGGGCTGAGATGGGGAATCGCTGAGTTTTGGACTCGGCTGGTGAGAAAATCTTCCAAACACACCCCATGCACAACTCCCCCGGGGAAGGTGCCAGAAACGCGTTCTCTTGATAGTTCTTACACTGCCCAGGTAGGTAGCTGAAATGCACCACAAAGGTAGGGCTAACTGCTTTCCGGGCTGAGATGGGGAGTCGCTGACTTCTGGGGTCGGCTGGTGAGAAAATGTTCCAAACACACCCCATGCACAACTCCCCCCGGGGAAGGTGCCAGAAACGCGTTCTCTTGATAGTTCTTGCACTGCCCCGGTAGCCAGATGAAATGCACCACAAATTTGTTCTACCTGCTTTCTGGCCTGAGATGGGGAATTGCTGACTTTTGGAGTCAGCTGGTGACAAAATGTTCCAAACACCCCATGCACAACTCCACCGGGGAAGGTGCCAGAAAGGAGTTCTGATGGTAGTTCTCACATTGCCCCGGTAGGGAGCTGAAATGCACCACAAAGGTAGGGCTAACTGCTTTCTGGGCTGAGATGGGGAGTCGCTGACGTCTGGAGTCGGCCGGTGACAAAATGTTCCAAACACACCCCATGCACAACTCCACTGGGGAAGGTGCCAGACAGGAGTTCTCTTGATAGTTCTCACACTGCCCCAGTAGCCAGATGAAATGCACCCCAAAAGTTGTTCTACCTGCTTTCTGGGCTGAGATGGGGAATCGCTGACTTCTGGAGTCGGCCGGTGACAAAATGTTCCAGACACACCCCATGCACTACTCCACCGGGGAAGGTGCCAGAAAGGAGTTCTCTTGGTAGTTTTTACACTGCCCAGGTAGCCATATGAAAGACACCCCAAAAGTTGTTCTACCTGCTTTCTGGGCTTAGATGGGGAATCGCTGACTTCTGCAGTCTGCCGGTGACAAATTGTTCCAGACACACCCCATGCACAAATCCACCGAGGAAGGTGACAGAAACACGTTCTCTTGATAGTTCTTACATTGCCCCGGTAGGCAGCTGAAATGCACCACCAAATTTGTTCTACCTGCTTTCTGGGCTGAGATGGGGAATCGCTGACTTTTGGAGTCGGCAAGTGAGAAAATGTTCCAAACACACCCCATGCACAACTCCACCGGGGAAGGTGGCAGAAACGCGTTCTCTTGACAGTTCTTACACTGCCCAGGTAGGTAGCTGAAATGCACCACAGAAGTTGTTCTACCTGCTTTCTGGGCTGAGATGGGGAATCGCTGACTTTTGGACTCGGCTGGTGAGAAAATCTTCCAAAAACACCCCATGCACAACTCCACCGGGGAAGGTGCCAGAAACGCGTTCTCTTGATAGTTCTTAAACTGCCCAGGTAGCCATATGAAAGACACCACAAAAGTTGTTCTACCTGCTTTCTGAGCTGAGATGGGAATCGCTGACTTTTGGAGTCGGCTGGTGAGAAAATCTTCCAAACACACCCCATGCACAACTCCACCGGGGAAGGTGCCAGAAAGGAGTTCTGATGGTAGTTCTCACACTGCCCCGGTAGGGAGCTGAAATGCACCACAAAGGTAGGGCTAACTGCTTTCCGGGCTGAGATGGGGAGTCGCTGACTTCTGGAGTCGGCTGCTGACAAAATGTTCCAAACACACCGCACGCACAACTCCCCCGGGGAAGGTGACAGAAACGCGTTCTCTTGATAGTTCTCACACTGCCCTGGTAGCCAGATGAAATGCACCACAAAAGGTGTTCTACCTGCTTTCTGGGCTGAGATGGGGAATCGCTGACTTCTGCAGTCTGCTGGTGACAAATTGTTCCAGACACACCCCATGCACTACTCCACCGGGGAAGGTGCCAGAAAGGAGTTCTCTTGATAGTTCTCACACTGCCCCAGTAGCCAGATGAAATGCACCACAAAAGTAGGGCTAACTGCTTTCTGGGCTGAGATGGGGAATCGCTGACTTTTGGAGTCGGCTGGTGAGAAAATGTTCCAAACACACCCCACGCACAACTCCATCGGGGAAGGAGTCAGAAAGGACTTCTGTTGGTAGTTATTACACTGCCCAGGTAGGTAGCTGAAATGCACCCCAAAAGTAGGGCTAACTGCTTTCTGGGCTGAGATCGGGAACCGCTGACTTTTGGAGTCGGCTGGTGACAAAATGTTCCAAACACACCCCATGCACAAATCCAGCGGGGAAGGTGACAGAACGGAGTTCTGTTGCTAGTGTTTACACTGCCCCGGTAGGCCGCTGAAAGGTTCCCCATCTGTTTTTCTACCTGCTTTCTGCGCTGAGATGGGGAATCACTTACTTTTGAACTCAGCTGGTGATGTTCCAAACACCCCATACACAACTCCAGCGGGGAAGGTGCCAGAAAGGAGTTCTCTTAGTAGTTCTCACACTGCCATGGTAGCTAATTGAAAGATTCACAAATGTTGTTCTACCTGAAAGAAGTTCCCTTGATAGTTCTCACACTGCCCTGGTAGCCAGCTGAAAGGCACCACAAAAGTTGTTCTACCTGCTTTCTGGCTGAGATGGGGAACCGCTGACTTTTGGACTAGGCTGGTGAAAAAATGTTCCAAACACACCCCATGCACAACTCCACCGGGGAAGGTGGCAGCAAGGAGTTCTCTGGTAGTTTTTACATTGCTCCGCTAGGCAGCTGAAAGACACCACAAAAGTTGTTCTACCTGCTTTCTGGCTGAGATGGGGAACCACTGACTTTTCGACTTGGCTGGAGACAAACTTTCCAAGGCACACTCTATGCACAACTCCACCGGAGAAGGTGCCAGAAAGGAGCTCTATTGGTAGTTCTTACACTGCGACGGTAGGCAGCTGAAAAGCACCACTAAAGTTTTTCTACCTGCCTTCTGGACTGAGATGGGGAACCGATGAATTTTGGACTCTGCTGGAGATAAGTAATCAGTCCTGTTCCAAAAGAAGTATATTATGGAAAAAATTGGGACTGTAAGCAGGTATTGAATGAAAAAAAAAGGAATGAAAAAAAGTACAAGCTGCCTAATATTGCTCAAGTTGAGATAGTTTTAATAGCTCTCCCCTCTAACCTGTCTGGCTCTGCTGTCTCTTAGCACAGGAAAATTTTTATTTGGGAGCATGCAGAGATCTCTCTCAGGGCTGTCTGCATAGCTCAGTACTCTTACTACAGTGGTATAGTGCTGCTTTTCCCCCTCTTATTGCAGTGTCCATTAAAGGTTTGTATCTCTGCTCTTTGTAAGTATGGTAGAACTGTACAACTACCCCTGTCTAATGTGTGGGGCTAGTGAGAAGAGACAGCTAACTGACATTTGGAGTTGAGTGTGGCTAAGCATATCCTCTTGAGATCTAAATAGAAAAAAAGTGGTTCCAAGCAAGAGGGGACCTGCTGAGAACTGCTGCTTCACAAACAGGTGCCCAGTTTTAAGATGGGCTGCTTCTTGTAAAGGTGTGTGTTATGCCTTCTTCCCTGTGGAGCTGGGGTGGGGGAGTCTGCTCTGCAGTCCTCCAGGTGGAGCTGTGCAGGGACGGGACCTGCTCTATCGGACATGGAAATCAATAGGTGGACAGGGCATGTAGTGGGGGAGCGGGCAGAAGGAAGCGCGGCTCCGAGCAGCTTCTCCAAAATAAAGGAAGAGCCAAGGCTGCTTTGAGAAGGAAAAAATAAAGGGGTGTGCGTGGGTGGTGGTGGTGGTGAGGGGTGTGGATGTCCCTGCTGCTAATAGTAAGGGGAAAATGCATTCCTCTCAACCTGTGTAGTGGTATTTTGCTGTGGCCGGCTCTATCACTGTTACACCTCTTTCCTGATGCTTTGTCAGTAATTGGTGTTACGAGATCCCTTGCAAAAGTAAAATTTTTGCCTCCTTCCCCCTTCTTCCTAGCTTGTGTTGAGCTTGTTCTTTCCTTTCTTGCTTAGCCTATGGCTTATATTACTGATATGTTTAAAGCAGTGAGTTAATTTTCCTCTTCTAGGTTATATTTATTTCTTCAGGAGTTATCAGCTTGATGTATATACATATTGTGAGGTGCTGTGCTTCTTGGCTAGTGTTTTGCAGCAGGAGTCTGTTATTCTTGCTGTGGTTTGAAAGGACTTTGAGGAGGGGCGTAATTTTTTTATTATTAAAGACAACAAAAGGAAACCAACCTCAGCCTATGAAACCACTCCAACACCATAAACTTGGGTGATCAGAATTGCTAAATGGTCACTCCATTTAACAACAGGCTTATAATTATTGAAGTGAACAGTGAAAATCAGGCTAGCTCTCGCTATAACAAACTGGTGGTTATTTTCCCTCTCCTCAGGCAGCAGGGAACTGGAAATTGGAATCCAGTGCAGAGTATCAGCAGCATATGTGTGCATGCTCAGAAAAAGCCCAGTGACTCATATGAAGCTGGGTACAACTACATAGGTATCCCTACCGTCCCACGGACAGGTCAGCATGAGAGAGGGGACTCACAGGCAGACTTTGGCTTACCATTCTTTCTCTACAGGGTAGGAGGATCCAGAGAAAAGGACCTGTAGGTTTTAGGATGGGTGCTGTCAAGGAGGGTACAGGTAGAACCCGAGGTGAAGTGCAGCCGCTCTTCCCAGCTCTCGGCTGGAGTGCTGCTCAGTGGCTCTTGCTGCACATTTCTAACCAGGTTTGCTTGCTTGAGTATCTGTGGGCTCTTCCATCACAGCCATCCTTGCTCTTCTGGCCTCTTTGAAGCCAACTTGCAGAACTACCTCTGTGCACCACAGGCACAAAGACAGTGGCCTGGCCTTACCACCAAAGGATATTTTCTCCCACTGGGAATGCTTCATGAACCATATATCTGCTATGTCTTTCTCGCTGATGTAGAGGCTTTACATGCAAGCCAGCTGCTGTGAGGATGCCACAGCCACACAGCTCTCAACTTTGTTTTTTATAAACATCAAAATAGACAATGGGAAAAAAAGAAAAAAAAAAAAAAAAAAGAAATAAACAAGCTGGCTGCTTTTGATGAAGAGCAGCCCTTCTTCAGTGTGCACTAAAAGCACTCAAGTTTGCTTAACAGCACAAGTAATTATATCATGTGAAAGTGGATTCCTGGACCAGGATAAGATGGCAGGACCTGTTACTTGCTCCAGAAAGGTCCATTTCTGGTGGGTTGCACTAGCATCTTGCTGGTATTCTCCGCGAGGTGAAGCCTGTAGAAACGTACGGAGTTAGCGAAATGGTTCCTTTGTCATCAGGCAGTTCTGGATCAGGCCCACTGTGCGAGTTTCCCTGTTGTCTCCAGTCTGTGGGAGGTTGCTCCCATTTGTGCTTGGGTGCTGCTAAAATAAGATTATGGGATTCTCTCTGTAAATCCAGGAATCAAAATGACCAGCCTGACTGGCTTTAGAGGCAGTGGCTTTATGCCTTGATCCTATAGTTGCATACTGATTTTCACACTTGGCACCAAAGTATATCTCTTCGTTGCTTAGCAAAGAGAGGGTTATTTGGCATAAAAATGAGTGTCGTCTGCAAGTTCTACCAAGGGCCTATGAAATTAGGGTTTCCTGACTGTTTGGATTTCTTGACTACAGGGTTTCTTCCCAGCTTCTCTACTAACTCCCCATGGGCCTCGGTTTGTGCACCCATAGAGCAGAGATAGACATCTGTATATGCCTTACTGGTGTCAGAGGATTTCCATTAACATAAATCTAGTGTAAGCAGGAGTGTCATAGGGCTCTGTGTTGGACATTTTCCACTTTCCAGGGTGAGCGCATGGACTTGTCTCAAGCAGACAAGCCTCAGTGGGCTGCTGCTTTGTCCTTACCCTTGATTTTTCTATTTACCTGTGTTATTTAACTGTGTAAATTTCAGAATTCTATTCCATAAATGTGTCTTCCATAAATGCATATGGACATGGGTATTAAAATAGGCCGTAGTTAAACATTTTAGAGAGACTTTTCCACTTGCCACTGATAATCCTTTCCAAATTGGCAATAATAGATGGATTTTACTACCCATAGGCAAGCAGTTTTACTGGTATTTCTCATTATCAATAATGATGATTTTTTAAATTATTTTCATAGCATTTTGAAGTGTTGCAAAATTCCTGCAGAACAAATAAGCCCCTACCCTGAGGAACTTTGCAGGAAAGCTATGTCTGATGAAGAATATTGAATGAGACAGAGATGTGAGTACATAAGGTCAAGCTTGCTATTCTGCTTTCATGCAACTTCTCCAGCAACTCCCACAATAATAAATAATAATGATTATCTAATTAACTGTAAGGCATAATAGCAGCTTTCATTCAAGGTCTTAAAAAGTCTTTGAAAGGCAGATTTTTCAAATGGAGGACTGCAGCAGAGGGATGAACAACTTGATTTCTATCAGACAATGTGGAACTTGCCAAAGGGATACACAGGGGTGTATGTAGCAAAAAGGGATTGAATTCATGCTTCTTGCAGCACTGTCCTGTGCCTCATTTATCTGGGTGGTTGTGCCACACAGTTCACACAGTTGCCAGACATCCTTCGCACAGTGTGCCTTATTGTCTGCCTTTGATTTTTTTTTTATGTGACCCAGAGCCCTGGGTAGTGTCTTTCAGGCATATCTTTGAGACAGGTACTCCTAGAAACTTAGATCTGGCTGTAGGGACTTTTTTCTTCTGAGCAAGAGGGTTGTGTTCTCAGCACCCAGTGAGCAGCCTCACAGAATAACCTTACACCTGAAATCTGTAAGATCAGAAAGGTTCTGAGCATGATGTACACAGATGACAAATGCACAGCTCACACACATACACGTTGCAGACAACAATGTGTGGAGTATCTTGAAATATTTGCAAGATTAGAAGAAGTGCTGGTCCCCTTCTAGACCATTCTGTTGGGTTTTTTTAGAAGACATGTGGAAGCAGCTTCTCTAATACAAATGTATTTACTGTAGGTTTTCCCTCCCCCTCGTCATTTCTGCCAAAAGAGCCAGAGAGCTGTGGTCAATGGCATTGCTGAAGGACATGTGGGCTGACAGACGGTAAGTTTGCTACAGCAAATATTGCAGTCTTTTCCAATGCAGGCAAAACAAACCACATGTCAGTAATATTGCAGGTCAAGCATGAAGTTTTGCCAGCTTCCCCAATCTGAGCAGAAACAGTAATCCAAGCAGTGAAGGGAGACAGAGAAGGTGGCTGACTGACTAGCTGCCCGCTCAGAGCTGAATATTTCATTTAGTTGTCTACTTATGTCTGTTTTTCTATACTTACTTGGGTTTGGTTTTGTGGGTTTTTTAATGCACGCAGAGTTTCATTTTGTGCCCAGTGTCAAAGCTCTCCCCAAGGTGGTACACTTTGGACACCGTTTTTTTCCCTTTGCTTCTTATCAATCTATTGTGTATAGTATCCTGACTCAGCTTAATGCAGATTTGAAATCATTGCCCAATGGTTTCGCGGTTGTTTGGGAGGAGCAAGAGTAGAGAACACCCTTAATCCTTCTTCCTGTGGGCCAAAGAGGAAGGGCAATGTAAATGAGAAAGTTGATCTCAGCTGCGATACTCTTCTCGCTGCTTCATGTCTCTCCCTTCATGTATCTCCTGTCTTTTCTCATCCCTTCTGCTTTATTTCCTGCTTTCTGACCTGTGTTGTAGTCTGTCACTGCTGACCTCAGTCTGTTCTCCCCTGCCACTCCTCTCTGTCTGAAACAAGGTGCTTGAGAGATCAGGGTCATCATACAAACAGAGAAGCCTGTGGAGCTGTTCCTCCTCTCTCCAGCTGTGAATATGGCCCGAGGGGCTTCTGATCACTTCCATTCATTCTGCACAGGAGTAGAGCAGCAAAAGCTCACAACACAGGAAAGAGAGGGAGAGAACTGGCAGAGGAAGAAAAGGGTGGAAGGAGAGAGATGGGTTTCTCTATTTGTGAAGTTGGATTCCTCCCTGTTTGGGCAATGAAGGCCCTCTGACCCATAGAGTCTATTCCCTCCAGTTCAGACAAAGCACAAATACTCTGTCAGGCCTTGCTGCACCTGTTTTGTAGCTACAAAGCCTTTGCATTCAATTCTATCAGCTCTTTCCCAAGACATTAAAGTCACATAAGAAATAAAAGCATTTTACAATGCTAAAGCTGTTCATTCCTCAGGAAGTCCTCAAACTTCATGGGTGGAAAGCAGAGACTCTTCAGGAGACTTTAGGAAAGCCATTTGTCTCCAAAATAATCTGGGGCAAGAAAGCAGAAAGTATGATCAGATTCACCTAACAAGAACAAGAGTTTGAAAATATACTGGGGAAGTAAGAAGGGTTAGGGCTGGGAGAAAAAACCTTTTTTTAGAGGCCTGAGCTACGATGGGTGGCTACAGGTTTCTAGCATTGTACTGAGTTAGTACTTTGTGGTGGTGTGCAAAATTGAAGGGCAGGAGAGGAGCTTTGAACGGCCCCGTTTGGAGTGTGTATCTCTTTTTCTTTTCTCTCTGTGGGGGTCCTTGGCATACCGGTCAAACGGACAGAGGGTACCTATCTTTGGTCCTACTAACCTGTGCCAAGAAAAGGAATAATGATGGTATGAGCAGCATATGTATGGGGATGGTTGTCTTTGCTCAGTGAGACCAATAACGTCGTGAACAACATGAATGGATCATGCTGTGTGCAGGTCTGGCAACCAAAAGGGTAAGAAAAAGGCAAGTATTTCTAGACTGGTCTTACATGGTAGAATTGCTAGGGTCACCCGTGGAGCAGAAGGGTGGGAAGCAGTTGTAGAATTAAAGAATAATGTGAACCTTTAAACGCAACACTCCATTTTACAAGGAAGCAGCCCCTTTTAGAGGGGCTGTGCAAATGCCTCCAGCTTCCTGGAGAGCCTTAATTTGAAGGCTTTCCTGGGGGTTGAAACTTCATGGCTGGGTTTGCTGGCACCTGTTGGAGCCTGGAAGAGCTATATGTTTTAGATGTTTTCAAGGTGCAACAGGCCCAGAAACACTTCCCTCCATGCATGCACGAGATAGTGTGATTAAAAATGCTCCCACAGAGAGGAAAATAAAAATAAGAGTACAGGAACTCCTTGAAGAAAGATATTTATGTCCCAACTTGTAAAACTAGACAAACTCTCCAAAGAAGCAGCAGTAACAGAATTTAGCTGTTGCAACCCAAAGATGCATTGTTCTGATTTAATAATTAATGTGGAGTTGATTGAGGCTTGTACTGAACTGAAACAGGATAAAAGAAACCCGCCAGTCTGGACACCATGCCTGTCTGACAACAAGTTCATTCTGTTCCCCTGTGACCCCCTCCTCACTCCCTCTGCCACATGCCGCTCCCCCTTTCCCCCCAAGTGGGTTTGGAGCACAACCGCTTCTGCTGCTCTGTGCACAAAACAAGGAGGCAGGGAAGGTGGCCACAGAGGCAGCTGGGTATGGGGAAGCGGGGAGCCCCAAGAGAACCAAGCCTGGTGGTGAGTGGAGCTGTCCCCCTTCCCTTTCCTGGGCCACTGTTTGACAGGGGTTTTTCCATATATGCACTGACTTGGGAATTACTGAGCCATGCAGCAGTCACAAAGAATGCCTCCAAAAGGGAGTGAAACAGGGAAAAGTTGGCTCCATGTTATCATTAAAAAGTAAATAATGACATGGGTTTATGGCTTACTATTTAGTGCTTTAGAAACTGAGTCACACAGAACGTGTCCAGAACAAAACGGCTTTTAACCCCTTGGAGTATGTGTAATGTGAATAAATGCTACTTGGGTTTGTTGGGGAAAAGGACAACATTTTGGTTTTGGGGTTGTTAGTTACTAGAGAATGGAACAATCAGAGAACATTTCTGATTAGGGCATGGCTGCTAGGTTTTAGACCCTCTGGAAGAAAGGCTGGAGTAGCCTTCATCCTGTTGTAGTCAGTAGCAGTCTTTATACCAATTTCAAGGACCTTTGGATGAGAGCTGATCAGCCTGTGATGAAGGAAGAGCTGTTCTCCTTTCCTTCCTTCCAACCGCCCCTGTGTGGGGCTCCTGCTACTTTCATTCTACCCATCATATTTTACTTAGAAACTGGAGGAACAGCAACGACTGTTGGAAGTCCATGAGATTGTGGCCACTTAGCAGTTTACAAAACAGACCTTGAATATTACCACCAAAACTATAAGCCCTGCAACTCCAAGCCATTAGTGGTGTATGGTGTGGGAGGTTCAGACTCTTTTGTCCCAAGGACTTCCTCTGGAGACAGCTGAGCTTCTGAGATCCAATTAAGACTTCTCAATAAAATCTCTTACAGGATGAAGGAGCAGAAGTCAAGGAAAACCAATGAAATTAGGGAGACCCTACTATTTAACCAGTTTGGTGTTTTTACTGGTTTTGGTGAGGAGAGGGGAAGCAAGGGGCACTGGCTGGGGCTGAAGACTGAACTGGAGTTTTGTCCAATAAGCCTTCACACACATGCAAAGTCAACTTTATACACAAACATTTAAGGTGGTTTACCTTCTTCTTCATCCCCATCCTGCTATTCTGGTGTTTTATTTTGGAGGTCACATAGTGGTGAGTGGAAGAATTGCTCCAGCAACACTGACCCACAGTTCAGTTCTCCCTCACTTTGCATTTTCAGTTGCTGATGTCAGTTTGGCAACTAAGGTCTCTGTGTTGTGCATCCCTTTGCACTTGTAGCCACCAGTCATCCTCTCCTCTAACATACTGCAGAGAAAGGAATGCCTTAGAATTCATTTTGCCCTGATGTTCCAGTTGATGCCTTGTTGCCTTAGCTGTAAGAGGGGTTATATTGGAAATGTGGGAGGACCTTTGTCCTTTTTCCCATTCAGTAACTTCTCTTCAGCACCAGACTCTGATGTGGAACCTGGAGCACAAGAAACTTGCAAAGCAAAGCTTCTCTACATCACGATGCTCGATGGGATCATCAACAGAAGTGAGATATGCAACGCTTCTTCCTCACTTGGGATTCAGACTCTCTTTGGAAATGGAAACGCTGGAATGGTGGGTCTTTTTTTCCTCCAAACAAGTGGGGTGGCATAAAGGATGACTAAGCTTGCAGAAGGTGCTTTTTCACCATTTCTAAGACCTCACATCTGTAGATCTGAAAACCACCTAGCATGTCATCTCCAAGGTATATGCTTGTAGAGGAATGAGGGCAGTGGGTTGATTAGCATTGATAACATGCAGCTGTGACCTTGCCTCAGAGGCAGCGGGTTGATTGACATGGATGATGTGCAGCTGTAGCTTGTTCCCGCTAAGTGCTTAAATAGTCCTGCGGATTGTGGGAGAGGGGGTTGGATTGAGGAGGAGTGGTGTGATCTGACCTTTGGAGGAAGGAGATACAGCACAGACAGTAGAATATGACCAATGTTAAAGCCTTGTTGCAGCCTGCTAGTTTGTTTGTGCTGCAACAGTGGGTGCCCTGTGTGAGGCTGACTGAGTTGGACTCCTGACTGCAACAACTGGTGTCCAATGTAGCTGAGACAAGCGGGAGAACCTGCAACCCATAACAGACACTGAACCATTGTAACTAACCAATATGGGTGTATTGCAATATTTGTTGTCTGTCTTAATTCAAATTGCAACTTTGGGTACCCAATGTAGATGGGGACTAATTGATATGGGTACAGAAGAAGAAAATTCCACTTTAACAATGCTTATAGATATATTTGAAAAAAGAAGTGTAATGTATAACAAGAAGGCAATAAGAACTTTGCTAGGATGATGCAAAATAAATGACATGCTAGTTATGCTGAAAAATGTCTCCAGTGTTCAGACATGGCAAAATGCTGGAGAATTTCTTTATGCTGAAAAACGTCTCCAGTGTTCAGACATGGCAAAACGCTGGAGAATTTCTTTTTGAGGCTGCCTTGAGGGGTGATAAAATTGCAACATTGCTAACAACATGGAGATTAGTCTTAGATCTACTAGAACAATTAAATGTGGACAGGGAGACAAATTCTATATTTGCAATGCTTATGGATATATTTGAGCAAAAAAAAAGGTTGTAAAATATGACAAAATGGCAATAAGAATTCTGCTACTGTGGCGTAAAAAGTATGATTTGCCCGTTACAGTGAAAAAGGTTTTCAGCATTCAGACATGGCAAAGTGTTGGAAAGGTACTTTTTGAGGCTGCCTTGAGGGGAGACTAAATTGCCACAGCTTCATTTACAGCATGGAGACTGATCATAGATTCTCTAGAACAATCAGATGTGGACAGAGAAATAAATCCTATATTAACAATGGTAATAGAAATATTTGAAAATAAAGGCATAATGTATGATGAGATGGCAATAAGAACTTTGCTAGGGTAGTGTCAAAGGAATAATTTGCCTGTTACAGTAAAAAAATGTCTCCAGCATTCAGATATGGGAAAGTGCTGGATAGCTACTTTTTGGGGCTGCCACAAGAGGGGACAAAATTGCTACAACGTCACTGACAACACAGAGATTGGTCTTCAATTTACTAGAACAATCGGAAGCAGACAAGGAGATAAAGGCTGCAGTTGAAATAGCCGTATCCCCGGTTGCAGAGATGTTGCCCAATAAGGTACTGTACCTTTGGTGCCATCGGGTTCTCTGCCATCACCTGATTCACACAGGCAAGGCCACAGCTGTATGTTATCAATGTTAATCAACCCACTGCCTTCATTCCTCTACATATGCTGTCCTTGGAACACTTGTCTCCAGACCTCCCTAGAGGCTTCATGCTGGAGACAGTTACTCACCACCTTAAACCTTGACGAATTCTCCGTCATGTCTGAATACATTTTAGAAAATTAAGTACATCACACATCTACGGCAAAGCAAGCACTGCATGCACATTGAGGAATTTACTGCACTTCCACTTCTGCTCCACATGAATTGGAAGGAGTTAGGG